>NC_142878.1:2422500-2722500 GCF_051225735.1 Oryctolagus cuniculus
GGGTCCCTCCCCAAATGGCCACAATGGCTGGGGCTGGCCCAGGCCAAAGCCGAGAGCCAGGAACTCCATGAGGGTGGCAGGGACCCAAGCACTTGGGCCACCTCCCACTGCTTTCCCAGGTGCATTAACAGGGAGCTGGGTTGGAAGTGGAGCATGCGAGACTTGAACCGGCGCCCGTGTGGGATGCTGGAGCCACAAGTGACGGCTGTACCACGGCAGCCCCTTTTGGAACTTGGACAGAGCATTCCAATGTCGGGGTTTCTCTGTGCATCCACACCTGGCCACGTGGCACTAGGCTTTGACGGTTCTGAGCGCCAGAGGCTGCTCGGGACAGGAGGCCCAGCCTCTACCCACGCTGCCCTGCCACGGGACCACAGCTTTCGTGTCTCCCCAGACCTGGACGAGCACAAGTTCATCAACTGCCGCTTCGTCAACACCACCTTCCTGGAGCAGAAGGAGGGCTGCCACATGGACCTGGAGGAGGACAACGACTTCCTGGTCTACCTCGTCAGCTTCCTGGGCAGCCTCTCCGTCCTGCCCGGGAACATCATCTCGGCACTGCTCATGGACAGAGTCGGCAGGCTCAAGATGATTGGTGAGTGCGCCGCCGAGCCGCGTGGCTGCCCGTGGGCGAGCACGTGGCGTCCAGGGGCGTGAACGCGATGGGAGTCGCCCAGGAGCTGCTGCGGTGCCCGCGAGGCTCACCTGGTCCAGGGCACCCTGGGAGCAGCCGCGCGCGGGCCCAGGCAAGGGCCCCTTCCCTTGAAACAGGCCCCCACCCACCCGCCTCGTGGGATCGTGGCACAGAACACTGGAATGACAGCGTGGTGGTTTGCTTCCGCTCGTGTCACCTGTTCAGTGGCGGTGATGAGGGTTTGGGGCTGCAGTCGGCTCTGACGTTGAACTTGTTCCCGTCCCTCTCTGGCCTCCGGTTCCTGGTTGAAAGGTGGAGGACCCCTGTGGCCTGCTGGGGGGTCACGTGAGCATGGACAGAGGTTCTTGTAATGGGGTCTGGGGCAGGCTCGGGGGCTGTGTCCACCTGTGCCTGGCTTCCTCTCCCCAGGAACAGAAGACACACGCTGGGGGGGGGGGGCTGCTGGAATCCTTCAAGGCTGCTGAGGTTCTGCCTGGGTCGTGGCTGACCAGGAAAGTCGTGCCAGGCTTATGGGGGAACAAGACCAATCCCTTGTCATTTGCACAGCCCAGAGACTTGCACCGGCTTCGTAGGGAAGTCTCCTGGTGTTGTGCTGCCCGTGGACATCCCTAGCCCGAGGCCAGGGAGCCCAGCACCGCCCGTGCGTCAGCCGTGTGGGCCTGTGCTGTGAAGCCCTGGCCGCCGCCCGGCTAGAGTCCCCGTGGGCCGTGGTTGTTCATGGTCCTACAAGGGAGGGGCTGGGGCCCAGCCCAGTACCCGCCGTGCCGGAGGTGTTTGCCGCTGCTGCCCCTGTCCCAGACCAGCCAGAAGCAGCCGGCTCCAAGCCGAGGCACCACGGTGGGGGCAGCAGATCATCGCTGCTGTTGTTTCTCTGAGCTCCCATTCTGTCTCTGTTAAAATCGATCTCTGGTTGCTCCGCTGGGCTGGGGAGGGTGTGAGAGCCAACCAGGGTCCCTCGGGCCGCTCTGTCGGGAGAGACCGTGGTCTGACAGCGAGTTCTACGGTGAGGTCCCCGAGGCACCGAGGCAGCTCTGGGGAGGCAGGGCCTGCAGGCTGGGCTGTGGTGGGCGGAAGGAGTAGGGCTGCCCCGACCTCCACGTGGGGGCTGAGCGCAGGCAGGGCCGCGGGAGGCCAGCTCCCGTTCCTCACCTGGGCAGCCGGCTGCACCGCGGCCACACTGACCCCTGGAGAGCTGCAGCCATTGCATGCCCTGCTGTGCTGTGTCTGCTTCCTTGCCCAGCTCCTTGGGGGCTTGCACTGACCCCGGGCACGGTGCTGCTGCTGTCCGCGGGGCTGAGATGGGGACAGTGAGGCCGCAGAGGCTGTGGCTGAAGCCAGGGGCCGGAAGCTCAGTCTGCTCATTCAGGGACCCAACCACCTGATGCCGCTCAGCCTGCATGGGCAGGGAGCTGGGTCAGAGATGGACGCCGGTGCTCTGTGTGATGCGGGAAGGAGCGTCCCAGCCAGCACGGAGCCCCCGGGTGGGCTGCCCCTCAGCCAGTGCTGGTCCCCCGTGTTTGTGTTGGGAGCCACGCCTGGGGCTGGCCCTTTGAGGGGTTCAGCGCTTGGAGGACACTGTGCTCAGGGCTCCCGCGGCCTTGGGGACCCCAGCTCCTCCCTGGCTGCTGGGCAAGGGGTTACCGGAACCGCTCACAGCACTGCCCTCCCCGGAGCGCTCAGCGCCCAGGCGGTGTCGGCAGCAAGGCCAGTGCTGGTCTCACAGTCGCAGACCTGATCCCTGGCCCCTGGTTCCTCGCCCCCGGGGACCTCCCTCCCCAGGTCACTTCTGTGAACCCACTTCCATCTGGCCCCGGGCTGCAGTCCTGCTCCGCAGCTTTCTGTTCCCCACACCCGCCCCGGACTCCCACGCTCTCCGGGGCTGCTCCTGCACAGTCACACAGGGCTCCCCGGACACGAGCTGGGCGGCCGCAGCCTGTGGGAGCAGCTGTCCATGGAGCCACTGTGGAGGTGTGGACAGGGTCCTGGGAGCAAATAACGCAGATGTGGACAGCGGCAAAGGCGGGGAACGGGGCCCATCGCGATTGCAGGGACACTGTGGGGCGGTGCTCATGGGAGACAGGGCTTCTCCAACAGGCTGGGCCTGGGCAGGGCTGGGGTGGACGGGGAGCCGTGGCTCGGCCCGGCCCCAGGGCCCCAGGCACCGTCCGCAGATGCAGGTGCATCCTCTCGGGAATATAAGCTCCACGGAATGTGTTTTTAAACTTGCTTTATTTTCAACTGATAAATTATGATTACTGGGTATGAATTGGTGGTATGATGTACGTAAAAACGTGGGATGATGGAATACACCTACTCACCCCTCCCTCCCATCACACGCTTGGCGTCCTTTTGTGGAGAGACATTGGGAATATTTTGATTTTGCAGTATTGGCTTGTTGTGTGACCCTGGGCCACTGTACTGTGCCCCGGACCCGAACCACTCGCCTCCCTGGGCTCAAAGAAACCTTGGGTTCTTCTCCCACCCCGACCCCACCCCCACCAGCCCCAGCCAGCACTGTTCTCTCTGCATCTCTGAGTTTGACTTTTAAATCAAATGTTATTGATTTTCGTTTTATCTGAAAGAGAGAGAGAGAGAGGCAGACAGATGGAGAGAGGTCTCCATCCACTGGTTACACCCCAAATGCCTTCAACAGCCAGGGCTGAGCCAGGCCAAAGCCAGGAGCCTAGAATTTGATCTGGGTCTCCCGTGTGGCTGGCAGGGGCCCACGTGCCTTGAGCTTGCACGTGTGACTGAGATCCTGCAGCGTGTGTCCTGCCGTGCCTGGCTTATCTCATTTAACAACATGTGCCCCGGGTTTGTCCGTGTTGTCACACATGACAGACGTCTTCTTCAGGGCTGTGTGCAGTCCGTTGTGTGTAGCCCATTCATCCGCGGATGGACCCGCAGGTTCATTCCGTCTCGTGGCTGCTGTGAGCAGTGCGGTGCCCAGGAGAATGGTTGCTGACGTCCCTCAGGTGCCTCGGGCGGCGTCCGGCACGGCAGTGTGGGCGCCATCCCCAGGCACCCCGGCCTCCCTGGAGGGAACTGTGGCGATCTGACCCGTTCAGAGGGCTTGGATCCCGTGGCCCGGGAGCCACGTGAGGGTTCGAGCTGTGCTGTCCCCACGTGGGGCTGAGCGGTCAGCAGGCGTCCTGTGGGGTGGGAGACGGCAGGGCCTGCGGGCGGCCGTCGTGGTGCAGGCTCGGCCCTCACGCTCCCCTCCCCCGCAGGCGGCTCCATGCTCATCTCCGCGCTCTGCTGCTTCTTCCTCTTCTTCGGCAACAGCGAGTCCGCCATGATCGGCTGGCAGTGCCTGTTCTGCGGCACCAGCATCGCGGCCTGGAACGCCCTGGACGTGATCACCGTGGAGCTGTACCCCACCAACCAGAGGTCAGTTCTTGCCTGGCTGGCCCCCGGGGCTCGCCGGGGCGCTCTGGCCGGGGGCGCACCTGCTCGCCACATCCTGCACCGTGTCCGGCTGTGCTGGTCTTCCGGTGGCTCATGAACCGAAGGCCTCTTGGGTCTCTGAGTTTCTCCTGCATGGGGCGGGCAGGGGCCCTGAGCCAGCAGGCCCGGAGTCCTGGGGGAGGGAAGACTCGCGTGTCAGGCGGTGCCCAGGGCGGCCAGGTGGGCTTGCCAGTGGGAGGCAAAGCAGGTGAGAAGCAGAATGGCCAGGCGGGGCAGGAGGGCTGGGGTGTCTCAGGGGTGTGGCAGGGACGCCGGCCTGCACTTGTGTTCGGCGTGTGTCTGTGGGAAGCACTTTGGTAATAAAGGCGCAACCCCGGGCCGGGGCGGGGCGGTCGTTTCTGCTCAGGGAGGAGGAATGGCGCATCTCCGGCCTGCAGAGGTGTGGGCAGTGGGCAGCGGCGAGGGCTGGGGCTCGGGCAGCTGCGGGAGGGCACGGTGGCCTATCCCAGCCTCCCATCCCCAGCCAGATAACTGCCGTGTCTGGCCAAGAATGAGAGGAAGAAAAACCCCATTGTTGAATGGGGCGTGCTTCTACATCTGGGAAACCTGAGAAACAGGGAGCAGCTGGGTCAGGTGGCCGGCGACAGCGCCAATTAATTATGTGTAAGTTTTTAAGTTTACCCGACAAGCTAAGGACAACCCAGATCCATTTCATGGCCGCAGAATCTGACGAATCCATTGAAATATCACGACACTCGCGTGAGGGATACGTGCAGCTTCCCTGAGAGGCACTGATGTCAAGATGGACGTCTTATGGATAAGATTCAGAGTTGCAGAACTGTCCCGTTCTCCTTAGTTCTTCTCTAGCTCAAAAGGTCTACCCAAAATCCTACGAGCATTTTCCCCAAGGGAACTTGAGAGAGTTATTGGAAGTTTACTTGCAAAAGCACACGTGAAAATGGTGATGGGATTCTGAAACCAAGACTTGGCTGGGGCTGTGGTGATGTGCGGTTCCAGGCGGTAACTGCGCGCCCATTCTTAGACTTGCGGTGTGGAAGGAAATGTTCCGTGTTGGGTGGTGACCGTGTGGGGATACTGTATCTCTAGGTGGGGTCGTGAGGTGGACATGGTCCGTGACAGCTGTCCATGGTCACAGGTGGACGCGGTCCATCATAGCTGTGCATGGTTGTGGGGTGGACATGGCCCATCGTATCTGTCCATGGTCATGGGGTGGACATGGTCCATGATAGCTGTCCACAGTCACGGGTGGACATGGTCCATCATAGCTGTCCATGGTTGTGGGGTGGACATGGCCCATCATATCTGTCCATGGTCATGGGGTGGACATGGTCCATCACAGCTGTCCACAGACACGGGTGGACATGGTCCATCACAGCTGTGCATGGTTGTGGGGTGGACATGGTCCATCATAGCTGTGCATGGTTGTGGGGTGGACATGGTCCATCATATCTGTCCATGGTCACAGGTGGACATGGTCCATCACAGCTGTCCACAGTCACGGGTGGACATGGTCCATCATAGCTGACCATGGTCGTGGGGTGGACATGGTCCATCATAGCTGACCATGGTCGTGGGGTGGACATGGCCCATCATATCTGTCCATGGTCACAGGTGGACATGGTCCCTCATAGCTGTCCACAGTCACGGGTAGACATGGTCCATCACAGCTGTCCATAGGGACTGAGGGACATAGCTGTCCGTGGTGACCAAGGGGCAGTGGTTGGCACTGGGTTCTGCTGGAGATGACAGATGCCCAGATCTCTGCAGCCCTGGCGGGAGGGCCGTCACGCTCTGTCCTGTGAGTGCCCGCAGGCCATGTGGGCCCCTGAGTGCAGGAGGCAAGGAGAGGGGCTGGGGGAGGCCAGAGCGGAGGCCTGCCCTGGAGCTCCGTCCAGGACAGTCTTGGGAGTGGCCACACATGCCCACACCTCACTGTCCCGCACGGCAGCCTGGGGCGTGTGTGTCTGGGGCGGCGGGCGCCTGTGCTGCCGGAGGCCCCGGTCTGGCTGTGGGGCCTGGCACCTGCTCTGCGCGCTTCCTAGTTCTGGTATTTCACCGGGCGCGAGTGCTAAGTGTGAACAGCTTTAGGAATGTTGTGTTTGGGGTGGAAAGGCGGTCTCCTGGCATCCTGCGGGATGCTCGGGTGGTGCGGGGAGGCAGCCCCGCCACCGCCACTCGGCTCCCGTGGGGAGGCGGCCCTCGGACGCTCGGGGCCGAGCCCGCCCCTTGTCTACGACACGCAGGCCTCAGACCCTGTCCCTTCTCTCCTTTGCAGGGCCACAGCCTTTGGCATCCTCAATGGATTATGCAAGTTTGGCGCCATCCTGGGAAACACCATCTTTGCTTCCTTCGTGGGGACCACCAAAGTGGTCCCCATCCTCCTGGCCGCCGCTTCTCTGGTTGGGGGTGGCCTGGTTGCCCTCCGGCTGCCCGAGACGCGAGAGCAGGTCCTGATGTGACCACCCGTGGGGACAGGAGAGGCCGAGAGCATCGCGGACGCAGCCCCGCTTCCTGCCCTCCCCTGTCCAGCGGCCGCCTCGGACAGCGGGGGGAGTCGGTTTTGTGAATCCTCGTTTAGGACCCTCGTCGTATGTCTGTAACTCAGGGGACGGATTTGGGGGTGCCCTCGCTGCATCTCGTCTTGGATCCCCCCAGCCAAGGCACCTGGAGGAGCCTGCAGTGAGGGCACACATGAGCCTTCCCCCCCGTGAGGGGCGAGACCCTCTTGTGTTTCCAAATGTGGGGCTGAGACGCGCTGAGCTCCTTCTTGGAGCTCAGGCCGGAGGCTGGAGCCATCCCGAGTACAGGATATATTTTTGCACTTCGCGGTATCACCTGTCACATTTCCCACTTGAAAACTGGCGTGCTAGCATCGAAGACACCTGATGTAGAGACGCAGTGTTTGAGCCGTATCCACAGAGCTTGACTCCGCTCCTGAACGCCCGGCGATCGGGGCTACACGCAGGGTCGCATTCTCCCCGTCGTGCTCTGTGGGCGGACACTGATGGGGTCGGCAGTCCACAAACCCAGACTGTGCGCAAGGACATGTGGACTGTGTCCCCACACACGGAGTCTGGAACTGTGACAGCACTTCAGCCGTATTTCGGGAGCACTTGGTGTTGGAGGCCCCGGTCGCTGGGTCAGGTCGGGTGGCACACCAGCCACTTTCTCAAAGCCATGGCACTTGCTGTCGGCCGGTGCCCACAGCACACTCGCCTCGCACACTGAGCCAGGCGCTTCTCCTTGGCTGCGTGCGGTAACAGCTCATGTAGGCCACACGGGGACTCCAGCTCATCCTGGCCCTGGCATTGGCTTTGCCAGTGGTGTTCAGGTGTTCAGGGAGTGGCCTGTGGCCCTCTGTTTGCAGCGAGGAGATGACACAGGGGGTGAGGGGGGTTGGGGGGGCACAGCCGGTGTAAACTCTTAGGGTTTTTCTCAGCAGCCAGGCATGGTCCATGTTTGCAACATGGTCAGTTAGTGGGGGACATCCGCGCCCCATGTCCTGCTCCAGCTCTTTTGAAAGGCAAGCCATCAGCATGGGACGCAGGAAACGTGTAGATGCCACACGTGTTTTTCTCCAGTGCCCTGAGAAAACTCTGCCCTGAGGTCCAGTTTGGAACCTGCACAGTGGGGTGGGTGGGGGTGAGGAGCCGGGTCAGGCTGCCCCGGCCAGCCTCAGCCATAGAAGAAGTGTGACTCCGTGGGTCAGGAGCCACGTTTGGTCCAGCGGGGAACGGACGCCGGGCTCCGTGCTCCTGCCGCTCCCTGCAGGTGAGCCCTCCCCGGGCCTGGTGAGCACCGCCCGCAAGGACTCATGCCGGGAGCTGCTCTGCTCCAGCCACCGTAAATCGCCACGCTTTCTCTGTCTGGAGCGTGCCGAGCGTGGCCCCTGTGGCAGCGTGGGGCCTCCCCTCCGTGGCTGTCCTGGCGCACTGGTGGGAGCCGCCCCTCCCCTGAAGTGAGGCCAGCGCCAGTTCCGACCTGACACTGGAGTCCCCGTACGTGCGTGTGAACATGCCCCCGTGTACTGACGTGTCCCACGGCGTGCTGTGGTGGACACTTAGCGTGACGCCATGTTGACGGCGGGAGCCAATGTGATGCGGCTGTCACGCGCTTGCGTAGGCTCACGGGAGAGCCGTGGGCGCGCGGGGTTCCCACCTCCCTCCCAAGGCTGCTCCTCACGAGGCGGCAGAATGCAGTGTAGCCGCCACTCAAGGAATGTGCAGCATGGCCACAGCCTGCGTTTCTGGCTACGATGCGCCTGTCCTTCTAAAGTCTGACCATTTCTGAGGGCGGGTGGCGGCCCTGGTGGCTGGGTTGGCTCTGGTTTGCCAGCTCTGACGCCTTGTAGCTCCTGCAGCAGACCCCCGACGGACCGTGGTCAGTTCCACCCGTCCATCCCGCAGGCCTGTAGAGGGTGCAGCCGTGGTCTACAGCCTTTCCGAGCCAGTGTCACCCGGCACCGGAGCCTGGCCGCTTTTTCACGCTGTCCCACTGAGATACACGCACCTTACACACCATCCCTGGGGCAGGTACTGCGGGAGAACGTGCTCCACCCGCCCGTCCGCTTCTTATTCATTCCTCGTTGACCTTGAGGAACTCCCGTGGCATCTGTGCAGGGCGGGACGGATGGGCTGCCCGCCGGGCACGCCTGCTCCCCGAGCCCAGTTTGGGGGTGTTGCTTTCGGTGGTTTCGACTGTGTTGTGTCATCTCCTGATGCTGAGTTTTGGTTTTTGTTTCATTAAAAATAATTAGTGACAGAGGCGTGCCTGTTGGTGATGTTTCTAGCACGTTTGCCTGATGTCATGTAACGAATAACCCGGTTCCCAGCGCCCCCAGGTGCTCTGTGTTCCTGAAGAATCACAATAAACACACCCGCGTGCAAACTGAGGGCTGCGGTTGGAGGCTACTTCAGGCTCCGGGTCTCTTCGTCTTCCTGGTGGACCGAGTCCTCTGGGGAGAGTGCATGGTTCAGGAAGGCAGGGGGGTTCAGGGTCCAGCTTTCCGGTCCGTCTGCGTCCTGGTCCCCGACCCTGACAGACCAGGGGCGTCTCTGTTCCGTGGCTGCTGCTTGGTCCCTGGGGGTGGGTCGAGCAGGAGAAGGAAATGCAGGGAGGTGCTCGTCGAAGTCCACAATTCGTGTGCCCGTAGTAGTTCCTGCTGGTCCATCCTCCTCTCGGTCCAAAGCAGCAGAACTTGGGAATTCAAGTTAATGAACTCTAGTGAGCTTCTAGAAGGTTCTCAGGCAGGAGGTGGTGTCTCTGCGGCGAGGTGACCCTCTCAGGCATGGGTGATGATGAGTGACGGCCCCTGGCTTTGAGTCGCTTCTCCGGCAGTGGCGACCGTTTGGACCGGTCGGTGCCGAGTGCGGCACCTGCAGCTGTCAGGTGGGAGCTGTCCAGGAGCGATCTGAGATGGAGCCTCTCCGTGAGCTGTCGGTGTCGCCTCTCCGTGAGCGCTGCGGGGGCACCTGGGAGGAGGAGGCGTTGTGACGCTCTTGGGGCGGGGCAGGGGATGTGGCCTTTCTGGAAACACCATGGAGTGAAGGTGGCAAGGGGTCAGGTGTGTCCCCTGGTGAGAGGACACGGAGCCACATGCGTGAGCCCCGGGGGCACGTCTGCAGGGGCTGGGCAAAGGCGTCCACCGGCCAGCTGAGGGCAACTGACAGCTGACCACGCGCACCTGCTGCCATCTACACCAGGTCGTGTGCGGTGAAAGCGGCTGCCGAATGCCTGCCTGCCCACCGTGTAACCAAAGCCACTTCCGGTTTCTCTTCCTGTCCCCCTCGCCACCTTCCAGTGTCTTCCGTCTGGAGTGGACGTGCTCTGGGGACCGCCCCTCGCCGCGTTGCTCCTGGGCACGCTTGGCTTGGCGATTGCTGTGTACCTTTGTCATCCTCCATCCCTGGGGACCCGGGTTTTACCAAGCTCCACATGACGTGACCTCAAACGGTCTCTACCCTCAGAATAGCCAGATGATGGGTCACTTCCTCCCCTGCAGGAGTGGGGAGGCTGGACAAGCACAGGTAAAGCTGCCGAAGCCACGTAGCTGTGAAGAGCTGGGGCCGCGGTCTGGCTCCGTCCCTGGGGGGTGCAGTCCCAGCCGCCTTCCTCCCAGAGGACCTGGGTGTAGACGGTCACCAGCTGCGGGCGTTCCTGGGCCATTAGCACAGCGTGAGCCAAATTAGGCCAACCAGCTGTGGGGATTGCACAGGCCGGACCTCACACGACCCTCCTGTGCCCTGTGTGTCCCGGGCGATGGTGCGCACGAGCCAGCCGTGGTCCCACGCCAGGGGGGAGTGCAAGTGTCACTTTTGTGCTATTGGATTGCAGGATTGGTTGACTGCTGACCTGGCCCTGCACCTCCAGCTCTGGACCAGTGTCTGGGAGGCCCCTGTTTTGTTGAGCATTGACCTTTAGCCGTTGGGCCACGTGGTGGGGGGAAGCCTGGTTCTGGAGCAGAGGTGCTGGTCTGGGGTCGGGAGGGTTTGGCTAACTGGTGGGGGGGTGCCAGCGTGCGAGGCCACAGACGCTCAGGGAGCCGGCACCCTGGCAGGGTGATGGTGGCTTCCCAGCTACCTGCCCAGGCTGGGGAGGCCTCACACGGGAAGGCGGGCTCGGGTCTGCAAGGGGTGCGTCTTGCTTTGTTCCTGTAGCAACACTAGAGGGCAGCAGCTACCTTGTGAGAGCCTGCCCAGCAGGTGCAGGGAGGCAGCCCTGGGAGACCGGCTTCTCTCTGCTTCAGGAAGCATCTCAGGGTGGAGGTGATCCTGAACGGCATTTCCTGGAGGGCCCAGAACACGGAGACGTCTACGGGGGGAATCATGAATTCAGCCGTCCCCCTTAAACACCCGCGTGGCGGTGCCTGCCTGACCCGAGTGCACGGCTGACCTTTAACGCAGGCTCACCTGGCCAACCGCCCTCCCCCCCACCAATCCGCTCACATGGCCAGCCCCCGACCGCTCTCGGCTGCTGGCTGGTTCCACGTAGGCGAGAAGCCCGGTGTGCTTGGGGCGCTGGGGAGGATTTTCCGAGAGGTCTCTTATGAGCAAGAACACAGCCGTGAGGGCGATGTCGGTGGGAGGCGGGACAGAGGGCAGGGGGCTGCCCTGTGCCCACCAGCATGGCTGAGGGAGGGGAAACCGAGGCCAGCAGAGAATGGGGAGGCGGAGTTGCAGTCGGAACGTCCCGGGTTCAAGTCCTGGTTCTGTGATGTACGGGTGGGGGTCTCGGGCGAGGGAGGGACCTCTCTGAGCCCCCTGTCTGAGCTCTGCGTGGGTCCATTCTCTCTCTGTCTTTCCGTCAATCTGCAGTTCCGAGGGAGAGAGTGCTCCCCGTCGCTGCTGTTCAGTACGACTGATTCTGCCTGTGGTGAGCTCAGCTCCCTGGCGGCCCGTGGCCACGGGGGCGACCCCCACCCTGCAGGCGGCAGGGCCAGGGTCTGACATCGCAGGATGGTTGGTGTCTGCATTTCAGCCAGGTCAGTCCCGTGGAGGCCTCTCCTCTGGGCTGTCGGGCAGATGCTCTTCTTTTAAATGAAAACATTTGGGGCAGCTTCAGGTTCCCAGAGAAACTGAGAGGAAGGCACAGAGATTTCCCATGTGCCCTTGCTCCCACACAGGCACAGGATCCCCGTCATCACCCACCCCCAGAGCCGGGCACTGATGAGCTGCACCCACGTCGTCACCTCCCCGAGCCCAGAGTTGCCGTCCCTTCCGGGGCCGCTCTCAGCCTGTGTGTGGTGCCTTCTGTGCGCTCCCTGGGTGTGGACACGTGAATGACACGTCTGCCGTGGCGGAATCCCGCAGAGTTCCCAGGGCCCTGAGTCCCTGCGCTCCACAGGCTGGGCAGGGCAACCGCGTCCCTGCCCCAGGGAGGCGCGGTTCTCCTGGGCCTTGTTCCTGGGAAACCTTTCTGCCTGTCGGGTTGAGTCAGGGCTGGTCACTTCCGTGGCCTGGTGATGTTGCTGGGTTCTCTAGCTCACGCCGGCTCCCCACAGGGAGAAGCAGCAGAGGGGCACAGGAAACCCTGGCCCTGTCACCCCCTGGCAAGGGGGTGAGGGAGAGAGGGGCTGGGGACAGGCAGCCAAGGCAGGGGTGGAGACGCTGGAGGCTGGAGGAGGTTGCGAGGTGAGGCAGGTGTAACAGAGGGAGTGTGGTTTGAATACAGAGAAGTGGATGCAGCCGGCTACTGCGCAGCTGGAGGACCCGGAGCCGTCCCCTGTGTGCACAGCTTCCCCAGCTCAGTGCCGGGACAGGAGGGGGCAGCTCCAGCGGCCGCTGGCCAGTGACATGCACAAGAAGCAGTAACACGAGACAAGCCAGCAACGTGAAAACCTCTGGAGGGGCCCAACGGCAAGAGCAGCTGGGAGAGGCACCTCTCCGGGGGCTTCTGGGAGGAGTCAGCAGCGAAGGGGCAAAGGGGGGGTCCGGCCAAGCCTTCGGGCCCTCTGCTCCAGGAGGCTGCAGCCCAGATGCAGGCTCCCCGCCCCTCGGCCCCCAGGCCCCGGACCTCCCCCGGGCGGAGCAGGGCGTGAGCATTCTTCATGGTACTGCAGGCTGCCTGCCACGAGCTGAGTCCCAAGCCAGCACAGCGGCCACGTGAGGACACTGGCGCCCCCTCCCCCAGCCTGGCCTGCACCCTGGATCCTCACCCCCACCTGGGCACCACCCAGCCTGGGCCAACCCACCGGGCAGGTCGCTTCTGCATTCTCTCGGACGGCGTGGTGTGCTCTGTTGGCTCAGGTCCTATTGCGTTCTGCCCAGTGTCCCTCTGTCCGCTGTGAGTCTGACAAAGGTGGAGTCTGGGATGTGGTACGAAAGAGGCCATGGGCCGGGGCTCTGGACTTGAATTCCGACTCAGCGGCTCCTTTGGGTGACCTTGGCCACAACGATACAGAGCGACAGCTGATTCCAAAACCCCAGAGCCTGCAATCATCCGTGGAATCTTCGCACACTGGTATTCCAGAAGGAGAATCGAAGAGCGGTTGCAGAGGCTGGGGGCGGGGTGGGGGCCCGGGGAGGGTCCGGACTTGAGTACCCGTCACAGAGGAGAATCAGCCCTGGTGTTCTGCAGCTAACACTGGTGTGCATTTCAGACGAGGATTGTCAGTATTCTCCCCACGAAGAGCTGATGAGCGTTCACGTAGTGGAGACAAGTCTTCAGCATCACACTGAGGCCCGTAAATATGTCCAATCATTACGTGTCAATTAAGAGCGTAGAAACCCAGCCCCCCATGGGGACAGTCCTGCTCGTGTGTCTGTGGGCAGCAGGGGTGGGGGTGGCCTGCACTGGCTGGGCCCAGCTGGTCGGGGCCACGAGACGAGACTGGCAGAGGTGGGAGGATAAGGGGCAAGTCCACCTGCACAGGTGCACTTGCTACTGTCCCCTCAGCCACAGCAGCGCAAGTGTACATGGCAAAGGCGTGGCTGTGCCGTCCTGCTGGGGCGCGAGTCAAGTTTGCAGCCACAGCTCAGTCTACGGCAGGCACCTCCAGGAAGGCCAGGCGGGTGTCCGAGATGCCACCGCGCGTCTTGTGGCTTTGTTGTGAGGGCCGTCCCTCTACTGCCCATGAGCCGCCCTCCCTGCCAAGAGGCATAATGGCCACTGGTTGCTTTGTGTTCCGCCTCTTTGGACAATGGAATCAGAGGAGAATGATTGAGACCTCTGTCCCCAGCACGCACTCGTGCGCCGATGGTCTCCTCTTATGCCTGCTGTGTTCCTGTTGTACTCCATTCGCGCAAATGCTGTGGCGTAGGTGCTTCCCCAGCGGACGGCCGATTCGCCTCTTTCTGCTTCAAGTTCTCCTACAGCAGATCGCGCCTTCTGCTGCCGCACTGTTGCCGTGAGCGCTCGCTTGTGGTGTGCGAGTTTGTCATCTGGCTGGGCCACATGAGGGGAGCTCGCACTGGGGGGCGGGGTCTGAGCCCCCAGGCTGAGTCTTTGGCAGGCCTGTTGCTTGCAGAGCCTGGCACCTGCTGAGCGGTGGGGGCTCTTGGGGCCCGGGGGCTCCCGGGCTCCTGTCAGCCCGCTGCTCCCTGCAGAGATGAGGAGGCTGGCCGCCCCTCCCTGCAGAGACAAGGAGGCCGGCTGCCCCTCCCTGCAGAGACAAGGAGGCCGGCTGCAGAGCGGCAGGGTCTTCCTCGCTGCACCGGGGGGCTGCTGCCTTGCCAAGAAGAGGAGGCATCCACAGATCAGTCGCCATCGGGGACGCACGCACCGGGCTCCAGTGGCCTAGCAGCTTTCAGCCAGGTGTGAGACCGCGTCTGTGACTTTGTATGACCCTGAAGGAGCCTGCAAGCTCATGTGTTCAATTTAAAAGGAGAAGAGAGGGGCTGGTGCGGTGGTGTAGCGGGTAAAGCCGCCGCCTGCAGTGCCGGCGTCCCACATGGGCGCTGGTTGAATCTCGGCTGCTATTCTGCTAGTCTGGCTCTCTGTGAGTGCCCTGGGAGAGCAGCGGAAGATGGCCTAAGTCCTTGGGCCCGGAATTCACGTAGCCGACCACGAAGAAGCTCCTGGCTTCTGGCTTCAGACTGGTGCAGCTCTGACCATTGCAGCCATTTGGGGAGTGAACCAGTGGATGGAAGACCTCTTTCTCTCTCTCTCTCTCTCTCTCTCTCTCTCTCTGCCTCTGCCTCTCTGTAACTCTGCCACTCAAATAAATAAATAAATCTTTAAAAAGATTTATTTAATGTATTTTAGATTTATTTTATTTATTATTGATTTATTATCATCAAGTAGCTGCAACAGCGGGAGTTGGGCCAATCTGAAACCAGGAGCTTCTTCCGGGTCTCTCACGTGGGTGCAGGGGCCCAAGCACTTGGGCCATCTTCTGCTGCTTTCCCAGGTGTGTCAGCAGGGAGCTGGACTGGAAATGGAGCAGCCAGGACGCGATCTGGCACCCATATGGCATGCCGGCACTGCAGGTGGCGGCGTTACCTGTTACGCCACAGCGCCGGCCCCCACATCCATTTCAACGTACTGCTACAGGTGAAAACGTGACACGGTGTCCGTCGCCGTCACCATCACTCCGACAGGATGGCCGGGTCTGCCCTACTCAGGATGGACCCGAGGCGTGGCGGGCGTCTCACTCTCCCCCAGGGCTGGCCACCTCTGAGAGCCACTTCTCACAGGGGTCCCCAGAGGGCAGGTGCAGATCCGGGCCGCGACGCGGTCTGGTTCCCAGAGTGAGCGCGCAGGGCTGCGCCAGCGCGTAGCTGCTTCTAGAAGGAGGCGCGGTCGGCCGCTGGCCGCGTCTTCCCCACAGTCATTGCACTGGTTCGTTGTTAGCTTGCTTCCAGACTGGGCACGGTGCAGACGGCCTGGGAGGCACACGCTTGAGTCTGGAAATCCGTCAGGTGGGTCTCTGGGTCTTCGGCTGTCCTGCTCCGTGCGCTCCAGTGAACACGGCTGGCTCTCTGCCAGTCGGCTCTGAGCACAGCACGGAGCTGCGGGTGAGGGAGAGGGGTGGCCCTGGGAGGCCGCTCTGGAAGGCTTCTGTCCGCCTTCTCCCGGGAGTGGATTCCTCTCGTTATAAATACCACTCACGTTCATTGCAGCACATTAGGAAGTATTTTAAATACTGGGAAAAATCCACCATCCCACTACTCAGAGAAAATCTCGTGTATTTATGGCATTCCTTTAAAAAATCTTTTATAAGAAGAACACATAAAACAGGTATGTGCGGCTTAACATGTACTAATGAAGCTTAAGGAAACTGTTAACCTAATCACCTGTTTTCACGTCACGTTACCCCTCATCCAGGCCAGGAACTATGATGTCGTGTGCACCCCGGGAAACACACAGGCCGGGAGCTATGACTTCATCAGCAGCCCAGGAAACACGCACACTCCCTGCCACGGTTCCTCCTCGCTGCCCTGTGGGCGAATGGCCAACACGTGCAGTTTCTCTGTGTGGTGTTGCTGTCTTCACCTGTATCCTTAAATCTCTCTCTCTCTCTTACACACACACACACACACACACACACACACGCAAGGCTCACACAAACACGCACACACATGCTATTCATTTAGGTTTCTTGCCTTTGCTGACCTTGGTGGCTCTGAGGAGCCGGGGTGGGTGTGTGCTCCTCGGACATTCCTCGCGGGGAGCACACGTGGGTAGCAGGACTGGGCCTTGACACTGCGGAGGTGCCGTCTGCCAGGTGCATCCCCGTGACGGCGCCCACAGGAAGCTCCGTGCCCGGCTCACGCCTGCGGGGGCAGAGCCTCATTCCCGCCGCCGGAGCTGGCTGCTGCCTCCATTGCTGGGAGATGGCGTTCAGGACGTTTCTCTCTCCACATTTGTTCACGTGTCCTATTACGTGTTGGTGTCATTTTGACATGTGGATATTTATTTACATTTTGGAATGTAACCTAATATTGTTTAATTCTGTTCCTCGAATGTTTCCATCTTTGGTCACTGGGGGCTCTTTCTGTTGGATCCTGTGCCACCTTGACCTCCCCTTGTCAGAGTGTGTGTGTGCACATGCATGTGTCTCTGCATGCACATGTGTATGTATGTTCATGTGTTTGCCTTGTGTGTGTTTGTGCACTTGTGTGT
This sequence comes from Oryctolagus cuniculus, assembly GCF_051225735.1. Lineage (NCBI taxonomy): Eukaryota > Metazoa > Chordata > Mammalia > Lagomorpha > Leporidae > Oryctolagus > Oryctolagus cuniculus. Next base: position 2,439,146 of record NC_142878.1, read on the forward strand.
GCATCTCTGTGCATACATGTGTGTGTGCATGTGTGTGTGTACATGTATGCATGTGTGTACATGTGCACCTTATCTCTGAACCACAGACTACCCAGGCTCATCTTGTGTCTGTCCTGCCTCAGTCATTTCTCTAAGGAGCTCTGGTCCCTCTGATTGGAGAGGGTTTCAGAGACGCGGGGCTGGCCTCCAGGTGAACAGACAGAGCAACAATAAACACGTGTATACAGACGTGGTCTCCCTTCTCATCAGCAAGTGTTGCTGTTAGGAACCACGTGGATCTGTGTTCTGTTAGCGTGAGTTCTGTTTCCAGCTTCAATTCATTCCAGTCACTGTACAGTGAGCTCATTCCTCAGTGACACACCAGGGCCAAGTCAGCTTTTAAAAAGAAAGGATTCATTTCAGAGGCAGTTTTGGAGGTTCATCTCCAAGTTTGGTAGCTATAACTTTGAGTCTGGTGAGGTGGGGGATGGCAGTGACAGAGCCAAGTGTAGCAAAAGCCTCATGTGGGCCATGGACCAGAGCGGGGGGCTGGTGTCCCTTCTGAGAACATCAGAGGACTGGTGTCCTGTCTATGACCAGAGAGGGCGTGAGCTCCCTTCTGAGAGCAGAGAGGCTGGTGTCACTTCTGAGAGCAGAGAAGGGTTGGAGTCCCTCTAAGAGCAGAGAGGAGGGTGGTCTCCCTTCCAAGAGCAGATATTGGTCTGAGAGCAGATAGGAGGGTGGTCTCCCTTCTGAGAGCAGAGAGGGCACTGGTGTCCCTTCTGAGAGCATCAGGGCACTGGTGTCCTTTCTAAGACCAGAGAGTGCGCGGATCTCCCTTCTGAGAGCAGAGAATCTTGTCTCCCTTCTGAGGGTAGAGAGGGGCTGTTGTCCCTGCTGAGAGCAGAGGGCGGCTGGAGTCCCTTCTGAGAGCAGAAAGGGGGTGGTCTCCTTTCTGAGAGCCGGCAGGAGGGTGGTCTCCCTTTGGAGAGCATAGAGGGGCTGGTCTCCTTTCTGAGAGCAGACAGGGGAGTGGTCTGCCTTCTGAGAGCAGAAAGGGGGATAGTTACCATTCTGAAAGCTGAGAGGTGAGTGGTCTCCTTTCTCAGAGCAGAGAGGGGGTCTGGTGTCCCTCCTGAGAGCCAACAGGGGGGTGGTCTCCTTTCTGAGATCAAAGAGGGGTTGGTCTCCCTTCTGAGAGCAGAGAAGGGCTGGTGTCCCTTCTGAGAGCAGAGAGGGGAAGGTGTTCTCCCTGAGAGCAGAGAGGGTCTTCTCTCCCATCTGAGAGTAGAGAAGGGCTGGAGTCCCTTCTGAGAGCAGAGAGGGGAAGGGGTTCCCTCTGAGAGCAGAGAGGGGGTGGTTTCCCTTCTGAGATCAGAGAGGGGCTGCTCTACCTTAAGAGAGCTGACAGAGAGTGGACTCCCTTCTGAGAGCATAGAGGGGCTGGTCTCCCTTCTGAGAGCAGACAGGGGGGTGGTATCCCTTTGGGAGCAGAGAGCGCAGGGTAGCCTCCCTTCTGAGAGCAGAGAGGAGGATGGTCTCCCTTCTGAAAGCAGGCAGGGGGCTGGTCTCCCTTCCGAGAGCGTAGAGGGGCTTGCCTCTCTTCTGAACAGAGATGGGGGTGGTCTCCCTTCTGTGAGCAGGCAGGGGGCTGGTCTCCCTTCTGAGAGCAGACAGGGGGTGGTCTCCCTTCTGAGAGCAGAGAGGGGAAGGTGTTCCCTCTGAGAGCAGAGAGGGGGTGGTATACCTTCCAAGATCAGAGAGGGGCTGGTTTCTCTTCTGAGAGTGGAGAGGAGGGTGGTCTCCCCTCTGAGAGCTGAGAGAGGCTGGTCTACCTTCTGGGAGCTGACAGGGGGGTGTTCTCACTTCTGAGAGCATAGAGGGGCTGGTCTTCATTCTGAGAGCAGGGGTGGGGTAGTCTCCATTTTGAGAGCAGAGGTAGGGTGGTCTCATTTCTCAGAGCAGAGAGGGCCTGGTTTCCCTTCTGAGTGCAGAGAGGCAGCTGGACTCCCTTCTGAGAGCAAAGAGGGGCTGGTCTCCCTTCTGTGAGCAGAGTGGGCTGGTCTCCATTTTGATAGCAGAGAGGGGGGTGGTCTCCATTTTGAGAGCAGAGAAGAGGGTGGTCTCCTTTCTGAGAGCGAAGAGGGGCTGGTGTCCCTTCTGAGAGCAGACAGGGGTGGTCTCCCATCTGAGAGCATAGAGGGGCTGGTCTCTCCTCTGAGACCAGAGAGGGTCTTGTTTTCCTTCTGTGAGCAGAGAGGGTCTGGTATCCCTTCTGAGAGCAGAGAGGTGGGTAATCTCTTCTGTGAGCAGAGAGGGATGTGGTCTCCTTTCTGAGGGCAGAGAGGAGGGTGGTCTCCCATCTGAGAGCATGCAGGTTGCTGGGCTCCCCTCTGAGGGCAGAGATGGTGCTGGTCTCCTTGCTGAGAGCAGAGAGGTGGGTAGACACCCTTCTGAGAGCAGAGGGGGCTGGTTTCCTTTCTGAGAGCAGACAGGGAATGGTCTCCCATCTGAGAGCATATGGGGGCTGGGCTCCCTTCTGAGAACAGAAGTGAGTGATCTCCCTGCTGAGAGCATAGATGGGATCTTCTCACTCTGAGAGCAGAGAGGGGCTTGTGTGCCTTCTGAGAGCAGAAAGGGGGTCTTGTATCCCCTCTGAGTGCAGAGAGTGGCTGGTTCCCTTTTGAGAGCGGAGAGGGGGGTGGTCTCCTTTCTCAGAGTAGAGAGTGGCTGGTGTCCCTTCTGAGAGAAGAAAGGGGGCTGGTCTCCTTTCTGAGAGCAGATAGGGGGTGGTCTCCCACCTCAGAGCAGAGAGGGCTGTTCTCCCTTCTGTGAGCTGAGAGGGGGCTGGTGTCCCTTCTGAGAGCAGAGAGGGGGTAGTTTCCTTTCTGAGAGCAGAGAGGGGGGTGGTCTCTCCTCTTAGAGTAAAGAGCGTCTGGTCTGCTTTTCTGAGAGCAGACAGGGGGTGCTCTCCCATCTGAGAGCAGAGATGGGTTCGTCTCCCTTCTGAGAGCAGACAGGTGCTTGTGTGCCCTCTGAGAGCAGAGAGGGGCTGGTGTCCCTTCTGAGAGCAGAGAGGGGGTAGTCTCCTTTCTGAGAGCAGAGAGGGGGGTGGTCTCTCCTCTTAAAGAGCGTCTGGTCTGCTTTTCTGAGAGCAGACAGGGGGTGCTCTCCCATCTGAGAGCAGAGATGGGTTCGTCTCCCTTCTGAGAGCAGACAGGTGCTTGTGTGCCCTCTGAGAGCAGAGAGGGGCTGGTGTCCCTTCTGAGAGCAGAGAGGGGGGTGGTCTTCCTTTAAGAGCAGAGAGGTGCTGGTCTACCTTCTGAGAGCAGAGATGGGAGTGGTCTCCTTTCTGAGAGCAGAGATGGGGGTGGTCTCCCTTCTGAGAGCAGAGAGGGGGTGGTCTCCCTTCTGAGAGCAGAGATGGGGGTGGTCTCCCTTCTGAGAGCAGAGAGGGGCTGGTCTCCCTTCTGAGAGCAGAGAGGGGCTGGGCTCCCTTCTGTGAGCACGCCCCCATGTTTCACGGTCCTCCTCCCAGGCTGACCTCGAGCGCAAGGGCTGGGTTAATCTCCTCCCTCGTGGTTAAGGGACACTTTAGGGCTGGAGTCCTGTGTGAACTCAGGTGGTGGTCATCAGCCCGGCAGCCTCCGGGTGGCCTGTCCCCCACCCCAGCAGTGGGGAGATGTGGCTCGTCCTGTGCTTGATGCTCCACTTCCTGTTGGCCTGGATGGCAGTGCTGGACCCTGTCCCCAGTTGTGACAGAAACCACAGTGCGCATCCTTAATTCCCAAAAATCAAAGCGAAATACAATTTCTACTTGATAAACTTTCGGATACTTCAACATCAATCATCCCTCCCCATCCGACAGTTATATGGTGTCGTAACATCCCTGTGTGTGTGTTTGTGCATACGTGTACGAGTGTGCACATGCCTATGCACACACGTGTCCGTGCATGTGTGCAGTCATGTGCTAGTGCGTGCATGTGTGTGTGCATGTGCTTGAACACGCATACATGGACGCACACTTATGTGTGTAAATGTTATGTATCCCTTTCTTTTCTCTCTATTCTGTCTAAAATTGTGCCACCTGGGATCACTTTCCATTGCTTGAAATATATCTTTTGGAATTTCTTTCTGTGAGGGTCTTTGGAGCACAAATGTTAACTTTGGCTTATTGGAGGAGCTTTGGTTTCACTCTCACTCTTGATAATTTTGCTCGGCTTAGGATTGAGCTTGGCACTAATCCTCTTTGAGCACACTGAAAATCGCTTTCCACGCCGTCTTTCATCATTGCTGTTGAGGTCGGTTGTACAGTAACTGCTGTAACTGAGGGTGAGCCAGTTTTGCTCTTCCTATGTATTTGTTTTTTCTCTTTGGTCATTTAATCTTTTCTCATAGCTTGGCTACAGGGTAGGGATGGCTTTGTTTTATTCCGCTTGGGTTTTCTGAGCCTGGATACAAGGATCGGTTTCATTTAGCACTTCTTGAAAATTCTCAGATATTGCTTATTTTCTAATTTTAACTTTTTAAAAAGGATTTATTTATTTTATTTGAAAGTCAGAGTTACACAGAGAGAGGAGAGGCAGAGAGAGAGAGAGAGAGGTCTTCCATCTGATGGTTCACTCCCCAGTTGGCCGCAACGGCCGGAGTTGTGCCGATCCAAAGCCGGAAACCAGGAGCCAGGAGCTTCCTCTGGGTCCGCCACGCAGGTGCAGGGGCCCAAGGACTCGGGCCATCCTCTACTGCTTTCCCAGGCCATAGCGGAGAGCTGAATTGGAAGTGGAGCAGTGGAGTCTGGAGCCGGCGCCCATATGGGATGCCAGCGCTTCAGGCCAGGGCGTTAACCTGGTGTACCACAGAGCCAGCCCCTAGTTTTAACTTTTATTCATGTGAAATAGCCAGAGCTGGACCCAAGCTGAAGCTGGGACCCAGAAACCCCCTCGTGGGGGACTCAGGTACTGAGCCATCACCTGCAGCGCCCAGTCTGTGCTTCAGCAAGAAGCGGGGGTCGGGGTGGAGCTGAGACCCCAGCCCAGGCGGGCATCCAGGTGGCGTCTTCACTGCTACCCCGGCCACTCTTCCAATCCTTTCAGCGTTGCCTCTGTTCCATTTCTCTCTCTTCTCCTTCAGGGATTGTTTTCTACAAATATTTATTTGGGAGAGAGAGAAAGAGAGAGAGGGAGAGAGAGGGAGGTTGACAGAGAGGTTGGCAGGGAACTCCCATCTGCTAGTTCACCTCTCAGATGCCTGTGACGGCAGGACCAGATGAGGCCGAAGCTTGGGGCCTGAACTTAGGCCAGCTCTCGGGTGGCAGGGACCCAAGTTCTCGAGCTATCACCCTCTGCCTCCCATGGTGCCCTGCAGCAGGAAGCCAGGGTCGGGAGCCAGGGCTGGGACTCACACCCTTGCCAGCATCTTGACTGGTATCTTAACCACTAGACCAAGCCCCCGCCCCTTCCAGGATTCTGATCATGCTAAGTTTTTGGTTGCTCTTTGTGCTGTATCTGAAAGATACCCTCCTCTCTCCTGGTCCTTCTTCAGCGTGGCCAACCTGCTCTCCAGCGTAAGCACTGGGCTCTGAAATCCGTCCAGGATATATGTTGTATCTAGAAAGTTCTATTTCCGCTTTTCAAGTCTACCATGTCACTGTTTAAAGTCTCCTCTTCTTGCTCAATGTTTCCAAGCCTGCTTTTCTCTCTGTCGACGTGTTAATCACCGTGGTTGCACGATCAGTTTGTAATTTAGCTGTCGGCTCCCTCCCTGCTTCCTGGCATCTTGTCTGGCTGCCTCGGGCGCCTGCTTACCTTGTCAGCTCTTTGTCTACGCCCTTGAGCGCTGTCTGTTCAGGCTGCAGAGGTGGAGGTGGAGGGTGACTGCGTCTCCTGCTCGCCTGCAGAGTCGCCCGCCCACGGCTCTCTGGTGTAGGAGGAAAGCCCAGGGTTTGTCCTGGTTTGCCCCGGCCCCAGGGGTTATGCTGGGATGAGGGAGAGGACTCCCAGGCTTGGGGCAGCTTTGAGCCTGACCTGCTTTCTTGACCTGCGCGGCCTTGGGGCCAGAGTGGAAGCATCTGGCCTTGGCAGGCGGCCTCGGAGCCGAGCTCCCAGCGTTGTGGCTCCGACGGCACTTTGCACCAGATCCGAGGTTTCCTCTGACGTGATGCCTGCTCTCCGGGCTAAGAATGCTTGTAATCTTCACTTGCTTCCGATCGCATTGATGCCGCGAACAAGTCGTGTTCAACAAGGTTGCCTACCTCCAGGAAATTCTCTTTAGATCTCTTATGATGGAAAGAGGCAAAGATTCATTATCACACAGTTTATGGTCTGGAATGGAGTGCAGAGAGTGGGATTCGGACTTCAATAAGTCTAACACGGGAACAGCAAAAGCACCCAGATGCCAGCTCCAGGTGAGGCCAGGGAGGGCAGGAGACAGACAGGAGGTGAGCACCTGCCCGCACCAGCAGCGGGGCCAACATCTCAGGAACTGCCTTTCTTTCCCAGCTCGGGACGTCTTGCTTTCTGTGAAGGCCCACAGCCAGCCAGGGGTGATTCCGACTCCAGTACAGCGACACTGAGAGAAGCCCCGGCCAGTGCCTCTCCCTGTGGGAGACGCGAGAGTGGCCACGGCTGCTCTGGGGCCGACTGGACACTTGGTGCCCTGAAGCAGCGTGTAGCGTGTGCTGTGCAGCCGGCACCTGACTTCCGAGTCGCGTTCCCAGGACAACTAGGGCGCGAGCACGCAGAGGTGGGCACCCCAGGGTGTTTGCAAGAGTAAAGTCTGCAGGCAGCCCCATGGCCCATCCTGGAAGACCGGATCAGGAAGCTATAGCACGGGCCCGAGACAGAAGCCACCCTGCGGCTAGCAGGGTGAACCAGAGCCACACATAGCAATGTCTGATACACAGCGTTGTGGCACTGTGGGGTAAGGCACCACTTCCAAGCTACGGCCCCTGTTGGAGTCCCTGGAAGTCCCCGCTGCTCCACTTCCAATCCAGCTCCCTGCTAATGCACCCAGGAAAGCAGCAGAGGATGCCCCGCACTTGGGCTGCTGCCAGCCGTCTGGCCTAGCTCCGGTCATTGCAGCCCTTCCGTGCATGGAAGATCTCTCACTCAGTTTCTCCCTCTACCTTTCAAATGGATAAAATAAATATTTAAGAAGGGATGTCGGGCTGGTGCCGCGGCTCCTAGGCTAATCCTCCACCTGCGGCCCTGGCACACTGGGTTCTAATCCTGATCGGGGTGCCGGATTCTGTCCCGGTTGCCCCTCTTCCAGGCCAGCTCTCTGCTGTGGCCTGGGAGTGCAGTGGAGGATGGCCCAAGTGCTTGGGCCCTGCACCCCATGGGAGACCAGGAGAAGCACCTGGCTCCTGCCATTGGATCAGCGCGGTGCGCCGGTCATTGGAGGTTGAACCAACGGCAAAGGAAGACCTTTCTCTCTGTCTCTCTCTCTCTCACTGTCTAACTCTGCCTGTCAAAAAAAAAAAAAAAAAAAAAAAAAAAAAAAAAAAAAAAGGATGTCACAGGCTATGGCAGGCCACATGGAGAAGGCGTGTGTGGCTGTGGCGCAGTCAGAAGTCCTGAGCTCGGTTCAGGACTCCATCCCTGGCCAGGGATGGGCTGACTCACCGCATCCTGCCCGGGCTTTGGTTTTCTTAGCTTTCCGGGGGAAGGGCCATCCGCACGCTGGGGGTGGGAGCGGCCACCTGGAGGACCTCGTGCACTCCCAGGACTGATGGGGGGGGGGCTGGAGTTGCCCCGAGAGCGGGGAGCTGGAGTTGCCCCGAGAGCGAGGTCCAGCTGCTGCTGGAAGATGAAACTGCCGTGCGGCGGGCAGATGCTTCCTGCGCGGTGCTGCCTCTCCCCCGGGCTGCTCTCTGGAGCTGGTGCTGTTCTTTGTCACCTCCGAAAGAGGAGTAAACTCACAGAGCCACCCGGGAGCCCTCCAGACGGTCACACGCTGCTGGCAAGGATGATGTATGCCACGCGACGTCATGCGTGCAGGAAGCGTGGCCCCAGGTGCCCTGTGCCGACCTGCTCCAGTTAGCTGCCAGGTCAGCTGGAAACAGCACGCTTTGTATCAATTAAGGTGAAATCGCGGCTTCGCGGACGCCGCGGGGCTGCCGAGAGCTTTGTGGGAAAATGTGCAGCTGTCGTGAGCCCTGCTTTGTGCTGAGACCCGACTCCCTTCCATCCCATGGGGATGGCAGTGTGACCAGAAGGGGTTCTTACGGCCTCGCTAAGCCGCCACCAAGCCCAGTTCTCGCTCCCCGACCTTAGTGGCAGACCCTGGGCCAGCACCGGGACCTGCCCGATGCTCTGCCGTCTTCTGAACCTGGCCCGCTCCTTTAAAGAACATACGGTGGGGAGCTGGCGCTGTGGCACAGCGGGTTAAAGCCCTGGCCTGCAGTGCCAGCACCCCATATGGGCGCCAGTTCTAGTCCCAGCTGCTCCTCTTCCGGTCCAGCTCTCTGCTGTGGCCTGGGAAAGCAGTGGAAGATGGCCCAGGTCCTTGGGCTCCTGCATCCATGTGAGAGACCTGGAGGAGGCTCCTGGCCCCTGGTTTTGGATCAGCTTAGCTCCAGCCGTTGCGGCCAACTGGGGAGTGGACCAGCGGATGGGAGACCTCTCTCTCTGTCTCTACCTCTCTGTCACTCTTTCAAATACATTTTAAAAAAAAAGAACATAGGGTGAGCCAGCTCGTTCCTTCCCGGCCTCCTGTGTGGGCTGCCGAGGTCTGGCTGACACGCGTGGCTGAGGTACTCTCTCCTGCGTTGTCCCCTCCCCGTCCCGTGTCCTGCACGGCCCAGAGGGGAGCCTCCTCTCTTCTCTTTGGGAAGACGCCTGGAGAGGGGTCTGCTGCTCTCCCTCGCTGTGTGTATTCAGCAGACAAAACGATTTTCTTCTGGTTAGAAGAGAAGCGTCTCCTTTCCCTCCCGCCTTCCCCTCCGCTCACCTGCAGAACGGGACTGACGTAGCGCAGCCCACGGAGCCGGTGCCGGACAAACACCGATTGCGCCTGTGCACGGTTGCCAGCCTGGTGCCCTGGCTCTGCTGCGAATGCAGCTGCGGGAATTACCTCTTTCTGTTTTATTAAGATTTCTGTATTTATTTGAAAGTCAGAGTTACAGAGAGAGGGAGGGAATGGGGAGAAGAGAGAGAGAAAGAGAGAGAGAGAGAGAGAATCCCATCTGCTGGTTCACTCCCCAGATGGCGACAACGGCCAGGGCTGGGTCTGGCTGAAGCCTGGAGCTTCCTCTGGGTCTCCTTCGTGGGTGCAGGGGCCCAAGCACGTGGGCCATCTTCCACTGCTTTCCCAGGCCATTAGCAGGGAGCTGGAGAGGAAGTGGAGCAGCTGGGACTTGAACCAGTGCCGATACAGGGTGCCAGCATCGCAGGCAATGGCTTAACCTGCTACGCCACAGCACCAGCCTCAAATGACCCACTTCTATAGCAGAGCTTATCAGATTTTCTGAGGAAGTAATGAGACCCATCTTGGAAGCTCAGCCTGCCCTAATTACTGCATAGAGACCACTGGCTATGTGCTGTGCCCGTGTGCTCCTGGCAGGTTCTGGTCTGATTTAAATGGCTGAGAAGTGCTTGGAGAACGGGGAGGTTGGTCCTACGTGCAGCCAGTCTCCCGCGCTCCCTCCCTCCCTTCCTTCCTCTTCTTGCTTTCTGGAAGGGTTGAGAGGCTGGGGAGGGGGAGGAGAGGAGCGAGGCGGGTGCCCAGCGCCCCCAGCTGCAGAGGGACTGGGTGAGCCTTGGGGGGAGTGAGCGTGTGGCTGTGTGGGGTCTGTGCAGTGCTGGCCACCCCTTGGGACAGGTCTGTGTCCTTTCCCTCCAGGGTCTCTCGGTCACCTCCTGGCTGGATGCACACGGGAATCCCTGAGGTGTGGGGCGGCCCTGGCTTGTTCTTCTCCCAGAGGGTAGGAAGCCCGGGGGTCCTGGGCTGGGTCCCAGCTGTTACCTCTCCTGGCCACGCAGACCTAGGCCGATCCCTAACCTCGCTGGGCAACACGGAAGAGGAAGTCAGGCCGGGACCAGAGACAGGGGAGATGAGACCCCCGAGGAGGGCGGAAGTCCCCCTCTCTGTCCACTGCAGCCCCGTGCCAGTCCCCAGAGGTGCGGACGCGTCAGGGCAGACGTCTCAGTCTCGGTCTCTTCCTCCCCCCATTCAAGTTCCCCGTCAGGGTGGTCTCAGCTCCTCACGGGTGGGCCTGGGTCCCGCAGGCCGCACTAAGCCCACCAATGCCACAGCTGTCAACGTGTGGTGCTGATGAACCTGTAGACACTGAAAGACACCGGGGCGGAAGCCCAGTCTTAGAACGTGACGGCGTTGGGCCCGACAGCGTTAACCGCTGCTCTGCCGAGCCTCCGCCCAGCCTCCTGCCTGTGAACTCAGGGACTCTCTCCAGTCCAGCTTTCTGTGCCACCACCTCTCCATCGGGGTTGGACTGCTGGGTCCCTGCCTCTGCAGACGGAAGGTGCCTGACGCCTGAACAGAGGGAGCCGCGTTGGAGCTCGGGGATTGCTCTTGATCTCACTTGATTTGCTTTTATCTCTTCGTTAAAACGTTGAGATGCATCAGGTTCTTCCAAGCCCCCGCTCAAACATATGTTCTGAGCGCCTTCCCCTGGCCTGCGAGGCCCAGCCTGGGAAACACGCGTGCGTCTTCACTGGGGCACGGAGCACGTTGCTGGTGTCCTGTCATTTCCAGGACACGACGCCCTCTCGACCAAGCCGGGCATGTGGGCAGAGCTCAGCCCGGTGTGTGAGTGACCACGACGCCCTCTCGACCAAGCCGGGCGTGTGGGCAGAGCTCAGCCCGGTGTGTGAGTGACCACGATGCCCTCTCGACCAAGCCGGGCGTGTGGGCAGAGCTCAGCCCGGTGTGTGAGTGACCACGACGCCCTCTCGACCAAGCCGGGCGTGTGGGCAGAGCTCAGCCCGGTGTGTGAGTGACCACGACGCCCTCTCGACCAAGCCGGGCGTGTGGGCAGAGCTCAGCCCGGTGTGTGAGTGACAGGTCCCTCACGTCGTGGTCGGTCTTCATTCATCAGCTGTCCACGGGGTGCCTGCCGCATGCTGGGCCCGGTGGCAGGGGCCGAGCTCGCCCTGGCATGGGGTCAGCCGGGAGGGGGCTCTGAATAAGCCGCCGGCCAGCTGAGATGCAGGGGACAAAGGGAGGTTCGGCCGCGGTTAGGCTTTCTGCAGGGGGCTTACCCGACACGGCGCAGGCTGTGCGTGGGGATCTGGGGCCTTGCTTTGAGCTCCCCTCCCCCACAACAGCCTGGCGGCAGGAGGCAGGTCTGAGTCCTTTACTGGGAAGCAGCTCCCAGCACGGGGGGGCGGGGGGGGGGACCGTCATGACCGTCCCACAGGTGTCATGGAGACCACGCTGAGATGCCCACGGACAGGTTTGCTGCAGCAGCCTTGCAGTGGCGCAAGGTGGGAAATGACCCGGGCACCCACTGGCAGGAGAGCTGACGGACAAGTGCGGCAGACGCAAAGCGGACGCTGGCTTACACTGGGGAGCATCCGTGAGGGTGAGTATCGACTGGGGAAGGAAACAGGCGTTTGAGATGCTGCAGGCGTAGTGCAGATGCTGTTTAGTAGGAGACACACTGAAAGCACGGAGACATAGCTTGGAAAAATCAGCAGCAAACTTAGGGTACTTGCCAGGGGGTGAGGGGAGGGGCGTTCTCCCACCCGAAATATTTCTTAATGGGAAGCGGAAAACAGGAGCCCCAGCCAGAGTGGAATTTGCTGCTTGCAGTTCAGATCGCAGTTTTTTAAAATATTATTTATTTACTTGAAAGGCAGAGTTACACAGAGGTAGAGGTAGAGAGAGACAGGCCTCCATCTGCGGGTTCACTCCCCAGATGGCCGCAACGGCCAGAGCTGAGCTGATCTGAAGCCAGGAGCCAGGAGCTTCTTCTGGGCCTCCCATGGGGTGCAGGGGCTCAAGGACTTGGGCCGTCCTCTACTGGTTTCCCAGGTGCTTTAGTAGGAAGCTGGATTGGAAGTGGAACAGCCAGGACTCGAACCTATGTCTTTATGGGATGCCGGTGCTGCGGGTGGCGGCTTTATCTGCTATGTCACAGCACCGGCCCCCAGACAGCTTTTTGAAATAAGAGGAAATAGAAGTTTTCTTAGACTTTTTTCACTCAAGTTTCCTCTTCCTTTAGCTACAAGATGTAGGCTGAAATGGCCGACCAGTGTTTCTTCACCTTGGACCCTCGGGCCTCTGGTGTGAGCGAGGTTGGGGGACCGACAGGGAGCAGGGAGCAGCCTGCCCGGGGCTGCGAAAGGACGAGGCTCCCGCGCCCCTGCTGCTGGCTGCCTTCCCTCCTCCTGCACCCCAGGTCACCTCCTCCCTGGCGTCCACCAACCCTCCTGAGAACCAGGAAGTCAGTTTGGCTCCTGCCCGCAGAGCCGAATCGTGCCCAGCTCGTGGGCTTTTCCCACGGTCCTCGCCGCCGTGATGGACGAGCCATCTTGCCACACACTTCGCTTGGCACCGTAGCAGCTCCAAACGCAGTGTCCACGGGGGAGACGGGAGTTCTGAGTCCTGCTGGGGGAGACTCGACTCCTGTCCCGGCCTCCCCCATCCCTGCACCCCCGGGTGGGCGAGGGTTCCAGGGCCTGCACCCCCGGGCGGGCGAGGGTTCCAGGGCCTGCACCCCCGGGCGGGCGAGGGTTCCAGGGCCTGCACACGTGCCCTCCTGGCTGCCGGGATTGTTTGCATATTACGGCTCGCAGGAAAGCTATGGGGCAGAAACAAAGCCCGCGGCCTGTGATTCATCGATTGGCTCGGTCGTCTGCTGTGTGATTCGTTTAACTGCCAGGGTCTCACCTTTCACGTCCAGGAATCTGGCTTCGTAATCAGTCAGCCGCTTAAACACCTGGAACCAGACTGAGGGCTGAGGCCGGCGCAGGGAAAAACCCAGCGCTGCTGACGACCGCGTGACGGCCTGCCCTGTGAGCGCAGCCCGCCTCCACCCACCCGAGGAGCTGCCGGGCTCCGGGGCGCCTGCTTTCACCAGCGTCAGCCTGCGCTTCCTCACGGAGCGATGGCGCAACGTCAGCTTCAGCAGCGAGTCATGGTGGCCGGAGGCCGCTCTCATTCTTTGACCGTGGCTCGGGCAGCTCAGGAAGTGCGCGTCACCAGGACGTCCAGAACCTCACCCAGCCCCGTTCTTGTTGGTCGTGTCCATTCTGATCGGCAGGTTGTTAGTGGTTCACGGACACCCGGCCTCTGTCAATCCACAGATACGTTACTGTTGATCAGTGCCACGTTGATTGACCTTCTCCTTCCAGTGGGTTGCTAGTGTGAATCCCACTGCAGCCAACATCCTTGCATGCATCACGTTGCACACGTGTGCAAGAATGTCATTGGGAAAGTCCCTAGAATCGGAGCTTCTTGATCAAGTCCATTTGAAATTCCGGAAGATAACAGCCAAATCACTCTGTGGGTGGCACAGAGGCATGAGGTGCACGGAGAGGCGGCCGTGTGTTGCTGGCCCAGTGTGCAGGCTGGTCAGCTCCTCCAGGCCCAGCTTGGACCTCAGCCGTAGCCCTTGCCTGACAGTTGTAATTTGCTTGGATTGGTGGCCGCTACTTCCCTCCCCCATGCATCCTGGGCCTCTCCCCACTTGCTGCTGTGTGCTTTCTTCCGGGGTGCTGGGGTGGGCTCAGCCTGTGCCCGAGCAGCCTGGAGGTGCGGCTGGGGCAGCCCTGTCCTGGGGGAGTGGGGCAGGGGATGAACACCCAGCTCAGCGTTCTGGGGGAGGGGAGCAGCCTGCAGGCCCCGCCCACTGCTCTTGGCAGTGCTTCCCCCTCCCCCGTGCAGCCCTCACTGGCCATCTGTCACTCAGGCTCTGTGCAGAGACCCTAGATGAGACGCTGTGGACGGTGTCATCTCACAGTCACGTGCAAAGACTGGTAGATGTCATTAAGTTTAACATTATTTATTTCTTAAAAATCACCTGTGTGTTTCTGATAGCGTGTGCGTGAGCTCCCACCCAGCGCTTCCCTCCCAGTTCCTGCACCGGTGGGGCTGGGTGAAGGCTGAAGTCGGGGACAGGGACAGCATCCGGGTCCACCATGGCCGTGGCGAGGCAGTTTCAGAAACACACCCGTCTCTCCGGGCCTTGTGGCTTCACAGTTTATTTTCTTGGGAAAAATCAGTGTCTCCTGTTTATAAATACAGTTTCTAAAGCATGAGCATGGTGCGAGTGAACAGCCAGCTCCAGCAATGAGGGCCCAAACCCACAGAGGGCGGAGGAGGGTGGGAGGATTTACAGAGGAGGGAACTTGGCGTCTGGATTAAACAGCCACAGTGCCGACGATGATCGTGGTCTGTGCGTAGCCAGAGGCCGCTGGCGTCCCATCAGCCGCAGAGCCGGGGACAGTCTCGCCACCTGGCCCTCGTATCTCAGGCTTCACAGGGACTGTGCTGTGAGCAAGTTGCCCGGGGACAAGACGGGAAGCTGCGGGGGCCCAAGTGAAGGTCTTGAAGGACTTCTGCCCCCGACAGCGAGCCTGGAAATAGGCTTGTGACTGGGTCTGAGCCCGAGGGGCCTGAAGCCCCGGAGGAGAGAGGCTGTGAGTCGCCTTGGAGGGACCACGGTTCTCCCCCAGCGTGGCAGGTGTCTGTGACCGCGTGTCCCAGCCAAGCGGCTTAGCCAGCAATACGCTTTATTATAGCACAGCCGCTGTGGCCGGGGGTCCAGGAGCCGCGCAGCTGGTGAGTTCTGGATCCAGATCCATCGCTAGTCTAAGGGATTGTGATCATCTGCAGGGTTAAGTGCGGCTGGAAGACCAATTTCCCACGGGGCCACTCACCTGGCTGAGAAATTGGGTTTGCTTTAGCCACGGGGACCTCTCCAGAGAGCCCTGCATGTCCCCACAGCACGGCTGCGGCTTTCCCTCAGCCACGAGGTCCATGAGACCGAGACGAAGCCCTGGGGTTCTCCTGCCTTAGCCCGGATGTCCTGTGCTGCCGTTTCGACAGTGCCCCACTGGCCATGCTGCTGAACCCTCTTGGGTGTGGAAAAGACTGGAAGTGAGCCAGCAGGGGTCCCTGGGGGCTGTCCTCGAGGCTGGACATCTCAGCAGACAAGCGCAGTCTCCTATTGACGAGGGACGTGGACACCTGCGTCCTGGCCTGGCTGGTTCCTGACGTTCCACTGGACCATGTGACCTTGGACGAATCTTTGCAGACTCCTGGCCTGGGGTTCATCTCTGAAGACATTAGTGCAGGGGATCCCAGATACTCCCCTGCCATGGGGCGTGGAGTGAGGGCAGATCGTCCTAAACTCCCGAGGGATGGATTACAGACCTGCACAGCCTGGACCACGCTGAGGACTGACAAGATGACAGATGTGGAGGCGCTTGGCAAATGCAAGTACCATGCACTTCTAAGATGCCCCATTTTCCCTCCATGCACCTGTGAGACACCTGTCTCCCCTCAGCACACCTGTGAGATACCTGTCTCCCTCTGTGCACCTGTGAGACACCTGTTTCCCCTCCGTGCACCTCTGAAATGCCTGTCTCCCCTCTGCGCACCTGTGAGATGCCTATCAGCCCTCTGCACACCTGTGAGATACCTGTCTCCCTCTGTGCACCTGTGAAACACCTGTCTCTCCTCTGCACACCTGTGAGACGCCTGTCTCCCCTCCGTGCACCTCTGAAATGCCTGTCTCCCCTCCACACACCTGTGAGATGCCTATCAGCCCTCTGCACACCTGTGAGACACCCGTCTCCCCTCAGCACACCTGTGAGATGCCTGTCCCCTCCATGCACCTGTGAGACACCTGTCTCCCTCCATGCACCTGTGAGATGCCTGTCTCCCTCCGTGCACCTGTGAGACGCCTGTCTCCCCTCCATGCACCTGTGAGACGCCTGTCTCCCTCCGTGCACCTGTGAGACGCCTGTCTCCCCTCCGTGCACCTGTGAGACGCCTGTCTCCCCTCAGCACACCTGTGAGACACCTGTCTCCTCCGCACACCTGTGGGATGCCTGTCTCCCCTCCGCACACCTGTGAGACATCTGTCTCCCCTCTGTGCACCTGTGAGACATCTGTCTCCCCTCTGCGTACCTGTGAGATGCCTGACTCCCTCCGTGCACCTGTGAGATGCCTGTCCCCTCTGTGCACCTGTGAGACACCTGTCTCCCTCCGCGCACCTGTGAGACGCCTGTCTTCCCTCAGGAGAGGGGAGCAGGGGCATCGTCGTCACCAGGATAGCTGTTTCCTGTTTGTCCTTACTCGTTGCATGCTGCTCGGCCACAAGGCAGGCTGTGAGTGCCAACGGGAAGCCTCGGGCTGGCTGTTTCTTCCCGCCCTGCATCAGTCGGGCCTCATCCTCACGTCCGGCACCTGAGGGGTTGGGTCTCGGAGGAGGCACGCGGCTGTGGGGCACGTAGTGCTAAAGCCAGGTCTCTTGGCAGCAGCTGTTGCAACTTTAAAATAAGTGACCGCAATGGAACAGTTGATACAACTAATCAAAACCATTAGTATTCTGTGCAGTCTATAGATGCTACGTTCTTTCCTCATACAGGTGGATGCGACTCCGACTCCTCATGGGTGTGGCTCACCTGGGGCAGAGGGTGTGGTCGGGGCTGGACACACTAGTGGGGCGAGTGGAGTTCTCTGGTTGGTCTCCCTGGAGGAGGGGGAGGGGAGGGCTCCCAGGCAGGATGTGGGCGGCAGGAGATGGGGGCGGGGCAGCAGGACAGGGAGGCCAGTGCTGGGGGCCTGCTGTGTGCACCATACGGTTGTAGTCCACGTCACTGCGTAATGACATGGGGAGGAGGCCGCCATCAGGTAAGGTGGTTTATTCAGTCCCAGTTCTGGAGGCTGCAAGCTCTGAGTGGGCTCCCGTGGGCAGTGGCAGGAGCCCGAGTGGGCGGGAGCCAGAGAGAGGCTGGGCGGGCTGGGCTTGGGCGCTCCTAACAGCTCAGCAGACAGAGCAGTCTCCTGAGAGATGCCTCAGTCCCTTGGGGCATCACCCCACTTGATGTCAGGACCCCCCACCAGGATCCAGCTCTTCAGGGGCCACCTCGCTTGCCCATCACGGCCACACTCCCAGACCTCAGTGCGAGGCCCTGGCCGGGACCTTCCCCAGGCGGCCGAGACTGCACAGGGAGGGCCACACCGACACCGCGGGGGAGCATGCCCCCACCCCTGGCCTCTGGGGGTCCACCGCCCTTCTGATTCTCGCAATATCTGGCAGCTCTGACCGGGAGGGGTGTGAAGAGCTGGGTCAGACTGGCACGAGAGGAGCTCAGAGTCGGCCCCTGCTGGGGTCGGGGGCTTGGCGCTCGGGCTGAAATGTCCGGCGATGGGGGCCAGTGAACCTTCCTGCCCAGGGCTCTGTGCGCCACGTGGTCTCTGTCTCAAGCTCACGCAATGCTGCCCTTGCAGCTGGAGCGCGGCCCCAGGCAACCTGTGAGTGAACGAGCGGGCTGTGCTCCAATAAAACCTTGTTTATAGGCAGCACGTTTGAGTCTTGTATCATTTTCACGTGTCAGGAAATGCTCTTCTTCCTTTTGAATTGTTTTAGTCACTTACAAATGGGAAACCCGTGCTGGTTCCATGGGCCTTCCCCAAACAGGTCCCCCTGCTGCACCCGTGGGTGACTCCCGTGGTCGCATCTGTGGCCAGGTCTGCTGTGGGGGCTGGGCAGGTGCCTAGGGGAGGCCTCCAGGGCACCTGCCTGCTCCCTAGTACCCACTCACGGCCACACCTGGGGCAGAAGCACATCCACACCCCCGGACCCCGCCCTGGTGCCTCCCCCGGGGCGGCTGAGACTGCACAGGGAGGGCCACACGGCCTCCGAGCTCAGGCTCAGCTCATGAACCCCTGCCCTGGCCCTGGAGGGAGGTACACCCGCCCGCGGGCCCGTGGGGGCGGAGGAGCCGAGGCAGAGGGAGCCGCTGGGAACGGGGGAGGGGGACCTGCCACCTGTGGCCGATGCTTCGATGTCACTTCTGGGACTTCTGTCCGTGACTGCTACTGAACATTCATGGAACACACGGAGCAGTTGCAGGAGCTCACCTGTTTCATACGTGAGAAGGAAGAGGTGCCATCCAGCGCTCACCCCCAGCTCTCCCGGCTGCCGGTGCCGCCATAGTGCAAATGGGGCAGGGGAAGCCCGGGGGGCGGGGAGGGAGTGGCGTCCAGGGGATTCCTCCCCAGGACATGGCATGGACGCTTGACGTCAGCTTCCCTTTGTCTCCTTTGTTCCTTGACCCCCTCCCCCCAGGCCTGGCCTCCCCTCCCCATGGCCCGTGCTGCCTGCACCCACAGGCGTAAGCCGTTGCTGCCATGCCCAGGCCAGGAGGCACAGAGCAAACTCCGTCCCCACAGGTGCCTTTTCAAAGGCAGCAATGGGAGTATTGAACAGCAGCCATGCGGCCGACACACACCCTGCTTCCTGCACGCCTGCTTTGGGCACAGGGGAAAGGCAGAACTAGCAGATTCATGGGACCCCCGCCTTTGACAGAAACCGGGGTGGTGGGGAGCGGCCACCTTGGAGCAAGTCTGACTCCTCACTGCCCCCTGAGTCTGCACCCCTCAGGCGTGTTCAGGGCCTGCGCATGCGTGTGGCCCCTACAGCCTGGGGGCCGGAGCCGCTGGCCCCATGGTTTGAGAGGGTGCAGAGCCAGGAGATACTGTGGTTTGGATGTGGTGACATGGGAGGTGGCGGGCTGTTTGGGAGGAGGAGCCTGGTGAGAGGTCACGGGGTCAGTGCCCTTGAGGGGACGGAGGCCGTTCTCGGGACCCTGAGGCTGGCTCCAGGGAGGGGCTCCCGGCCTGCCGTGGGACCTCTTGTTAACACTCGTAGGCAGAGGTCCCAGAGGTGTCTAGGAAGATTCCACTGTGAAGAGCGTGGCCGCATGTGCCAGGTCCCCTGGCTCCTGTGACGGCTCTGCTGTCCCCAACCCACAGCGGCATCTTTGTCTCCCTTTCAGCCATCCTGCTCCAGACCCCACGCTGACTCCAAGGAGATGGCACAGTGAGACAGGAAGCCAGGGAAGTCACATGACTCCCTGTGTCCCTGTGTGCCCCCTGTGTCCCCGTGTGAGTTCCCTGTGTCCCTGTGTGACCCCCTGTGTCCCCGTGTGATCTCCCTGTGTCCCCGTGTAACCCCCTGTGTCCCCGTGTGAGCTCCCTGTGTCCCTGTGTGACCCCCTGTGTCCCTGTGTGACCCCCTGTGTCCCCATGTGACTCCCTGTGTCCCTGTGTGCCCCCTGTGTCCCCGTGTGAGTTCCCTGTGTCCCTGTGTGACCCCCTGTGTCCCCGTGTGACTCCTTGTGTCCCTGTGTGAGCTCCCTGTGTCCCTGTGTGACCCCCTGTGTCCCCGTGTGAGCTCCCTGTGTCCCTGTGTGACCCCCTGTGTCCCTGTGTGATCCCCTGTTGTCCCCGTGTGACCCCCTGTGTCCCCATGTGACTTCCTATGTCCCCGTGTGACCTCCCTGTGTCCCCGTGTAACCCCCTGTGTCCCCTTGTCCCTCTAAGTCCCTGTGTGACCCCCTGTGTCCCCGTGTGACCCCTTGTGTCCCCGTGTGACCTCCTGTGTCCCCCCAAGTCCCTGTGTAACCTCCTGTGTCCCCGTGTCCCCCCTATGTCCCCATGTGATCTCCTGTGTCCCTGTGTGACCTCTTATGTCCCTGTGACCTCCTGTGTCCCCCCTGTGTCCCTGTGTCCCCCCTGTGTCCCTGTGGCCCCCTAGTTCCCTGTGTCACCCCGTGTCCCCCTGTACCCCTGTGTGACCTCCTGTGTCCCCCTGTGTCCCTGTGTCCCCTCGTCCCTGTGTCCCTGTGTCTCCCCTGTGTTCTGTGTCACCCCTTGTGTCCCCCTGTGCCCCTGTGTGACCTCCTGTGTCCCCCCTGTGTCCCCCATGTCCCTGTGTCCCCATGCCCCCCGTGCCTCGTGTCACCCCTGTGTCTCTATGTGACCTCCTGTGTCCCCCCTGTGTCTTGGTGGACCCCTAGTTCCCCATGTCACCCCCTGTGTCTCCCTGTGCCCCTGTGTGACCTTCTGTGTCCCCCCGTGTCTCTGTGTGATCTCCTGTGTCCCCTGTGTCCCTGTGTCCCCCTGTGTCCCTGTGTCCCCCCTGTGCCTCGTGTCACCCCGTGTCCCTGTGTGACCTCCTGTGTCTCCCCTGTGTCCCCCCGTGTCTCTGTGGTCCCCGTTTCCTGTGTCACCCCTGTGTCCCCCTAGTTCCCTGTGTCACCCCCTGTGTCCTCGTGTCCCTGTGTGACCTCCTGTGTCTCCCCTGTGTCTCTGTGTTCCCCGTGTCCCTGTGTCCCCCTGTGTCCCCCCTGTGTCCTGTGTCACCCCCTGTGTTCCCATGAGTCCCCCTGTGTCCCCGTGTCCCCCCTGTGTCCCTGTGTGACCCCTTGTGTCTCCATGTTCCTCCCGTGTACTCGTGTCCTCCCACTGTGTCCCTGTGTCACCACCCCTTGTCCCCGTGTCACCTCCCTGCCTCTGTCCCCCCGGGAGCCCTCCATTGGTGTGTATCTGCCGTGTTACCACCACCACACGCGATGCGGCCAAGGTGCCCCCGGTCAGGGCGGCGCCCACAGGACTCAGCCTCCAGCACCGAGCCGACGACGCCTCTTTCTTGATGAAGTCGCAGCCTCGGCTGTTGGCTCCAGCAATGGAAAGCGGATGGGAGAGGTCAGCGCCTCCCACTCCTCCTCCTTTTGCCTCCAGCAAATCCCGCAGGGAGCACCCAGTTCTCCAACACCTGTCCTCCCTCTCCCCCACAGGCCCCTGCTGTCCCAAGGGGACGCCCAGCTAGGGGTGGTCCCCAGGCCCTGCCCCACACTTCCGCGGGCGTCAGTTCTCACGGGGAGGCCCAGGGACGGGGAAGTGGGAGCTTATCCTTCGTTCCCAAGCCCCATGGACACCCCAGCTCTCTCCGCAGTGCCCTCCCACCCCGCCCCTCTCTCTGGCCCTGCTGGCTGGCTCCACCCTGTGTCCTCTCTGTCCATTTCCGAGCCACCCTGGTCCTGAACTCCCCACCCTGGTGGCCAGGCAGCTTGGGTCCACTTTGCTTCTACTTCCCAAGTCCTCAGGGAGCTGCTGGGCTCGCATTTAGCAGATGGGCCTTGGTTTTGTCCCAGGGCTGCTACCTCAAGGGTCACCAAGCCACCGAGTAAGCCTGGGTCCCTGCGTGCATAGCGGCTGCGTAGTGCAAGGAGCAGAAATCATACCACTCCACCGTGATGGTAACAGAAATACCAAGAGCTGCGCTGACTGCAGGGGATCTGCACGGACGTGGTACGGTCCACCCACCCGCACACCCCGCCTGGGGCCTCCTCGGCCCTACGCTGATGCCCAAAGGGCAGAGGCCCAGACTCCCGAGAGCGGCAGGGTGAAAGCCCTGGGCTGACCACCGCGCTCCCAGCCAGCCCTGCCCTGCCCGACGCCAAGGTTCTGAGCTCACCCGACGCCCAGACTCTACTCGCCCTTCAACACCTGTGTTCTTCAGCCCAGAGGCACCACCCGTGCCGGCTGTGAGCAACCGCCCTCTGCGGCTAGGACACGTCGTGAGGAGCACGGGGGACTGTGGGAGCCACGGGTGGTCGGTTCGCCCAGTGTGCGGTGTAATGAGAACGAGCGACTTCCCCACTGCATAATAAAATCCGTGTTGGAACCAACACCGCCTCGGTGCGTCACTCCGCTCGCGACACATGGGGGACCCATCCCCCTCCTTGCCGGCTACAGCGTGAGGCTGGGCGGGCTGGCACGGGGCATGCCAGGGGCCTTGCAGACGGCAGAGCGCTGTGTGAGGTCCCTGGAGACCGTGTGGATGGTTAGATCGGTGAAGCGGCTGTGTGACAGAGCAGCCGGGAAGAGGGAAATGAAGCGAAAGCTCCAGATCCCCACGTGGCTCTGGGCTCAAGCGAGACCAGTCTGCAGGGGTGGCTGCTGTTCTCGGGGAGCCGACCCCGGCCACTTTCTAGGAACTTCGTGCTCTCAACAGCACCGTGACACGGGCCGACCACCCTGCAGGTGGAGAACCAAGGCTCAGCCTTCCCCGCCCCCTGCTTTCTCCTCTGAGAACAGAGCCCCCTGCTCGGCTGCACCCACTGAGGCCCTGGAGCAGCACAGGTGCGCCCCTTCTCCCAGTGCCCATCCCAGCCTGGCCCTCGGGCGGCTGAGCTCAGCCCCTGGGGAACCCCCGCCGCCCCCCGCCTTCCCACCCCTCACCCCGCCCTCACCGCATTTACTCTTTCCTGTGGACGCATCCTGGCAGCGCGGGGATGGTTCCCCTCCCGCCTCCTGCCCTGTACCTGCGCCCACCTGGTCTGCTCGGCACACGCAGCACCCCTCTCCCCGACCCAGACCCCGAGCTACTTTAAGAATGAAGCATAAGCTTCCTCCGTGCGGCCACCTGCCCATGACTGCTGCTCTCCCGGCACGCTCCTCCATCCCGGTGTCACTGCGGCCGTGCCGGCACGCGCCTCCATCCCAGGACGGGTTCCCCAGCGTGGGCCCTTGCCCTGTGCACCTGCTGCTTCCCCTCTCACCCTGCTGTTTGCAGCTCCTGCTGCTCTTCCTGGCCTTGTACCGTGGGCCAGACGCCCCTCGCGGTGCCCACCGAGTCCCGGGGACCTTCCCCCGCAGCACGTGGACCAATGAAGGCTTCAGCTTGACCTGGGTAACAGTTCTACGCTGCCCGGAGGAGTCCAGCCAGGGAAGGCAGGTCTGTGTCTGATGCTGGAGCTGCTGTGCCCAGTGAGGTTCCCTCCGAGGCGGGAATGAGCCGGGCAAGGCGTGGTGGCGAGGAAGAGATGTTTCTTGGATTTAAACCCATTTCTTCCGGGCCTTTTGCTCTGAACCCACTCGCTTTCGGACAGCGCCATTTTGGAGGTAGGACTGATAAAGTGTGTTTTGTAGGCCGGCGCCGCGGCTCACTAGGCTAATCCTCCACCTGCAGCGCCGGCACACCGGGTTCTAGTCCCGGTTGGAGCACCAGATTCTGTCCCGGTTGCTCCTCTTCCAGGCCAGCTCTCTGCTGTGGCCAGGGAAGGCAGTGGAGGATGGCCCAAGTGCTTGGGCCCTGCACCCCATGGGAGACCAGGAGAAGCACCTGGCTCCTGCCAATCGGATCAGCGCAGTGCGCTGGCCACAGCACACCAGCCCCGGCGGCCATTGGAGGGTGAACCAACGGCAAAGGAAGACTTTTCTCTCTCTCTCTCTCTCTCTCTCTCTCTCTCCACTCTGCCTGTCAAAAAAAAAAAAAAAAAAAGCGTGCTTTTTTTTTTTTTCCTACTTTGCTCCTGCCATAGCCATAGGAGGGAGATAAAAACCAGATTATTAAGAACAGAGTTGATAAGCAGAGCTGCCTGACCAAGGCTTCTGGACTTTGCATCAAAGAGAAATGTATTGGAAATGGAACTACCTGGGCTGGAGGGGTGTGGGGGCTGGGCCGTGGGAGAGGGGCTCCCTCCTTGCGCCGTGCAGCACTGGGGCTGGCTGGCCGGAGCGTGCTAAGGGAACAGGGCAGTGTCTCCTCTCTGAGGCCCTGTGTGCTGGGCTGATGGGGGGGGGGGGAGGGGGCTCCCTGGGTGGGCGGAGCCACTCCCCACGTGGGCGGAGCTGTGGATGCAGGACTTCCCGGAAGCTGCAGCTGTCCCCAGGGCTGGTTTCATGAACTTCTATCTCCACCGTGGCTGCTGGTGCCTGGGGTGGGGCAGGCCGGGCACAGCCACACTGGGCCTGTTTCCTGGGCTGAGAAGCCAGGGTGGTTCCCCGCCCTCTGGGCCCTGTTGAGTCGCTGTGGAGCCAGTGTTCTCTCACCGTCTCGGGGACACAGTGTGGCCTCCATGCTGCTGAGGGGGGGCCGTCTCCCACTGCAGCAGCCCCACGAGGGAGAGACGGCTCGAGGGAGGAGGGGGCCGTGGCTCTGTGCAGGGCGGGTCCATGCGGGGAGCAGGAGCCTCCAGGACACCTGCTCCGACGGCCGGGGTTGCCCTGTGCGCCCTCCGCAGCTCAGAAGGAAGTGAGCAATTTCCTGCTGCCGTTCCCTTGAACACACGGAGAGGCAGCCACCAGCAGAAGGGGCACGCAGCAGCTCGGTCCCGCAGGTCTCCAGTGTGCAGAGCTGGTGTCTTCCGGTTGGGGAAATTCGCTGAGCAGACCAGCGGCGGCATCTGGGGGCAGAAAATCCCTCACGCGTCTTGTCTGGGCCTGGAGAAAGGACAGTGGCTGGGGGACACTGGAGGTCACTGTGACGAGAGCGTCCCTAGGGCTCGCTAAGCACTAGCTCGGCTGTCACACGCGGCTTCCTCCTTGCTGCCACTCTGCCGTCGCCTCAGCTGGCCCGTGGCCATCACTGGTCATCTTCCTGGCTGACAGTGGCACCTGCTCCACCTCTCTACCTCCCAGAGACACTTGGCTGCCCGGGTGCTTCGTGACGGGTGTCACGTGACGTGCACCAGCTGTAGGAGTCAGGGCGTCTGCACGCGTGGTGGGAGAGCCCTGGGCGGCCCCGAAGCAGGGCTGTGGAGAAACGGGGGGGGTGGTCATCAGGACGGCCCGGAGGGGCGGAGCCTGGCCCCTCTCCGTCCCCACCTCCGACTTCTCCTGGCTGCAGTGAGCTTGGCCCTGCCCAGTGCTGGTCCTGCGCCTCAGCGAGGTCTGTGGCTCCCTGTTCTGAAGGGCGCTGCAGAGGTCACTTTGGTCTCTCGTGCGCCAGGGGCACAGAGCAGCCACGTGACCAGAGCGTGCGTCTGTCCTCTGAGCCGGGCTGTGGTTGCTCCAGGGCCGTCTCCGTGTGAGGCCTCAGAGCCCCCACTCCCGGGGGTGGGGGAGAGGCCAGGACCTCCAGGCTCACAATTTCGTTCCAGTTTCACAAGGCCCTCTGCGGTGCCGGCACGCGCCTCCATCCCGGTGCTTGCCTGTCAGAGCCATGAGGAGCTGCAGTTACCGTCCAGGGTCACACGGGGTGGGGGGGCACCGAGTTCATCTAGAAATCCACTGGGGGGCCGGCACTGCGGCTCACTAGGCTAATCCTCCATCTGTGGCGCCCGCCAGCACCGCGGGTTCTGGTCCCAGTTGCAGTGCCGGTTCTGTCCCGGTTGCTCCTCTTCCAGGCCAGCTCTCTGCTGTGGCCCGGGAAGGCAGTGGAGGATGGCCCAAGTGCTTGGGCCCTGCACCCGCATGAGAGACCAGGAGAAGCTCCTGGCTCCTGGCTTCGGATCAGTGCAGCGCACCGGCTGTAGTGGCCATTTGGGGAGTGAACCAATGGAAGGAAGACCTTTCTCTCTGTCTCTCTCTCTCACTGTCTAACTCTGCCTGTCAAAAAAAAAAAAAATCTACTGGGAGGGCCCTGTGGCTCAGCGGGTTAGGCCGTCGCCTGCAGTGCTGGCATCCCGAGTCCCGGCTGCTCCACTTCCGACCCAGCTCCCTGCTAATGCACCTGGGAGAGCGGTGCAGATGGCCCAAGTCCCTGCACACACGTGGGAGACGGGGCTCAGCCCGGCCCAGCCCTGGGCGTTGCAGCCATTTCAGGAGTGAACCAGCAGGTGGAAGCTCTCTCCCTTTATCTGTCTCTCCGTCTCTGTAACTCTTTCACATAAATTAATAAATCTTAAAGAAAAAAAAAAAAGAATCTTTTGGGAAACCTCTCAGCCAAGAGCCTGTGGTTAGGGCAGGAGCCCGAACCTCAGGGCTCAGCCGACACTGGGAGAGGAGCCGCAGGTCCCCGCGGCCCCAGGAGCTCTGACTGCAGCCAGCGAGGCCTGGCGATGCCTCTGGTGGGAGGTGTGCTCGGAGCTCGCGGGGCGGGGCTGCGGGGGGCGGGCTGCCTCCTCCCACACACTCACACCCACTCTGCCTGTGTGCACCTCCTGGCCCCGGGAGACTGCCTCGCCCTGGGCTTCCTGCGTTTGAGACGCCTCTGCCGTGCCCGGAGCTTTCGTCTTGACCCACACTGCGCCTCGCTGGGGTGGCGAGGCCCGGGTTAAGGAGTGGTTGACCGGTATCTGCCGGTTCTTTCCTGGCCCAGCAATGACTGGGGCTAGGCCAAGTTTGGAGCCAAGAGCCAGGAACGCAACCCTGGTCTCCCACTTGGGTGTATAAAAATAGTTATTTTTATACAACCACACCTCTTCTTCGGCTCCATCCGTCTCTGGCTTAGCACCCACATGTTCTACAGATTCTGTCTGTGCGGCCATCTCTCCCAGAGCTGCTCCCTTGCCCCCGCATGGAGCGCTTGGTCCCCAGCCAGCTGCACTGTTGTCCAGGGGATGGATCTCAATGTACCATCAACTTGGGCATTGAAGAACTTTTTAAAGAATTATTTATTTGAAAGGCAGAGTTATAGAGGGACAGAAGGTGGGGGGAGAGAGAGAGGGAGAATCTGCCATGGGTTGGTTCACTCCCCAAATGGCTACAATGGCCAGAGCTGTGACAGGCTGGAGCCAGGAGCTGGGAGCTTCCTCCAAGTCTCCCACGTGGGTGCAGGGGCCTAGGGACTTGGGTCATCGTCTGCTGCTTTCCCAGGTGCATTAGCAGAGAGCTGGATTGGAAGTGGAGCAGCTGGGACTTGAACTGGCGCCCTATGGGATGCCAGTGCTGGGGACCCTGGCTTCAGCCACAGTGCCGGCCCCTGGCTGGGGCACTGACTTTGCCTTGTCACTAGGTTGGGCCCCCACTTCCTAGATTCTGTCTTAGTTTCTTTGATTATGCGCTCGTCTTGGTGGAGTGCATCCCCCAACAATGTCCCAAAGCGAGGGTCTGGGGAAGCCAACTGCCTGGAATCGGCTTCACCCTCCGTCAGGGCAGGGGCTGGCGGGGGGTGGGAGGCCAGGTGGGCTGTGATTTGCCCTGTACGTGTCCTCCCCCTCCTCCCCCTCCCCCTCCTCGTCCTCTCTGCCTGCCCCCGCCCCTCCTCCCTCTCCTTCCCCCCCTCCTGTCTGCCTGCCCCCGCCCCTCCTCCCCTTCCTTCCCCCCCCTCCTGTCTGCCTGCCCCCGCCCCTCCTCCCCCTCCTTCCCCCCCCTCCTGTCTGCCTGCCCCTGCCCCTCCCTCCTCCTGCCCCCCTCCCCCTCCCCTGGGGGTGTGTGTCTGTTCTCTCTCCGGAGTTATCATTCCAGAGTGGAGCCTCCTTTATCTTTCTCCGTCTGTGTCTCACGTCCTTTTACCTCTTCGTCGTATTTCTGGGGGAACCAGGGGTCTTCCATTGACTTCCTCTTGCTGCATTTCTAATGATAGTTAAAAAACGTTGGTGTGGTATTTTCCAATTTTCGGGTCTTCGTATTCCCGAGTGTGAAAGCAGTGCGCGCCTGCGCTTCCCGCAGGACGCCGGGGTGGAGTTGGGTGGTCTCTGGGCTGTTTCTGTCCGTCCGTCCCTCTGCACCCTGCACGCTGGAGGCGCGCTGTCATTTCTGTCTGCGTGGAGCTCGCCGCTAGGGGGCGTCTCGCTCAGTCTCAGGCACTCGGTCCCCAGGCTGCAGGCCCTGCCCGTGGGTGGGGCTGCCTCCCGGGAGCGGTGGTGCTGAGGCTGAGTGACACTTGGGTCAGCCTTCAGCATTCCGTGTGCCGAGAGCCCCGCCCAGAGCCGCGGAGGAGCCCGCAGCCACCCAGCGGGGGTCGGGGCTGGGACCCCGGCTGCCCCAGTGGGCAGTGCCCGGAGCTTGGGGGGGGGGGGGCTCCTCCCTGCTTCCCGTCGGAGCCGCCCGCCCTTCCTCCTGCTCCAGCCCCCGCGGTCGGTCGGCACTCTCTCCCCCTTATCCCGGGGGCGGTGTACTCACTGTAGCGCATCCCCGGACTTCAGCGCGGCCGCAGGAGAGGACGTGCGATCCCTCAGCCTCCCTCAGTCCCCGTCCTGGCTGGGGGGGGGTCTGCTGGGGGAGGGGCGGGTTTATCCTGGCGAAGCCGTCTGTGTGTGTGTGTTTGGGCTCGAATGGAGATTTAGCCCCATTCCCGTTAACACGAGCAGGTGACATCTGGAACACGTGGTGACGGGAAAACCTCCCTGGATGGGGAGCGGCTGCAGCCTCACACACAACCCCGGGGTCCCTTCACACCCCCCTCCCGGCCCTGCCTGCTGCTTCTCCCTCCACACACTCGCCACACACACACACACACACACACAACCACAACCACACACTTGACACACATAGTCACAACCACACACACACTCGACACACACAGTCACACACTTTACACACAACCACACACAACCACACACACACATACACTTGACACACACAGTCACACACACTCGACACAGCCACACACATACACCCGACACACACAATCACACACACTCGACACACAACCACACACATACACTCGACACAGTCACACACACTCGACACACACAGTCACACACATACACTCGACACAGTCACACACACGTGACACACAACTACACACGTACACTCGACACAGTCACACACACTCGACACACAACCACACACAACCACACACATACACTTGACACACAGTCACACACAACCACACACATACACTCGACACACACAGCCACATACACTCGACACACAACCACACACATACACTCGACACACACAGTCACACACAACCACACACATACACTCGACACACACAGTCACACACACTCGACACACAGCCACACACAACCACACACACACGTACACTCGACACACACAGTCACACACACTCGACACACAGCCACACACAACCACACACATACACTCGACACACAACCACACATACACTCGACACACACAGCCACACACGCTCGACACACAACCACACACATACACTCAACACACACACACACTCGACACACAACCACACACATACACTAGACACACACAGCCACACACACTTGACACACAACCACACACATACACTCAACACACACACACTTGACACACAACCACACACAACCACAGACATACACTCAACACACACAATCACACACAGTCACACACATACACTTGACACACACACAATCACACACAGGCACTCAACACACACAGATAGGCACTCATGCACATACACAGAGACCTGCACTCGCACACACACACTCAACACATGCACACTCACACACACAATCACACAGGCACTCATGTGTGCACACACACATAACACATACAGGCACGCACACACACATACACTTGACACACAGACATTTGCACACACACAGTCACACACAGGTGTGCGCTCACCCCCTCCTCATGGGCCTCACACGCAGACGCACACACGGACAGCTGCTGAGAAGGCCTCGTGGACACGCAGCCCTGTCCCTCTGCACGGAGGGACAGCACACTTTGCAGTGGACAGAACAGCTGTTGTGAAAGGGATTTTCTGAGGCTTGGCCGGAAGCCGAATGAAGTTCTCCCCATTGTGGTGCGTGTGTTGGGCGCGTGCGCACACGGGTGACAGGGAGAGATTAAGGAAGAACGCGTCCTGGGCAGCTCATCCTGACGGATCGGGGGCAGCAGCTGCAGAGCCGAGATAGAGCGGGAACGGCCTCCCGGTGCCAGGGCTGTCCGAAGCCACTCCCGGGCCTGACAGGTGCCAGCAGTGCTCGGCGCTCCGCCGACAGCCACCAGAGGGCAGATCGTGAGGGGGCTGGGGGGCAGGCAAGAGGCAGGACGAGCCCCAGCCCGATGTCCGCTGCTCCCCGGACGCCGGAGACGCTGGCCACGTGAAGGGCTCGGGTGCTGCCGCGACACAGGCCGCTGTCCACGGCAGAGCCGTGCAGCTCCTGTAAGCCGCATCCAATGCCGGTTTTCTCAGGGCCGCCTGCTGATCTCTAGGCCAAGGTCACAGGCCTGCAGGTGAATGTTTCCGACGGGGAGGCCCCTGCGGTCTCCTTCCAACCACTCAGCTGTACTGCCCGTGGCGGCAGCCACGCAAACACAAGGGGGGGCGTGGCTGAGTCCCGGGTAACCTTGCTGAAGGCCAATGAGGACTGAGTTCCATACCATCCTGATGCCACGAAACACTGTCCTTAGCCATTCGCTGCTCATGGGCGGTGCAAAGACAGGCCCTGGACTGTGTGGGACCCGGGGCCGTGCTTAGCTTAGCCAGGCCCTGGCTATGCCCCAGTCGCGGCCTTGCAGACACAGAAGGGGTCCCTGGCCCTGGGACCCTCATCCCCTTCCTGTCCCTGAGCTTCCACTGTGGTGATCTGAAGTCAGAAATCCAGGTTCAGGGGAGAGGGATTGCTGCGTCCCCTCCAGGGGATGGGAGGAGCCGTCCCCAGCCCAGACCTTGCCGTGGGCTGTTCTGTGAGCCCCCAAGTCTGGGCACCCCAGGGTGCATGGCCTGAAGCTCACTTCTGGTGGGCCCCCTGTTCTGCGTGTGTCGTTGTGTGTGACGCACTGGGAGGGACCGCCCTGCCTCGGACTCCCCTTTCAGGGTGTGACTGGACAGTGCAGGCTCAGACGCACTTGCAGCCAGAGCTGCAATTCACTGTGGGAGCCGGAGGCCGGGGGTAGAAGGCGGATCTAGGCCCGGCTTCTTCCTGCCCATCGGGGTCGTGACAGCCCGTCTGTCGTTCTCGGTGAGCCACGGCCGTTCACGCCCAGATGAATCCAGTCCCTACCACGCCCACGTGGTTCTAGAAGGTTCCTCACTGCTCATGGGCGGTCCTAGTACTCATGCTCCTCACTGGTGTGAGTCCCTTACTTATATGACTTTATCTTCTTTTAAAAAAAGATTTCTTGGGGCTGGCGCTGTGGCACAGCGGGTTAAAGCCCTGGCCTGAAGTGCCGGCATCCCATATGGGCACTGGCTCTAGTCCCGGCTGCTCCTTTTCTGATCCAGCTCTCTGCTGTGGCCTGGGAAAACAGAAGATGGCCCAAGTCCTTGGGCCCCTGTCGCTCCCCGTCTTCGTGGAGGAACGACACAGGACCCTGCGCTGTTCTTTCATCTGCTCGGCCCTTCCCGGGTTTGCTGCTGGTTCTTCCCGGGTTGGCTACCAACCCTTCCACCTCCGTGGAAGGGCGGTTCCCCCTGCCACTTTCCCCACTTCCGCGGGGGAGCGGCACACCGCCGGCCGGCTCTCTCGGGGGCTGCACAGGTGTTCCTTCAGATAGATGTTCCTGGTGCATGTTGTCTCTCTCCTCCTTTATAGTCCTCTTCCACCAATCCCAACTCTGCTACCCACACGCCGAGTACGCTGCTCTCCTCCAATCAGGAGCAGGTCCTGCTGTTTATTGGTTGAACTGGAGGCAGCTGTGTAGAAGCTGTTACTGCCTTCTCAGCGCCATATTGTGGGAGGGCAGATGCATAGAATAAGTCTTAATTCCAGTAACTTAGTCTAGTCCGAGTTGCTCCCAGTTGCTCCCCACAGGCCCCTGCACCCACCTGGAGACCAAGAAGAAGCTCCTGGCTTCATATTGGTGAAGCTCCGGCTGTAGCGGCCAACTAGGGAGTGAACCAGCGGATAGAAGACCTCTCCCTCTGTCTCTACCTCTCTCTGTAACTCTGTCTTTCAAAAAAATAAATCTTAAAAAAAAGATTTGCTTATTTGAAGGAGGGAGAGAGAAAGAGAGAGAGAGAGATCGATTTTCCATTGCTGATTCGCTCCTCAGATGGCTTCAATATCCAGGGCTGGGCTAGGCTGAAGCCAGGAGCTTCATCTGGGTCTCCCACGTGGGTTCAGGGGCCCAAGGGCTTGGACTGTCTTCTGCTGCTTTCTCAGGTGCACTAGCAAGGACTGGATTGGAAGTGGAGCAGCCGGGACTTGAACCGGCGCCCATGTGGGATGCCAGAGTGGCCAGTGGCACGTGACTTCCTCGGTGCCCACGTGTCTTCCTTAGCCCTTCTGTGGCTTTCTCTGTAGACCACTGCTGGTCAGGTCTGCCCTTGTGGTGGATTTTCGCGACAGCCTTTCTGAAATCACTCAGATTAGTGGAGGCCCCTTGCCGGTGGGAATGTTTGCGTTGAAAGTGTCCTGCAAAGCAGGTGGGAACACGTGGGTCCGCACGGCACAGCCTCCGACTGTGGCGTCGGGGCAGAGACGCCCGAAAGAACTCGGACTTCAGAGTCGCACAGGCGCAGCTGTCTGCTCCTCCTCCGTCAGGCGCCGGGTGGGTGATGCTGGAGAAGACACTGCACCGTGCGGGCCTCAGTCCTCCCATCTGTGAAGTGGGGCCGAGGGTCCTTCCCCTGCGCTGCCGTTGCGGGGACGGCGCTGAGGTGTGTGAATGCCGCGAGTGCGGAGGCGTTCGCCACGCGTGTTCTGCTCTTGCTCGGCTGGCTCACCACGGAGACTGGTTTGTATGAGTCAGGATTTCTTCAAAAGAGGGCGTTGGGGGTAAACTCAGGAGTGGTGTGACATAAATGAGTCGAGATGTTTCTCACTTGTGTTTTTGAAGCCAACGCCTCCTTAGGCTTTGGTAACGCTGAAATTTCCCCCAGCAAGATTTGGCACATGGCTTCTGCGTCAGGCTGGAAGCACCGGGCTCATCGGCTACTACCCTCTCCAGAAAACGTGTCGCCCATCCAGGCTCCTTGGAAGATCAGCCGGTGCCACGCTGTCTCCGCTCCTGCCCGTCGGTCACAATGCCACCGTCAGGACGGCGTCTTCACGCTCACGTGCCCCGTGCCCCTAAGCACCGTATCACAGAAGTTTTCCTCGGCTTTCCCACAGAGCCTACAGATGCATTATAAAATACCCGGGAAAGGCAGCACGGACGGAAAGAGCTCTCTTGGTCAGCTCACCAGTGCAGCTGAGCCGCCGCCCCCATCTCGGCACCTCCCGCACTAAAGCGCTCATGCGCTCCCCAAGCCCTCTGCCACGGTTTGCGTGTGACGTGCTCCCAGGGAGGTGGCGCTGGCAGGTGCCAAGGGACGTGTAAGGGGTGCGGCCAGGGCAGCTGCCGAGGTCACCTGTCGGGGGAGGCCCAGCACACCCCGGGGCCTCCTGGCTGCAGCTGTCGCCTGCTTCCTTTGCCCTGTGCTCTGGCCATCACCATCTGCACCAGGCGCAGCAGCCACGGGGCAGCCCTGCGGAGCCTGCGCTCTGCTGTTTGTAAGGCGGCCTGTCCCGGCTTTCCTGAGGGCGACACAGGCTGTGGATGATGGTGGCAGCATCAGCACCCGCAATGAATCAGTTTCTCTTGCCCCACCCCCTTGCCGGCACTTGTTACTGTCAGCCTCTTGGCCTTTGGTCACTCTAACAGACAAGCATTGCTCTCTTACTGTTGTTCAATTCCCACTTCCGGGCTGGTGCTGTGGCGTATCGGGTAAGCCGTGGCCTGCAGTGCCGGCATCCCATATGGGCACTGGTTCTAGTCCCGGCTGCTCCTCTTCTGATCCAGCTCTCTGCTGTGGCCTGGGAAAGCAGTAGAAGATGGTCCAAGTCCTTGGGTCCCTGCACCCACATGGGAGATCTAGGAGAAGCTCCTGGCTCCTGGCTTTGGGTCAGCGCAGCTCTGGCCATTGCAGCCAACTGGGGAGTGAACCAGCGGATGGAAGACCTCTCTCTCTCCCTCTCTCTCTCCCTCTCTCTCTCTCTCTCTCTCTGCCTCACCTTCTCTCTCTGTGTAA
This sequence comes from Oryctolagus cuniculus, assembly GCF_051225735.1. Taxonomy (NCBI): domain Eukaryota; kingdom Metazoa; phylum Chordata; class Mammalia; order Lagomorpha; family Leporidae; genus Oryctolagus; species Oryctolagus cuniculus. The sequence continues at coordinate 2,472,639 of NC_142878.1, forward strand.
CCCTTTCAAATCAATAAATCTTTTGAAAAATTTGCATTTCCTTAATGACATAGGGTGTGGATTATGTTTTCCTGTGTTTACTTGGTGGAGGGGCTGACGTGTGCCCATTTTTAAACATTGTTCATTTCCAGTGGGAGCTTGACGAGCTCTTGGTGTGGTCCCGACACCAGTTCCTTATCAGACAGACTTCCTGGGCTGCAGCCTATCTTCCAGGTCTCCTGCGGGGTCTCTCACGGACAGATTTCGGCGGAGTCCGGCCGGTCGGTTTTTGCTTTCACGGTTACCTTTTTGGTGTTGTGTTAGGTCAGCCCACACTCGCAGGCATCTGGATTTTGTTCCAGCCTCTAGGAGTTCCCTAGCTTGGTGTTGACTTTTAGGTCTACGATTCAAGTGGACGTAAAATATTTTTATGTTAATGCCAAGTGCACATGTTTTTGGGGTCCTGTGAGATTTGAACACACGTGTACGGCGTGTACTGCTCAAGCCAGAGAATCAGTTTCCTGCTCTGACGTCACTGTGTGACCGGAACCTCCGGGCTCCTTTCTTCTGGTTTCTCATAAAACCAGTGTGATGCAGTGTGGACATGGTCGCCAGGCTGTGCCGTGTGACACAGTGTGGGCCACGGTTTCAGGCTGTGCCGTGTGACGCTGTGTGGACCACGGTCACCAGGTTGTGCTGTGTGACACAGTGTGGACACAGTCTCCAGGCTATGCTGTGTGACGCAGTGTGGACCTTGGTCCCCAGGCTATGCCGTGTGACGCAGTGTGGGCCGTGGTCACAAGACTGTGCCATGTGACACGGTGTGGACACGGTCACCAGGCTGAGCCGTGTGACGCAGTGTGGACACGGTCACCAGACTGTGCTGTGTGATAGTGTGGACAGTCTCCAGGCTATGCCATGTGATGCAGTGTGGACAGTCTCCAGGCTATGCCGTGTGATGCAGTGTGGGCCATGGTTACCAGGCTATGCCGTGTGACGCAGTGTGGACCATGGTCGCCAGGCTGAGCCGTGTGACGCTGAACGCTCGTTCCTTTGCACTGACTAGGATCTGGTCGGCGTTGTCCAACTTCCCTCTGTCCCCCCGCCCCGCCCCAGGAGTCTCCCTTCTCCGTCATGTGCTCGGACTGAGTTCGGTCGGCCTCTGCGGATGAGGGCGAGCCTACTGTGCTTGTCTTTCTGTGTCTGGCTGGTTTCACTGAGCACAATGCCCTCGGCCCACGCGTGTTGCTACAGATGATCAGACTTCACCCTTTCCGTGGCTGATCCACGGAGCCCGTCTCCTCCATTCATCGGAGGCTGGAGAGAGAGAGAGAGAGAGAGAGAGAGAGAGAGATCTTCCATCCGCTGGCTCACTCCCCTGATGGCTGCAATGCCCTGATGGCTGCAATGCCCTGATGGCTGCAATGGCTGGGACTGGTCCAGGCTAAATCCGGGAGCCAGGAGGTTCTTTCAGGTCTCCCACGTGGGTGCAGGGGGCTGAGGGCTGAAGCCATCTTCTGCTGCTTTCCCAGGCCATAGTGGAGAGCTGGATTAGAAGTGGAGCAGCTGGGACACAAACCGGTGCCCATGTGGGCTGCTGGCATCACAGGCAGCGGCTTTGCCCATTCTGCCACACCACAGCGCCGGCCTCTGCCTCTTACACTTCCGATCAGTTTGTTAATATTAAATAAAAAAATAACTTGCTAGGATCTGTTTTGCAGGGGACTAAGCTGAGCCTATGAATCAAGCAGAGAAGAGCTGGCTTCATCAGTGTGAGACTCGTATTCATGATCATGGAGTCTGTGCACCTGACTCCCCCATCAGAGGTTTGCAGTTTTCTTCATGCAGATCTTGCAGATACTTTAGATGTGTACCTAAACATTTCACTGTTTTTGGTAAAATAACTAATTTTGTGTTCTCTAAATTTCAGTTGCCCTTGTTCATTACAGATATGCAGGGAAATGATGGACTATTTGTCCCACCATGTTTTTTTTTGTTTGTTTTTTTTTTGTTTTTTGTTTTTTTTTTTTTTTGACAGGCAGAGTTAGACAGTGAGAGAGACAGAGAGAAAGGTCTTCCTCCCATTGGTTCACCCCCCAAATGGCTGCTACGGCTGGCATGCTGTGCTGATCCGATGGCAGGAGCCAGGTGCTTCTCCTGGTCTCCCATGGGGTGCAGGGCCCAAGCACTTGGGCCATCCTCCACTGCACTCCCTGGCCACAGCAGAGCGCTGGCCTGGAAGAGGGGCAACCGGGACAGAATCCGGCGCCCCGACCGGGACTAGAACCCGGTGTGCCGGCGCCGCAGGCGGAGGATTAGCCTAGTGAGCCGCGGCACCGACTCCACCATGTTTTTATGATTTACAATTAGTTCCAGGATTTGGATTTTCTTTAGAAAATTGCATTATCTCTGAGCAGTTTTATTTCTTTCTTTCCTGCGTGTGTTCCTTTTGTTTCCTTTTCTCGTCTCATCGCAGCAGCGGACATTTCCAGTATGATGGTGAAAATGCATGGCCAGGGGCGGCGAGGGGACGGTGGGGAGGGGATGGTGGGGAGGGGAGGGCAGGGAGGGGGCGGCGGCGACGGGACGGTGGGGAGGGGACAGTGGGGGGGGCGGCGAGGGGACGGTGGGGAGGGGACAGTGGGGAGGGGACAGTGGGGAGGGGACGGTGGGGAGGGGACAGTGGGGAGGGGACAGTGGGGAGGGGACGGTGGGGAGGGGACAGTGGGGGGGGCGGCGAGGGGACGGTGGGGAGGGGACGGTGGGGAGGGGAGGGCAGGGAGGGGGCGGCGGCGAGGGGACAGTGACTAGGGCGCAGTCCCTGCTTTGTCCTAACCTCGGGGAAAGCGTCCCATTTCTCACCGGTGAGTGTGGCCGTAACTCCAGGTCTGGGGAGACGCTCATTTCCAGGTGAAGGAAGTACGTTGTGGTTCCGGTTCGCTGAGTGTTTCCTGTCAAATGGGTTTTCAGCTGCTTTTCCCCCACTGCTAACATGTGGCTGTGGTTTGTCGCCCAAGAGTTCTTGTGCTGGCAGCTTGGTCCCCATGTGGCGAAGACGTGGGGGCCCTTAAGAGATGGGGCCTAGTGGGAGGTCATTAGGTCACTGGGGTCCCTGCCTTGGAAGGGGTGAGTCCCCACTCCCTAACAAACACGGGCACCCCTGTCCCTGCTGCTCCCACGCTGCCCCGGCAGCCACCCCTGTCCCTGCTGCTCCCACGCCGCCCCGGCAGCCACTCACGGCTTTACTGTCTCGGTGGTTTTGCCTTTTCCAGGATCCGAGGACTGCAGACTTTCCAGGTCGAGGTTTTCCACGCCGTAACACACACCAAGATCTCTGCACACCTTCTCTGGCTTCGTAGCTCGTTTCTTTCTACACATGAAATGTGCGTTTTCCAACAAAGCCATCAGAGGTGCAGGATTTCCCACGTGAGAGCCAGAAGAAGGACGCGGCTCAGGAGAATGATTCCGGTGTAAGGAGGAGGACCGGCACCTGGGAGCTGTGCCGGCACCAGCTTGGCAGAGCCGCCCCGCCCGGCCCCCCTGGCCCCCGTTCCAGAAGTCCGTTCCTCGCGCAGCCTCGGTCTGGGGTCTGGGGTCTGGGGTCTGGGGTCGTCTGTATCGTCTGTTGGCCACTGTGTCAGTGCTTTTCAGGGAGAGCGCAGCTGGGCGATGCTCTCTGGAACTCCCAGGGACGAGGACGGCTCCTGGGCTCTGAGACATGGAGGACGCCCCTGTGTGCACTCCGGGCGGCCACGGGGCCTGGGGGAGCCTGAGCTGTGTGCCTGGGCTGCTCCCGGACACTCTCTGCATACTGTGTCTCTACAGGCTGGAGAGGGCGTGCAGGCGCGGCTGTCACTCACACCACATGCGCCCCAGAGGAACCGGCTCTCTCTCAGTGCCTGCTTAGCCGGTTAGCGCTCTTCCCGCCGATCCTTCAACTCGGCTCCGGGGTGCTCCTCTCACACCAATGGAGCCCTGCCCTGCCCTCCCCTCCCCTTCCCTCCCCTCCCCTCCTCTCCCTCTCCCTCCCTCCCTCCCTCTCCTTCGTTTAGGTATTTTGTACTTGGAAGAGTTACAGAGAGAGGGGGAGATGGGGCAGGAGAGGGCTCTTCCAGCCACTGCTTCGCTCCGCAACTCACTGCAACAGACGGGGCTGGGCCAGGCAGAAGCCAGGGCCAGGAGCTTCACCCAGATCTCCCATGTGGGTGCAGGGGCCCAAGCACTTGGGCCGCCTTTTGCTGCTTTCCCAGGCGCATTAGCAAGGAGCTGGATAGGAAGTGGAGCAGCCGGGACTTGAACTGGTGCCCCTATGGGATGCCGGCATCACAGGCGGTGGCTTTACCTGCTACTGCACAGTGCCAGCCCCACTCAATCAGTTACAGCCACCTGGAATTTCTCTGTTTTAGGAGAATTATCAGATTCCAGGTGTCATAGCAGCACTCAGTGTCTATTGTTGTCACCGTGGCACAGAATTCTGTGACCACGAGGGGTTTTCTGCAGCGTCGCGTTTACTTTGTTGCCACTGCTTTGTCTCCTCGCCAACTCCTCCCTGTTCCGTGGCTGGTCTCCTCGCGTACTATATTCATTTCCTGACGCTTTGGTCCCTAGCCAGTCACCTCCCCCATCATGCACTAGAATTAATAACATGTCAGGATTTAACGTCAGATTCCAGCACTGCCTGGTGTGCAAAAAATGTCACTTATTTCCATTCCCAGCGATGTTCTCCTTGTCACAGAGCCGCCTCGCAGGTGCCAGCAGGGAGTAGGGGGCAGGGCATGGGGAGCAGGGTGTGGGGGAGGGCAGGGCGCGGGGGGGGAGGTAGGGTGCGGGGTGGCTGGCGGGGTGCGGGAGGGACAGGAATTGGGGGCAGGGTGCAGGGGAGGGGCAGGGCGGGGGGCGTTGGGTGTGTGGGAGGGTAGGGGTGAGGTGTGGGCAGGGTGCGGGCAGGGTGCACAGCATGTGCAGGTCGGGCTCTCTGGCGCCTCCCCTGTGCCTTGCAGTGTGGAGAGGCTGCCTTGGAAGGACTCCCTCTCTCCTGCCCTCCCCTGCCTTGCCTGGCTGTGAGACGCTTTGCAGCCACAAGGTGAAGTCTGGGTCTGCCCTGGTCTCTGTGTGCGGGGGTCCGGTCTGGCTCATCCTGGGCTGGTGTCCTCCGAGTGACAAGCCTTGCCTGGCCCTGGTCGGTGTGGTGCGCCGGGGTCGCCTTTGTCTCTGGTTTTGGGGCTGCTACACGCAGCGGTGCCTTGGAGCTGACTGCCAGCTCTGGCGGTCCAGCAGCCTGTGGGCAGCTCCCCTGGCCTCGCTGCCCCTATAGAGACCTCACACGCCCAACCTGCGCTCGGGGGCCGTGTCGCTCTGATGACGCTGAAGGCAGTCTTGCAGGTGAGGGCTTGCAACCCTGCAGTCCGGGTCTGAGGAAGTGGGGGGGGGGGGGAGTCGCACAGGGCCGGAATCTGCCAGTGTGGCTGGGCGTTCTCTGTGCGGTGCTCTGGGCTCTTGTCCTGGCAGGGACCACATCAGAGTGTTCACGTGCACACACATCCCCTTTGTGTTTTCCCAGAATGGCTCTACCTCTGCGGGGACCGGGCATCTGTCACCCGCTGGGTTCCCTGGCCTCCTGTTAGGTAAAACTGTGTGCCCCATGCCAAACCTTGGCTGAATCCAGGTCCCAAGTGTAGCTTGTGTTGGACTGGGGCCGACGCTGTGGCGTAGTGAGTGAAGCCACTGCCTGCAGAGCCAGCATCCCATATGGGCGCCGGTTCGAGTCCTGGCTGCTCCACTTCTGATCCAGCTCTCTGCTGTGGCCTGGGAAATCAATGGAGGATGGCCAGGTGCTTGGGCCGCTGCACCCGCGTGGGAGACCTGGGAGAGGCTCTGGCTCCTGGCTTCAGACCAGCCCAGCTCCTGCTGTTCTAGCATCTGGGGAGTGAACCTATGGAAAATTCTCTCTCTCTCTCTCTCTCTCTCTCTCCCTTTCAAATAAATAAATCTATTTTTTTTTTTTTAAAAAAGAGATTGTTTTTCATTTGTTTGCCTTCTAATTTCAAAATCCCTTTCGCTCTTGACAAAGGCCGACTTTCCCTAAGAGCCCGGGTTGTTCTAAATAATTCCGGCTCTGCTCTCTCAACAGAGTGCGGGCTACGGTGAGCAGGCCACAGCCACAGGGGCCGCGGCACTCGAAGGCGTCTCCAGGGGAACATGAATCCAGCAGCTTCCTTGTATGTCCCATTCCGAGTATCCTCGTGCCTGGGCGTTAACTGGCGTCCCGGGCCTGCATCCGTGGCTCCCTGGGAGCTGTCCGAACATGCACTCCTCATGGCTGAGAACCTGCAGAGAAGGCCCCCTGGCTCGGGGCAGGGGGTGGGGTCCCCGTGCAGGGCGACCCCCACTGTGAAGTGGCCGAGTCAGACCGGGATCTTAAACAAGGCGTTCTACAGGGGACCCCTGCCACCTTCCTCCCCCGCCCCCAGAGCAAACAGCTAAGCTGATGGGCTGTGGCAGGCGGGGCGTGGCCCCCCACAGACGCCGCTGATCCCTGTGGCTTCAGTCTGATTTCCAAGACGCTTCTCACGGCTCGGTGGCTTCGTCTCAGCTGTCCGCTGCTCCCGGCTGGCGGTGCATAAGGAGGAAGGGATGGGTGAGAAGGGGGGTCTGCAGAAGAACCAGCTCCCCCTCAGGGCGAGTCTCAGCAGTTGCCACGTGATTCCCCCCCACCCCGCATGTCCCTGGGCAGAAGGGACTCCCACGGCTGCTCCACACTACGAGGAAGTCACGTGCCCAGGTGTGGAAGGGGGGACTGGTTTTGGGAGGGACACCCAGCAGCCACGACCGGAGCCGAGAAGTGACAGTCCTGTGTGGCGGGCAGTGCACGCTCACTGCAGCTTTAAACTCACGCTGGGTGAAGCTCCTGGGGCAGGGGCTGGGCTCCCGGGTGTGCAGAGGGGTTGCTTGCTTGGATACGAGTCCTACTTGTCCGCTTGCTCTTACCAGCTCCGTTAGCATCACCCAGGGAACACGGCAACACCGTTTTGTGTGCATTCTCTTGTAAGCTGCTTGTTCCAGCATCTGAAGAGAGGGAATTCTAAGTCCGGCCTTGCAGGCCTTCACAGAACAATAGAGAAGTCTCCCGTGGGACACGGGCTCCGGAAACGCCTGCTGGAGCCCCGAGCTAGGAACGGGTCCCCTGGGGAGGGGAATGGCAGACACGTGTGCTTGTGTTGGAGGTGACTGCCTCTGCTCTCCCTCCACGGCACTTTGAGAAGCTCCCCCACCCACAGGAACCAAGCCCGTGGGCCATAGGACTCAGCGCCATGAGACAGGACCCAGTGCCGAGAGACGGGACTCGTCCCCGGAGCCCTCTGCTGTGTTCAGCTGCCAGCGGCAGGCGCATCCTCCCAGGGTCAGCTCTCCGCTGTCCACCTGTTGCTTGTCTTTGGGTCCACAGTGGAACCCGAACAGGACGAATGGATCCTTATTCTCTCACGTCCCAGCCACAGTCCTGAGTTTGGGAAACGACACTGAAGCCGTGTGCCCGTCATTCGCCATCTTGGTTACTGACACACGCGCCCATGTCTGCCTGCACTTTGCAGGTCACCTGGCCACCGGCACCTGTCTAGGTTCAACGGGGCTGGGAGGAGTGGAGAGGACTAGCTTCTTCCTGTCCGTCCCTTCCAGCGCCACCCCAGGCTTGAGGTAGGGCTGCGTCTCCCTGTGGCCGAGGACCTACTAGGCGACATCACTCTGCAGCCCCACACAGACTGGGGGGGTCTCACTGCCCCCCAGCTGGGCCCAGCTTCCGGCCTCTGGGAATGCTTCTTGCTTTGTCTCTCCAGACCCAGGGTGGACTTCTGCTCAGGGACTGCTCTTTCTTAGTCTTTTGACGCCTTTCTTAGTCGTTCCTGTTATCAGAACGTCGAGCTGCCGTGGGAGAACCCCCAGTTCACCCTAGGGTTACAGCTCTTGTCTCTCAGTCACTGTTCTGATTCTGCGATGTGGGCCCAGGTGCTTGACTTTTTTTTAAAAAGATTTATTTATTTATTTATTTGACATGTAGAGTTATAGACTGTGTGTGAGAGAGAGAGAGACAGAAAGGTCTTCTCTCCGTTGGTTCACTCCCCAAATGGCTGCAATGGCTGGAGCTGCCCTGAGCTGAAGCCAGGAGCCAGGTGCCACCTCCCGCTCTCCCACATGGGTGCAGAGGCCCAAGTACCTGGGCCATCCTCCACCACTATCCCAGGTCACACCAGAGAGCTGGACTGGAAGAGGAGCAACCAGGACTAGAACCTGCGCCCATATGGGATGCCAGCGCCGCAGGCGGAGGATTAACCAAGTGTGCCATGGCGCCAGCCCCGATGCTTGGCTCTTGACAATCAGATGACTACAAGACTTGACCTGTCCTGGTGTCCCTGGGAGCTGGAGACCCCCTGCTGGGCTCGCCTGCAGCTCCCCTGTGCAACACCATCCCCCCATCTCGTGCAAGCAGTTGGCGGGAGACCAGGCTGCGGAAGTTCCAAGAGACACTGGTAAGTGCACGCACAAGCCACTCAGACCTCGAAGCTGCTCCCGCGCCCACCGGAACAGCTCCCGAGACGAGCTTAGGGGAAGGAGATCAAGCCGGGGCCTCGTGAGCAGAGCCTGCACCGTAGACGGGTGGGTGCTGGCAGGGAATCCCCCACGCGAGGAGAACTCCAGGCCGTCTGTCCACTTGCGTGGTTCAGGAGGAGGCGTTGTGGCCACGGTGCCTTCTGTGGTGACTCGTGGCAGTGGCTTGGGGCTTGGCTGCTTAGGCAGGGACTGGGACTGACCAGGTTGGAAGATGGGTCACAAGGAAGCGGGAGAGGGTGCAGACTGAGGACCCCCATCTCCTGGATGTGGTCACTAGAGGGCGCCTGCTGAAGGGAGGGCTGGCGAGGATCAGCTATCACTCGATATTCTGTGGACGTGTCAGCCTGCTCCCAAACCAGCCCAAAGCTTGCCCGGCCGTTGCATGTACACAGTGGCCACAGCAGTAGTGGACACGGCCCAGGGTCTGACCCCTCACCAAGGCCGATCTGGCTCCTGGAGCTGCAGGAGCCCCAGCTGCTCCCTGCAGGGCAGGTGCTGTGTGGCAGACACCGCCGGGTTCCACAGAACTCCTGCAGGAGGGGGCAGATGCAGCGAGGAGCGAGGGGAGCCCGGGCACAGGCGGAGCTGGGCCAGGTCGGGCTGAAGCAAGCACGTGTTTTGGAGATTGACTCACCCGCCCTGCTCCCAGGGTCACTGTCAAGGCCGTGCTCAACCTCACGGGTTCCCGGGTCGTCCTGCTCCTGACGCCACAGAGGGAGCAGAGGGCATCAGACTCAGCGCCTCGCACACAGCCCAGCGGTGGAGCAGCAGACAGCCCGTGCTCCGGGCGAGAGCGCGGTGCCGTGCCTCCCTCCCTGCTGGGGTACACTGACGGCTGAGGTGGGTTCAGGTTAGTGACCCACTCGGGAACTTCCATCCCACACCGAGGCTGTGACCCAGCCGTCCTAATTCCCACAGGGAGGGTGCTCCCGCCAGGGGACAGAACTGCAGCCCCCGACCTGGAAGGTGAGATGCAGCCTGGATATTTGTGGGTTCCTTGTGCCACTGACCCAGCACCTGCTGGGACATCGGATCTTACCCGGGAGAGGCTGGGCTGCTGCTCCCTGTGGGGCCACGGAGCCCTGTGTTCTGGACCCTGGGGGCTCCCTGGGGTGCTCTTTAAACCGCCAAGTTCCACAACAGCCCACTCCTGAGTGGTCTTCCAGGCGTCTGGGAGGGGCCGGTGTGGCAACTTCTCCACTCCTCTGATGTCACTCGCCCCTCTGACTCAGATGCTTTGTGCTGCATTTAAAAAATAACCTGTTGTTGACAAGCGTCAGGCACTTGGCGCAGCTGTGAAAGTTCTTCCATCAAAGATGCCTCAGTTGTAAGGTCATTACAGAAATAATATTTCATGTGTGGAATGCACACAGACACACACACACACAGACAAAGACACGTGTGCACACACACAAACACATACATACACACAGAGACATACACACATACATAGACACATGCACACAGACACACACACACATACATACACAGACACATACATACACAGACACGTGTGCACAACACAAACACATACATACACACGGAGACATACACACACATACATAGACACACGCACACACACGCACACACACATACATACACAGACACGTGTGCACATACAGAAACATACATACACACAGAGACATACACACACATACATAGACACATGCACACACACATGAACACACTGATGTGCACACAGACACAAACACACACATACATACACAGGCACAGACATATATATGCACAGACACACATGCACACACATACATGCATATACAGCCACAGACACACAAGCACACAGACATGTACATGCACACACACATGCACACACAAAGACACACATGCACACACAGAGACACATATACACACGCGTGCACACACACCATGGGCAGAGCCAGTGAAGGCATCTATTTGGCTTATAGAAGGCACAGGTGGGCCGGTGCCGCGGCTCACTAGGCTAATCCTCTGCCTGCGGCGCCGGCACACCGGGTTCTAGTCCCGGTTGGGGCGCCAGATTCTGTCCCGGTTGCCCCTCTTCCAGGCCAGCTCTCTGCTGTGGCCCGGGAGTGCAGTGGAGGATGGCCCAGGTGCTTGGGCCCTGCACCCCATGGGAGACCAGGAGAAGCACCTGGCTCCTGCCATCAGATCAGCATGGTGCGCTGGCTGCAGCGCCCATTGGAGGGTGAACCAACAGAAAAGGAAGACCTTTCTCTCTGTCTCTCTCACTGTCCACTCTGCCTGTCAAAAAAATAAAAAATTAAAAAAAATTAAAAAAATAGAAGGCACAGGTGTCAAGGTTCCACAGAAGAAATGAAATGGGTGGATGAGACTTGAGGGAAGCGTGTGGTTGCTGAGGCCCCGGGAGAAAGGTAAACAGGAGGGGACCCAGGAGAGCACCTGGGCTCCTGCAGCGAGGAGCCGGGGGACCCAGGGGAGCCCTGGGCACAGGTGGCGTGGGACCAGGTTGGGCGGAGGTGCACTGGGAACGCACTGGGGAGCATCGTCCTGGTTACCTGGACCCATCCCCCGCTCCTGCCTACAGCACTCAGATGAGCAAAGCCCTGCAAGAAATACCTGGGGGGCGGAGCCACAGGTGGCCCCCGTGTTCCACCTGAGAAGCCCTGAGGGCTGGCGGGGAGGAGCGTGCTGGGGCCAGTGGTGAGGCGACGGCAGGGAGCTCCAGCTCCGTGGCCCGTGGCAGCCTGGCCTGTGAATTCCTGGGCAGCGCCGTCTGCTGAATTTCGGGCTAACGGCCACGCCCGTGGGTATGAGGTGTGGACTCTGGGGGTGGTCGTCATCTCTTGCTGGACGTTGTCATCTTCCAGAAGCGTCAGGTAAGCCTCTTAATTACAACTCTCCAGTCCGCGTGCGAATTAGGCATCACGGCGATCGTTACACAGACGAAGAAAATGACACCCGGAGGATTAGCAAGCGGCCCAAGGTCAGACAGCAGGTACGTGTCGGACACAAAACCAGGTCTGCCCATCCCCACCCCTGCGCCTTCCTGGAATGCTCCGGAGATGAGAACAGAAAGGACCACGGAGCTCACCCTGGGGCACGCGCTCCCGACGGACTCTGGGGAAGGAGATTAGACTGAAGCTGTTGTCACACGCCCGCCAATCAGGATGCTCGTCAGGGCTTTAACAATGAGGGGATACCACTGATGCCGGCACAAAACTCTCGTCATTATAGAGAGTTCCACGCTGTTCACGCACAGTCCTGGAAATGGTGCTTAGAAGGACAGGATGGGTTTGCCTGGAGAAACCCAGGCTGGTCCCGCGCGTGGAACCGTTCCTGAGCAGGCTGTCGCTTGTGTTCTAGGCCTCTGTCCCACCCGCCCATGGGGCAGACCCCTGCCCTCAGTGCACTCTGGGCGCTGACGCCTGCAGGGGAGCTGCAGGGTGGAGCTGTGCCCTGGGCTACCGCGCCCACTCCCCCTGGCTGAGTGACGTCCCCCCCTCCCCAGCTGAGGGACGTCCCCCCCTCCCTGGCTGAGTGACGCCCCCCGCCCTGGCTGAGTGACGCCTCTGGCTGAGTGACGCCCCTGGCTGAGTGACGCCCCCCCCACTGAGTGATGCCCCTGGCTGAGTGACGCCCCCCACCCCAGCTGAGTGACACCCCTGGCTGAGTGACGCCCCTGGCTGAGTGACCCCCCCCCCAGCTGAGTGATGCCCCTGGCTGAGTGACCCCCCCCAGCTGAGTGATGCCCCTGGCTGAGTGACGCCCCCCCCCAGCTGAGTGACACCCCTGGCTGAGTGACGCCCCCCGCCCCGGCTGAGTGACGTCCCCCCCTCCCCAGCTGAGTGACGCCCCCGGCTGAGTGACCCCCCTGGCTGAGTGACGCCCCCCGCCCAGGCTGAGTGACACCCCTGGCTGAGTGACGCCCCCCCCCGGCTGAGTGACGCCCCCCCCAGCTGAGTGATGCCCCCTGCAGGTGGAAACACTGGGGACTTCCCTGGGCAGGGAATCCTAACTTCGTGGCAGTGAAAGTACCAGCCAGGACCTTGCTATGGTCAAGGGTTCAAGGGCACCCCCACCCTCCATGTTCCTGTGTGGACATGTGGTGGCCAGTGGGAGACTCAGGAGGGAGGGAGGGTCCTTGGGAGGGGTTAGGTCACGGGGACGGAGCCTTCACGGGTGGGGTTTGTGCCCTCAGGGGAGAGGCCCCAGAGAGCTGCCAGCCCCTTGCTGCACGAGAGGAGGACACAGCACACACCACACTGGCCGGAGCCTGCAGAGCTGGAGGGAACACGCTCCTGCCAGGTTTGTGGGCCACAGCAGCCTGGAGAGACCGAGACGACCCTCACGGCAGCCTCGGCACAAGGCGCAAGTGTCCACCTGCATCTGTGGCTCGCTGTGTGTGCGACGCCTCTGTCCGCGTGAACACGACTTCCCCGCTCTCCTCCGGTTTGCATTCACACAGAATGTGCACGCGGAGGACTCTAACCCTGGAGGTCTCACCGCCGTGTCCCCGGCTGAGCAGCTGACGGGCGCGTCCCTGACGGGGAGGCCGACAGCGCCAGCTCCCTGATGGAGAGGCCGACAGCGCCGGGCTGCTATGTGTGGGGTGCTTGCTTCTCCTTGGAGGCAGGCGCTTGTGGACATGTGGGTGAGAGGAGGGGCCTGTGTGTGTATGTGTCCCAGGCAGCCAAAGGATGGAAGGCAGGGGACACAAGGTGGCTGGGGTGGGGGCATGGCGGTTCTCAGGTTTTTATGATTTCCCCATCGATGGCTGAGGCTTTGCTCTCTCCCCTGGCGTGGCTATTAACCCCAACCTGAGTTAGTCGGACTCACTCTTTTATTGTTTTTCAAAGATTTTGTTCATTTATTTGAGAGGTAGAGATACGAGGGGGGGGGGGAGAAAGACAAAGAGAGAGATAGAGGTAGAGATATCTTCAGTCTGCTGGTTCATTCCCCAAATGGCCACATGGCCAGAGCTGGACAAGTCAGAAGCCAGGAGCCAGAGTTTCCTCTGGGTCTCCCATGCAGGTGCAGGGGCCAAGCACCTGGGTCATCCTTCCTGCTTTCCCAGGACACAGCAGAGAGCTGGACTGGAAGTGGAGCAGTTGGGACATGGACGGGCACCCGTGTGGGATGCTGGTACTGCAGGTGGAGGCTCAGCTTACTGTGCCACTGCTCCCGCCCCTCAGATTCCGTCAAGTTCAGCAGGAGACGGGGCTGATAAATGGGTGTGTGATCAGGGCTGTGCAGAGCAGGGCCGGGGGCGCTGTCCTCTGGGTGAGGGCTGTGCACAGAGCAGGGCCGGGGGCGCTGTCCTCTGGGTCAGGGCTGTGCTCAGAGCAGGGGTAGGGCTGCTCTCTTTCCCATCAGCCGGTTCTCCTGGGCTTGGAGGTGGAGCCCTCCCTTCCCTGTCACCCACTGCTCCTGGGCTTCCTTTGGCCCCGAAACGTCAGCTCTTTACTCGGCTCTTCCTTATGTCATTCAGAGTTGGGTTGGGCTGTGGCTAAAAGCAAAATATAACAGAGGTTTGTGAAAGTAAGAAGTTCATCTTCAGTGGGACCGGAAGTACAGGAGGAGGTCTCAGGCAGTGGCTCACTGGCGCTGTACAAACCCAGGCACTCCTGGGTTCCTGGGTTCCTGGCTTGTGCCTCTACCCAAGGCTACAAAACAGCTGCTGAATCTCCGGGCATCAAGCCAGCAGGACAGAGATGAAGGGAAGAGGCAGCAGCTACAGCTTTCCGTTTGTCTCAGTGGCCGTGATTACCGGGTAGTGCCTTTCCTTCAAAGCCTGGAGAACTAATTAAGAGGGCTGGATGGTGTTGGGTGGGCCAACTCTGTCTCCTGGAGTCTTCGAGAACAATTGATCTTAAACGGGGGCCTGTGCTGTGGCACTGTGGATAAAGCTGCCCCTGCGGTGCTGGCATCCCATATGGGCAATGGTTCGAATCCCAGCTGCTCCACTTCTGATCCAGCTCCCTGCTGGTGCACACAGAAGGTGCTTGGGCCCCTGCACCCACGTGGGAGACACCGGAAGAAACTCCTGGCTTTAGATTGGCCTGGTTCTGGCTGTTGTGGCCATTTGGGGAGTGGATCTCTTTCTCGCCCTCTCTCTGTAACTCTGCCTTTCAAATAAATAAATAAAACTTAAAAATTAGAATTAAGTTTCAGTTGTACATGCCCCAGTACAATTCTCTGGTTTCGTGGACCGAAGTTCAGTCTCACAGTTAGGTCTCCCCTCACTGCCACCTGTTTCCAGCTGCCCTGGGGCGTCCGTCTCTACCCGGCAGCTCAGTGTGTGCGTGTGTGTGTTCCATTTCTAAATGAGCAGTTACTTACATGGAAAAGAATCGAGAGACAGGTCTCCATATCCCCCACCCCACCCCGTGCCCTATCCCAGACGCCATCATCGCTTGTAACTTCCGGGGATCCTTCCAGAAGGGTCAGGCACTGCGCGTTTCACAGGCAGTCCGGCACCTTTGTCACAGACAGGGGAGGGCGTTAACCTCTCCCGATGGCTGTGTGCCGGAGTCTTCCTACCCGCTGCCTCGGCTCACCCCCGTGATGCCTCTCGGAACACCTCCCACTGGGGAATCCGAACAGCAGAGTCCAGCGCTCTCCGTCCTGGAGGCCGGGAGCTCCCAGGTCCGGGTCCAGCAGCCTGGGGTCTGTGGGAAGCAGGAGCTGCTTCATGGCTGGAGTCTGCCTGTGCCTGCCATGGTGGGAGGGTGCAGGGGTGGCCAGCCAGGGCCTTTCACACAGGCCCCCCTGCTGCCCAGGGGTGTGGCTGGCTCCCCACCCGATCACCCCCAAAGGCCCCCCTCTTAGCCTGAGTACCTTGAAGTTTAAGTTCCTGGGTGAATTTGGAGGACCTAGGCATGGAGCCCGCAGCAGGGAATCCAGGAGACCCACACGAGGCCGGAGAGCCTGGCGGTCGGAGCCGGACCCCAGCCCTGGACGCGGCCTCTGCAGGTGCAGCCCTCCTCTCTCCCAGCCCTTCCCCTGCAGTGCACTGGCACTCAGGACTTTGAGTTACGGTTCCAATGCTCTTCTCACTCCCCTGCCACCGTCGGCTCCCCGTGTCTTCTCTCTGCCCCAGCACCTGGCTGGCTCTTCCGTGGCGTGTGCTCAGGGTGGGCAAACCTTGGCCTCTTCCCTTGTGGTCCTCAGAGGAGGGACTGGCACTGAGTCAGTGTTCAGTAAGTGCCTGTGAATTAAATCACCCGGCCTCCCTCCCGACCGCAGCCTGGCGCCCCCCGCGAGCTGCTCCTGCTGCTGGCTCCCGCAGGGCAGCCCCATTGCTTCCCGGTGGGGTCTCCTGGCCCCTCTTCTGTCTCCTTTCAACCTTGAGCCACAGTGGGGTCTGTGCACCAGCAGCCCAGCACTCCCTGGGGACTCAGCGCCCATCCCAGACCCCCAGAGCTGCTGGCCTGGGATCTGCATCTCCCGAGCAGCCTCTGTGGGTACTGGTGCGTCGCTCGTCTGAGAAGCCCGGCTGCAGCCAGGCCCGCAGGTGATGGTCAGCTGCCTGCGTTCCCACTTGAAGCGCTGACGTCGGTGCCTGTGGGGGCTCCGCTTCTCCTGCTGTCCTGAAAAGCCAACAGCGCTGGCTGCTCTGTAGGACAAGCTGGCTGGCCCTTGACGTCCTTTACTTCCGGGGGTTTGTTATCTGGCCGTCAGCTGTGGACCCCGGGAGCCCAGCTGAGCCCTGCTCGGCCCTGAGCCTTCGTCTCTCTGCGCCGCTGGGCTGTGTGCATTTGCACTCAGGACTTTGAGTCAGGGCTGACGATCCACTGCGCCCAAAGCTCCTGACAGACAGCATGGGGCCACACCCCTCAGACACAGCCCCGTCCTGGTTCCCACTGGGTGAGTTAGGGAAGGCGTGCTCCCAGGAAGGACCTGCGAGGAGGGGAGGGCGCAGGACAGGCTCCAGGGGAGCTGAGCCCCCAGGCGGCTGCACAGGATCGAAGCTCTCCGGATTCCACGGGGTGCTCTGCAGTGTGCATGCCGCAAAATCCTTCCAGCTGAGCCCATGTGTGCCCACACGTCAGGGCTAGCCTGGGCTGCTCCTGGGCTTGACCACGAGGCTGCTGCTCTTGGCTGAAGCCACTTGTGGCCCACGCAGGTGATTCTGTGCCACTTTGAGCTTTAATCTCGGTGCCCTTGGTGTCCATATGGCTGGCGACACTCAGCAAGCAAGCAGTCAATCTGTCACACGGCTGAGTGTCTCCCTAATGTGACACTTGCTCGTGTGTTAACGAGGGAGAACTCATTACCTTTATGTTCATGCAATTAATAAGGCAAATCATCCTGCAACAAGTTAAACAGGACTGAACGAGAGGCGAGGACGGCACCGGGTCACTCACTCGATGTTTAGGAGGCGACGGTGAGTGTTGGTTTATTCCGTTACGGTTACGTTGGCCATGTGTGGTTTATCAGGGGAGCGTCAGCCTTCCCGGTTTTGGCTTGCAGCAAGTTCCCCGGATCCCGTCCCGTCTGTGTGGTCTCTGCCTGAGGCTGCTGACGTCACCCTTGGCTGGGAGGAGGTGAAAGGGCGCAGTCTGAGCTGGCGCAGGGACCGTGGCAGGAGCACGTGCAGGCGCTGGTAGAGGGAGTACAGACTGCGACGGGCCAGGTGCTGGTTCGGTGTGCTCCATCCCTTATTCCCAGGCCCCCAACAGCCCTGGAAGGTGGGCACTGCTCCTGCAGACAGGTGCATATGGCCGAGGTGGCGAGTCAGGGCCAGTGACGAGTATTTAGCCCTTGACTCATTCTAAGTCAGACTTTTGTGAATCTGTTACACTTACTTGTTACTTAAACTTAGGTTGCGTATGGACTTGCCCTCACCTTTTAGCACACAGGTTTCTGAAAGCCTGGATTTCACACCTCCGACTCCCGGACGTCCTTAGTGCAACTTGAGAATCGAGGAAGTGGTCTTGAGACAGACACCGAGTCAGGCAGCGCTCGGGAAGCGGGCAAGGGAGGGGCTGGGAGGCAGGAGGGGGTGAGAAGGTGATGCCGGGTGAGGACGTGCACGGCCCCTGAATGGAGCCCACGAAGCTGCTCCACGTGGGTTTGGAACCCACCGACTGGGCTTGGCGTTGGCGTGGCCCGCGCCGACTCTGGAGTGCCCCATGCGCACCTGAGCAGTCTGTAGCAACTGCCCGCCAGCTGGCATCAGAAGCAGGGCACTCCCTCCCTCCTCGGCCTTCCTGTCTGGGGCAGGTGCCTTCTGCTGGGACCAGGAAGAGCCTGGGACACGGTGTCTGCCGAGAGCGAGCTGAGGGCAGAGCCGGGCTGGGCCGCAGAGTGCCGTAAGCTGGGGGGCACGGCGGGCTGCGCCGCTGCCTCTCTGGAGGGTGCCCGTGCTCCGTGGCAGCGCCGACCTAGCGAGCCAATCGTAAGCTGTCACTTGAAAATTCACGCTTCAGCTCACCTAATGCACTTTACTTGAAAAATCTTGCTCCTTAGGGCTGGAAACTGCCTCATTTATCTTCTTATTCCAGACCCTTATTAAACTTGGAATATAATCTTTGCAAAGAGAAAAGGAGTTTCTCACATTGGCTTTGTGAAAATTGGCATTGGCGCGAAATCGCAGCATTTTGGAACCCTGCTGGGCTCAGCGACTGCTCATTCCCGCGTTTTCTCATGCCCCCGAGAGCGGGTTTGACACTGAAATAGCAATTTGTATTGCTGCTTGCAATATCTGAACTACTTGGTAGCAATCCTTAAAATGCGTCTCCAGCCAGGTGGCGCTGGAATTTTCCATCGCGAGTGCCCTCTTAATCGTGGTCATTTATCGATCGCGGCTGGATTAGGCGGTGGGATCTGGGGACAGAGACGGTAAAACTCCATCAACAGGGAGCTCCTGCCCTAACGCTGGCCCTGAACTGAGATAGTTTCTATTCGTCCCCCATGGAACCGTTCTCTGACGGAGAAAAAGCAACCTTGAGTTGTATTAATTTCTTTTTTTAAAATTTATTTTATTTATTTGAAAGTCAGAGTTACACAGAGAGAGAGGTAGACACACACACAAACACACACACACACACAGAGAGAGAGAGAGAGAGAGAGAGAGAGAGGGGTCTTCCATCTGCTGGTTCACTCCCCAGATGGCTGTAATGGCTGGAGCTGTGCTGATCCGAAGCCAGGAGTCAGAGGCTTCTTCTGGGTCTCGCACGGGCCCAAGCACTTGGGCCATCTTCTGCTGCTTTCCCAGGCCACAGCAGAGAGCTGGATCAAAAGTGGAGCAGCTGGGACTCGAACCAGTGACCGTATGAGATGCTGGGACTGTAGGTGGCGGCTTTAACCGCCACGCCACAGCGCTGGCCCTGTGCTGCTTAATTTCAGTTTTTAAAGCTGTTGATTCTGGGACTGTGTTATGGTACAGCAGGTTAAGCCTCTGCCTGTGGCACCGGCATCCTATATGAGTTCTGGTTCCAGTCCTGGCTGGTCCTTTTCTGATCCAGCTCTCTGCTGTGGCCTGGGAAAACAGTAGAAGATGCCCAAGTCCTTGGGCCCCTGCACCCATGTGGGAGACCGGGAAGAAGCTCCTGGCTCCTGGCTTTGGGTTGGCACAGCTCCAGCCATTGCAGCCAACTGGGGAGTGAACCAGCGGATAGAAGACCTCTCTCTCTGTCTCTGCCTCTCCTTCTCTCTCCGTATAACTCTGACTTTCAAATAAATAAATCTTTTTGAAAGAAAGAAAGAAAGAAAGAAAGAAAGAAAGAAAGAAAGAAAGAAAGAAAGAAAGAAAGGAAGGAAGGAAGAAGCAAGCATGGGCAGAGGACGCTGGCCTCGCCTCACTTGATGTGGCTGCCCCGTGAGCGTCAGGAGGTGGCACACAGAAAAGCTGAGAGTGAGTTGGGCCGTCAGTGTCCCCCAGCAGGCGCACATCGGTCAGGGCCAACAGTGAGGAGCTTGTCTTTACGTTGCAGCCTTATTAAGAACAATAGCGCTGCCCGTGACCTAGTATGACAGCCGTGGCATTGACGACCAGTCAACCTCTGACCGCGTCTGCCGCCCAGGCTCCATCCACCATTGCCACCCCGGTGTGCTCCAACCTCAGGTTGCTTGTGGATCTGAGCAATGGTTGATACTAAAGCAAGCGCTACACAGAGCGGAACCTGTGACAGACACAGAAGGGAGGGAGGATCGGGGCCCTGCCTGGCCTGCCTGGCCCCGGGCACAGCCCCAGACGCCAGACTCCTGGGATGATCTACACGGTTCCTCTTTCTCTCGCGCTTCGACTCTCTCTGTGGTCTGGTTGGGATTTTGCTGTTGTGTTAGCTTGGAGTTCCCCTCGCTTCTGGCACTTTTTGTATGTGTGAACATCAGCTCCAGCCCAAACTCTACATTTCCCAGGAATCGCTGCATCACTGCCCCACTCAGAGCCAGCCTGGACTTCCTGTCTTCCCCGGCATGTGTTCAGGGAGGGTCACCGCGCTGTGCTGCAAGTCGTCTCGAAGCCAGGGACCCCCGTCTGCCTTTGTCTCATCGTGTCTTGCATCCATCAGGTAGCGATGATTTGCCATTGTTTAAAGATGAGAAAGTTCGCCCTTCTATGGGGTTTGGAAGGTTTTCTCTGTTTAGTAGGCGGCTTCCCCGTGCCTATCACACGGGATGGTTTTTCCTTCCTAGACTTTGCTTACATGCCACACCATAAGCAGTGCTTTCGAATCTTCCCAGGGGAAAATAACGTCACCGTTCTCCGAATGCCCCATAGCACAGTCTCCGTCACTTTGCCGGAGGCTGGGTCTCCCCTCTGTGGCCGACAGCACATCCGCGGCTGCTCTGTTGTGTCGTGGGTTCCTTCAGATAAGGCCCGAGTTGCACTGCGAGGGCCCTGAGTCGGCAGTGAGTGTGGCTCCACTGCCCGGACCTGGGAGCCACCAAGCAAAGCCTTCCCATCTGTGACTGTCGCCTCGAGAGCCGTCGGTGAGGATCAGCCGTCATCAGACTGAAGCCGCGCGAAGCTGTGGCTCCCTCCCTCCCTCCGCTCAGGTCCACCTGGGCTTCCCCAGATCCGATGGCCCGCCTTGCTGCACACACTCAAATGGTTCTGCGGACAAGGACTTTGGGAGACAGCAGTTGCATTGGAATAGCTTTTAAAAGAGATTTAAAGCAACTTTTCAACACAGAGACCCCTCCTTCGCATGGCTTCTTTGGCTGCAGCCGTTGGCCTGAGTGTCCTGAGTGTGGCTCACCAGGAACAACCTGACCCCAACCACCTGACTTCACCCCGCGTGGAGGCACTGGGTCACCGCCCGCCAGCACAGGTGGCCCGGGGATCACACGGCTCAGTCACATTTTGAGGGAGAGGGAGGGAGCACCCATGAGCCTTTGTCGCAGTATTTACTAGCATTGCTCCTCTTTATTGCCATTGTTGCTAGTCTCTGATGGCGCCTAACTGATAAATTAAATGTATGTATAGGAAAAAGACAGAGCATATGTAGGGTCCGATCTGTGGTTTCAGGCATCCATAGGGTTCTGAGACCACACCCCCAATGGATAAGGGGGCTGCCATAGTAGTCTAATGTGAATTCTTTCTCTTTCTTTCTTTCTTTCTCTCTCTCTCTCTCTCTCTCTCTCTCTCTCTTTTTATTTCTCTCTTTCTCTCTCTCTTTCTCTCTCTCTGTCTTTCTTCTTTCAGATGTATTTGAAAAGCAGAGTTTAGGGAAAGGGAGACACAGTGAGATCTTCCATCCATTGATTCACTCCTCGAGTGGCCACAATGTCCAGGACTGGGCCAGGCCAAAGCCTGGAGCCTGGAGCCCCATGTAGCTCTCCCATGTTGGGTGGCACAGGCCCAAGCACTTGGCCCGTCTTCTGCTGCCTTCCCAGGCCATTAGAAGGAGCTGGATTGGAAGCGGAGCAGCTGGGGCACGAACTGGAGCTCACACGGGGAGCTGGGGTCGCAGGTGGCATGCTGAGCCCATGACCCTGTGTCTCCTCACAGAGAAACCTCGCAGGGCTGTGCGTTCTTTGCAGCAGAGGTGGATATAGAAGCGGCGACTGGCCCGGGGGGCGTGGGGGAAACGCGGGGTTCCCTCAGGGCAGCGTTCTCTCCCCTGCAGGCAGGCCGGCTGGCAGCAGCTGTCCACGGGGCGGAGCCACGGCCTGGACTTTCCCATTGCTGTGCTCTCCCAACCATGGTCACTTCTCGAAGACCAGTGGATCAGGACAGAGATGCCAGGAGAGATGAGATAAAGCCGCTGTCTGCGGAGAGCTCAGCTCCCAGTACCGCCCCAACCGGAGTTCCTGCTCGGCCCCCAGCAGACTCTCTGCAAGAGGCCGTGGAGGCTGGCTGGGCCGGGTAGGTTTCCTGTGACCCCCGCAGCCTGATCCTGTGGGCTGCTGACGCGTGATTCGTCAATGAGCGATGCAGGCCGTGTCGCAGGGGCGACACGAGCTTAGAGCCGATGGATGGACTTTAACGTGAGCTTCCTGATCGGTCAGGAGCACGCCCTTCAGTGGGATTCCACGGGAATTCACCTGCTAACTAGTCTGCTTGCGCACGCTTCCCCACACAGGCAAACCTGATCAGAAGGCTTCGCGGTGAGACGGAGTCGGAGAAGCCGGTTTCAGGAGGTGGCTCCGCCCTTCCTGCCCCTCCTGGCTTCCTCTTTTCTGTGTGCGGCAGGCGGTGGAGCAGAGAGCAAGACGTGCTGGCTTGCAAGTCGCCTAACGTCTTAGACGCTGCCTGACGTCTGAGATGCTGCGCGGCCCTACCCCGCGCCCTGGTGCCGGTCGCAGCAGAGAGGCTGCTGTGTGCAGAGGTGGGCACCGGGCCTGGCGCCGGCGATGGCGGGTCCCCCTGAGCCACGCGCTCTCTCTGTCTTCACACCAAGACCTCGCGTCTCCAGGTGGCTGATTGCTTTGCCGCAGGTCAGCTTGTCGGTGGCAGGAGCAGACCGAGGAGAAAAATGTGCGGTTTATTTTAGCAGACCGTGGAGTTGCACAGCCTGGGGGCAGGACTAAGACGCAGCAGTTCCCTGGGCTCTCGTTTCCCTTTAAAATTTTATGCTTCTGGAAACGACTGTGGATTCTAGCTGCCTTGCCTGTCACCATCCTCTGATTGATTTTGTCGAATTCCAGATGGATTCCCGGAAACGTGGACCTTCCGCAGTGGCTGCCCTAACAAATGAGATCAATTTTCCTCTGAAATGCGGTTTTAAAAGGAATGCCGGCCGTGCGGGCGCCTGTGCTCAGCCGGGAGGCTGTGGACTGCTTCCAGCCGCCGTGAGACTGGATCTCGGGCCGTGGTCAGCGAGCGCTGCCCTGATGACGAGAGCAGACGCCGCCAGGCACCCGTCTCGGCAGCCCTGCCCCTGGTGTCTCCACGGTCACGTGCGGGATCTGCTTTTGCTCCTCTCGGGCAGCAGCTGAATCAGTGACACGGGACGGCTGCTCCGAGAGCCAGGCCCAGGGCACCCCTCCCCCTAGCTGGGCAGTCACGTGGCCGAGCACACACAGACGGGGCGCCCGGGTGCTTGTCATGACGTGGCCTCACTCGGCTCAGGCATCTACCCCCTGCTGCTACGTTCATCCATTCTACTCCAGCCAGCACCACCTGCCTGAGACCCTCCGTGCTGGGCTCCTGACCCAGGCCTTGCTCGCAGGAAGCTCTTGGTGTGAGAACTCCCAAACGCCCGGATCTAAAGGAGCAGGCCAGGGCCGGGTAGAGAAGCCCGGAAGACAAGGCATTCCTGCGTGCAGCCCTACACCGAGAACCCTGCTAGCCCCAAAGCAGGCGTGGAAGCTGCCCCTCGTCACATCACTTCCTCAAGGAGCCCGGCTTTGATGAGTTCCTGGTGTCTCCATGGCAGGTGCGGCCTTATTGTCTCCTGGTTGGCAGGGTGGACGGCACTGGAGAGACGGCGGGGAACTGGTCTACCTCTGTGTTCTCTCAGGTGAACGGTCTGGGCATCAGTGCATGTCTCTGGGGGTAGCGCCGCTTGTGCCCTGGCGCCCACCGGGGCTCAGCCGATGGGGGAGGTCTTGGAAGGCAAGGCCCACAGTGTCCTGTCCCAGTCTCACAGGGGTTCCGCAGAGCTGCATTAGTGGGAGGCTGTGAGACACCACCGTGTTGTCTTTCGAAGCAAATGGACAGGCACTAAGGCGGAGCGTGCGTGCCCACGGGCGATGTCTGCAGCCTGGGAGCCGTCTTCTTCCTTCTCCACTCTGAGGGCCCAGTTGACCCTGCCCACGGCCCACCCGCTCTTGGAGGAAGCCTGAGGTGGCAGAGAGAGGCTCAGACACCCCCCCCCAGGGGAGGGGGCTGCAGCTTCCCCAGGGAGGGCTGGGGAGACCCGGGTGTGGCTTCCCCAGGGAGGGCTGGGAGACCCGGGTGTGGCTGTAGGAGGCGGAGAAGAACAGGTGGTAGGGAGAGGCCCGGGGCAGCGAGGTGGGAGGAGGAGCTGGGAACAGTGGCCAGCTCTCCGCGTTTCCGTGAGGGCGAGCGGGATTCCGGCCAGTCGGGACTGCCAGCTCCATTGCTGCACTCCACGCCACTTGGCCTCTGCAGCCGCCCAGGCTTCCTCAGAATTCATCTGGAACTTCCAGCGTTTTCTGGCCTCCTTCCTCGCGAGCTGACTTCTCCGGCCCGGGGAAAGCCTGCGTCAGGGTCAAGGCTGCGCCCAGGCCGCCAGACCCTGCTGTTGCTTTTCCCTGGCCCTGAAGCCGACTCCTCCCTTCCCCAGCAGGTCCTCCCAGGGCCCCATCTGAGCCAGCCCTGGGCTGGGAACTGTGTCCAGACAGGAGTGCGCTGACAGAAAGGAAACCAACTCATGGCAAGAAGTGCCACGGCTGAAATGCCCCTGGCGTTGCCCAAGGAGTGGCCCCTGCACCGGCGACTTGCCATCTGCAATGCTGGGTAGCCACCGCCCAGTGCACCGGGCATTCGATGCTGGTGGAGGGCTGGGGGGAGGAGGGGAGAGCACAGGGCCCATCCGGTGCCGGGGGAGCCGAGGAAGCGAGTGTGGGCTGCACCCCCTCCTCCGCCGAGTGCACACGTGTCAGGCAGGCGGGACTCGCTCAGAGCCTGGCTCCAGGTACATGCGCCGTTGCTTCCCCACCACGGGTGCAGACTGGATCTGCTGTGGGCGACTGGGGCTACGCATGTTGGGCTCCGGGTTCCCGTCCTCAGCCGAGCGACACTGGTTCTGGGGGATGCCCCCTGCCGTGGTGGAGATGCCCCTGCGGGAGGGTGGCTGTCCCTGTCTCCATTGTCATCGCTGCTTTGGGGACACTGACGCTGGACACACAGGCCCGACGAGCCCCAGGGACGACGCTGATCCCTTGCTGCTGGGGCGGGGTGCCTGGCTGAGGCGGTGACGTAATCTTTCCTGTTCCCTCCTGCTCTGCACAAAAAGGAACAAGGACCCCTCCCCCGAGGAGGCCGTCAAAGGGTAACACTGAGGTACGGGGCACTGAGGGCGGGGTGGTCTCCGTCCCTGGGCACAGACGGGCACAGGCCAGGCGCCAGAGTCGCCACAGGGACTCGAGCGTGCGGGGGCCCTGCCGCTGCTCTGCAGCAGGTACATGGCTGCTGCGGGGAGACACGCGGGACCCTCGGCCAGGGCAGGGCTGCAGAGGCAGGCCGGGCTGGGGGGCCGTCGGTCCTGGGCGCAGCAGCTGTAGGTTTGCAGGAGGCCCGGTTTCCCCAGGAGACCCTGCCTCACACCCCGGCCTGCGAAGGTCAGCGAAGGTCAGCGAAGGTCAGCGAAGCGAGGACCGGAGGAGTGGCCTCGGCCCTCTCTCCCCCTCACCGCTGCGCTCACGCAGGCGCACCTGCTGATGGGGGGGGGGGGGTCCTTCCTCTCCGCTCCGGCAGCCCCCACGCCAGGCAGGACTGCAGTTCTCCTGGGTCCTCTCCCTTCCGGCTCAGCTTCTTCGGACGTCGTCAAAACCCACTTTTCAAAACAACGTCATGCGCAGGAGCGAGAGTGACACTGAGACTTACTCGTCGCTTGTAGCCTCCGGAAGAGCTGTTTCTCTACTTGCTTCTCACTGCGTTCCGTGTTCAGGGAGGGCTGGGCTTCTGAGTATCAAGTAGACAGAAACTAAGTCATTGTGGGTGGGCGCCGCGGCTCACTAGGCTAATCCTCCGCCTTGCGGTGCTGGCACACCGGGTTCTAGTCCCAGTCAGGGCACCGGATTCTTTCCCGGTTGCCCCTCTTCCAGGCCAGCTCTCTGCTGTGGCCAGGGAGTGCAGTGGAGGATGGCCCAAGTGCTTGGGCCCTGCACCCCATGGGAGACCAGGAGAAGCACCTGGCTCCTGCCATCGGATCAGCGCGGTGCGCCGGCCGCAGCGCGCCGGCCGCGGCGGCCATTGAAGGGTGAACCAACGGCAAAAGGAAGACCTTTCTCTCTGTCTCTCTCTCTCACTGTCCACTCTGCCTGTCAAAAATAAATAAATAAATAAATAAATAAATAAAATTAAAGAAAAAAGAAACTAAGTCATCGTGAAAGTTAAAAGTTAAATACAGAAAAAGGAGGCGGTCAGGGCGGGAAGCAGCATTATGCATTAAAAGTGATCTATGCGGCCGGCACTGTGGTGTAGCGGGTCAAGCTGCCACCTGCAGTGCCGGCATCCCATATGGATGCTGGTTCAAGTCCCGGCTGCTCCACTCTGATCCAGCTCTCTGCTATGACCTGGGAAAGCAGCAGAAGATGGCTCAAGTCCTTGGGCCCCTGCACCCACGTGGGAGACCCGGAAGAAGCTCCCGGCTCCTGGCTTCGGATTGGCACAGCTCCGGCTGTTCTAGCCAATACATAACGGCACATGGCTCTGAGCTTGCCTCTCCGGAGCGTTCGGTGGGATTTATCTCGATGGCTTCTGCTGGTTTTCAGTTGCAGAGAGCCGGGGGAGAAGACGCTCTTTCGTTGTCGCTCTTGTCTGTGTTATTCCCCTTGCTGCACACACGAATCAAGACGTGGGTCCAGGTTTGAGGTTCGGAAGGAAGAAGCAGTGCTGGTGCTGTGGGGGGAGGGGGCTCCGTGGCTCCAGGTGCTGACGCTGCGTTGTTGGCTCATTGCACTCGGTCCCTAGGGGCCCTACCTTCACATCTGTGGCACCTGTTTGAGGGGACGCAAGTGAAGGTGCAGAGTCGATAGCGTTGGCTCCTAGTCAGGTTCTTGGTAACCGCGGTCCACCTGCCGAGCCGAGCCGAGCCCCAGTCTGCTGTCCCCAGGCCCAGGCCCTCCACAGAAGCACAGATTTCCCGTGGATGGGTAGGCGTGGACGGCACAGCACCGGCGGATGTCGAGAACACGCAGGTGTGCTGCCATCTGATAGAAAATTGACCTAATTTTTTTTTTTTTTTGGACAGGCAGAGTGGACAGTGAAAGAGAGACAGAGAGAAAGGTCTTCCTTTGCCATGGGTTCACCCTCCAATGGCCGCTGCGGCCAGTGCGCTGCAGCCAGCGCACCGCGCTGATCCAATGGCAGGAGCCAGGTACTTATCCTGGTCTCCCGTGGGGTGCAGGGCCCAAGCACTTGGGCCATCCTTCACTGCATTCCCTGGCCACAGCAGAGAGCTGGCCTGGAAGAGGGACAACCGGGAAAGAATCCGGCGCCCCGACCGGGACTAGAACCCAGTGTGCCAGCGCCGCAAGGCGGAGGATTAGCCTAGTGAGCCACAGTGCCGGCCAAATTGACCTAATTTTCAAAGCATATTTTCCCAGCCCCAAGTTCCTTCTTCTACATTAATGAACCTTCAGAAATGAGTCCCGAAGGGGAAATTTAAAGGATTTATCTTAGCTCCTCCTTTTCTGGAGGAAAAAAACCCTTCCTGGGTTGTAGGGCGACAGCTCCCCGGGCTCGCTGTGCTGGGAGGTGAAGGAAGTCATCAGAACCAAAGCTGGCTGGGTCAGGGCTGTGACGAGGAAGGCGACGGGGAGCGAGACGGGGTGAAGCGGCGGAGCCCTGGGGCCGCGGGTGAAGCTGCGGAGCCCTCGGGCTGCAGGTGGGGCAGGTTCAGGGGTTTCAGGGCGCCGGTTCCTCCCTGCTTACCCAATTCCGCTCTTCACTGCACCTTGGATCTGTTTTGCTTGCTTTTGTCCGTGTGAATCCAAGCTGATTTCCTGTCACTTGTCACCAAGAGGCACAGATGACACAATGCAAACCCCATCAGAAGGGTAGTGCTTCTCTCATTTCATTTTTACAAAGATTTCTTTTTTACTGAAAGGCAGAGTGACAGGGAGAAAGAGCGAAACTGTCCCTCTGTTGGCTCACTCCCTGATGGCTACAACAGTCAGGCTGGCCAGTTCAAAGCCAGGAGCCAGAAACTCCATGTGGACCTCCCAGGCGGGTGGCGGGGCCCAGGTGCTTGGGTCACCACGGGCTGTCTTCCTAGGAGCTTTGCCAGGAAGGGGGTTGGAAGTGGGGCAGCCAGGAACGCCAGCTGGCACCCCGAAACGGGATGCTGCTGTTCTAAATAGCGGCAAACACCACTGGACCACGGAGGCGGCTTCCGTGGCTACCGTGGCTACCGTGAAGTCAGTTTGATGTTCCAGCACAAAAGTAGACGAGAGGCCACGGGAAGGCATCTGCTCAGGCACTTTCAGAAATATCGAAAGTAACTGGCATTTAAAACATTGATCTACATGGTGTTTTCCAAAGAGAAAACCTTCAGAATTCAGTTTGAAAGAAATGAACATCTGGATATAAACAGGTAACTCTTACATTAATCTCAATTACCAGTCAATAATAGATCTAGCCACAGATTTCAGTTGCGAGATTTCTAACTAGGGACTGGTGCTGTGGTGCAGTAGGTTAAAGCCCAGGCATTGCATATGGGTGCTGATTCAAGTCCCCGCTGCTCCACTTCCGATCCAGCTCCCTGCTATGGCCTGGGAAAGCAGTAGGAGATGGCCCAAGTCCTTGGGTTCCTGCACCCATGTAGGAGACCCAGAAGAAGCTCCTGGCTCCTGGCTTCAGATGGGCTCAGCTCCAGCCATTGCAGCCATCTAGGGAGTGAACCAACGGATGGAAGATCTCTCTTCTGTCTCTACCTCTCTCTGTAACTGCTTTTCAAATAAATAAAATAAATCTTTTTTTTTTTTTAACAATTTCTAAGTAATCCAGTTGTAGGAGATTTGAGGAGCAGAGTCCATTAAGGGGACATGGAGGGAGTTTCAGTCGCAGGAATGACAGCAGCCTGTGTCGGCCAAGCCCCCTCAGAACGATGGAAAATTCTGGATAAAAGGTGCGAGATCCGGCCACTTGAACATCTGTGGGGGTGGGGGGTAGACGCCTGGGGAGCCAGACCTGGGAGAAAGCGATGACACTGGGTGGCATCTCCAGGCACCAGGTTTTCCCGTGAAACACTTGGCAGCTTGCACGCTCAGGGAAGTCAACCCTGCAGTGCTGCTGGCTGAGGTCTCAGAGGACAGTGAGGGGCACCAGGACAGGACAGGTCAAGGAGGAGCCTGGCGTGCAGAGGGGACAGTCCCCGGGTGTGTGTCTGCTCCCTTCCAGTCTAGGGCTGGACACGTGTGGGGTGGAGGCAGAGTGTGGACATCTCGGCCACTCGGATGCATGGCAGGGGAGACGGCCTCTCTGATGGATGTTTTGAGTCCATCCAAGAGTCTTGGCCACCAGCACAGCTTTCCACTGGACGCGGAGGGGGAATGCCATTTCCAGGACTAAGGATTCTTTCTAAAACTCAGGAAAAATCCCGGTCACCATGGCAAAATACAGGACCAAGGCGCCACAGGTTCGAGGTGAGCTGCTGGTAGACAGCCAGCACTTGGCAGTGTTCAGTCTGGAATAAGGAAGCTGCACACGCTCAGAACACAGGAACTTGACCCGAGGTCCAGAGACAAAGCAGTCAAAAGTCCAGAAACCAAGATCTGATGCGTTGGACTTGGCGGACGAAGTTTCTTAAGAAGCTGTTACAGGTATATTTAAGGACTTGAAGGATAAGATTGTTATAAGAAGTGACAGGTAGGGAATTTCAGCAGAAAAACCAATACTACATAAAATTAAATTTCTATTTAGAAATAGAAAGTATAATGTCTTAGTTAAAAGTCTTCACCACACGAACCTCCCCCGCAGAGTCTCTGGATGGAAGCACACTGGTCTCACCCAGAACTGCAAGGCAATGCTGATTTTACATTTAACATTACATTTACATTTACATTTACATTTAACATTAATACAGAGGTCACTGATTCTGAAGGAATTAGCATTAAGTAGAAACTTGGATCTAAGAGGAAAAAAACGGAGAGCTCAGGACATGGTAAACAAATGAGACAAAGGAGCGTCTTTTTCTATCTCCACTAAATTCTCTGAAAATGCAGTAAACCTCTTAGTGCAAAACACCCAGTCCTCTGTGGTGGGATTAGGATGCATGTGGACGTAAAATATATGGCAACAGCAACAGCACTGTTCTGGGGGACTGCAGATGGACTAACACTTTGGCAGATGTCTTACATTTGTGGGGTGTGGCACAGCACTAACTCCGTGGACTCTGATAAGTTAATTATATATATATATTATCCATACATACCAAATAATCAATAAAAATAGCAAAATAGATATAGCTAAAAGCATCCACTGCAAGAATTAAAATGAAATACTAGAACTAGTCCGCTTAACCCCCAAAGAAGGAAGGAGATACAAATAAACCAAAAAGAAAAAAGGGAAGAAAATAAATAGTAAATTTAAACCCAAACATATTAATTACCATAAACAGAACCCATCTGTGCATTCCAGGTAAAATGCAGGCTGGCATGGACAGCAAAGCGAAAACGAGCTGCACGCCGAATGTGCGTGTGGGCCACAAAGGAGCTAAGTGGGCGGAGTTGGAGCTAAGTGGGCGGAGTTGGAGCTAAGTGGGCGGAGTTGGAGCTGCCGTGCACACGCTAAGTGTACAAGCACAAGCAGTATTACCCCAAATAAAGGGACCATAAGAACGCTAATTCACCAAGCAAGTTCCAGCAACCGCACACGTGTGGTAGATACCACATTCCCGTGCGCGTGCCCCTGAGGCTCCCAGAACTCGGGGAAGTAACGCATCCGTAACCCTCACACAGCTTCCACTCCCTCGGGGAGCAGGCAGCGAAGCAACGAGCAGGGATGTAAACTATTCGGACGACGCCGTCGAGCACAGATTGCCGTGCGTGGAATGCTTAGTCCTCAGGGTGAGACCACGTTTCTCCTTTCCAGGCGCACAGGGAACGGACGCCCAGACGGACCGGGTGCTGACCGTGAAACCCCTCGGTGACGCTGATGTCACAGAGCGCGGCCTCCGACCTCGGGGAGGAATCTTGGCGAGCCCGGGGCTTGGAAGCCAAGCAGCGTCCTTCCCAACATCCTGCGAACACGAAAACTCAACACCAACTTGGGACGTGGCGAAAGGAACCTGCGTGGACTGTTTGTAGCTTGTAAAGCTTGTAGTAGACTTAAGTTTCCTTCCAGAGAACTTCACCAAGAGGAGTAGATCAAGCCTTGAGAAAAGAGGAAGACATTTTAAAAAGATAAATGCAAATAAGTAAAGAGCAGACAACAGAAGAGCACTCACAGAGGCCCAGGCGAGGTGTCTGAAGGTGTCAGAGTTGGGAAGACCCAGAGAAGCGCAGAGACACAGCCCAGCCACCTGCAGGAGAGGCTGTCCCGGGGATTGGGGATTCTGACGGGCGTGGCAGGGTGACGGAAGCTACGCTAAAGTGAAATTCACAAATTCCTTGAAGCACTAACGGATACAGGAATTAGCAGAAAATCTGAGAGGCCCCGAAGCTCTTGAAGGAATTGAGTTTTTATGGGAACCTTTCTCACAAACAGAAACTCAAGACAGATGGCTCCCTGCAGCAAACGTGTATGGAGTGAGTGCTAGCGTTAGAGATTATACACAAGAGCCCTAAGCCTTGCCAGCGCCAGGTGAAGTCTAATCCTGACACCGCAGTCAGAGAAGGGTGCACACAGCAGAACGGCAGACGGACATCGTCTGTGGATTTATGCACAAGGAAGTCGCAAACCCTGCGCTACAGCACGGGCAAGCCGCCGTGAGTCAGAGGGTTAGGCCAAGGCGTTCGAATCCATAAGTAAACCGACGCAGTTCACCGCATTAACCGACCCGGGGAGCAGCGATCATCCTGCCAGAACCAGCAGCCAGCGTCCGAGAGAACCCAGTCCCCACTCACGTCTGAGAGAGCCGAGTCCCCACTCGCGGTGCTGACGGGCAGAACGTCAGGGACAGCGGCCACATCCCGGACCCGGGGAAGCACGTTTGCCAAAAGCCTGCAGCTGGCACCGTGGCCAGCGTCGGGTGCCTCTCCCCGCAAGCTCGGGACGGACGTGGCAGCAGGGCCCGCCGGCCCCTGGGGGTCCCAGCCAGGGCTCTAAGGGAGGAAAAAAACAAATGGCGCAGGGGAGACGGGAACCTGCCCTCTCTGTGGGTGCCGTGACTCGTGTTCAGAAAATCCCAGGGGGCCTCTACCACGTCACCAGCAGTAGTCTCTTAGCGCAGGCTTGCGGGATACAAGCTCAACACACGAAATTAAGTTTCTGTCCTAACAACTGGAAAAATTCAATGAAAGAAATCTGTTCATTTAAATAATATTTGAGGAATTATTAGATTTCCAGTAAACTGCTAAGATCCACACTGCAATGTTATAAGACATGATTGAGGGAAGGAGAGGAAGACACAGAGGACCCGGGTAACCCATCGGTGAGTCGGGAAGATCAATGCCCAGGTGTCATCCCCGCCCCCACAGATGGATTATACAGTCAGCATAATTCTGCTCAAAGTACCAACAGGCTTCTTTCTTTTTTGTAGAAGTGAAGTGTTAATTCAGAAATTTACATGGAATTGCAAACAACCTAGAATAGCCAAGAAAAACTGGAGGAAAAGCGTTGGAGGACTTGATTCCTGGTTTCAAGGCTCCCCTGGCCGTCAGGGAGAGATGATTTATGGCTCCTTTTCTTTTTCAGATTGCGAAAGCCGGGCACAGTCTCAGAGGCTTCGACGGTCTCTGTCTCTGCAGGGAAGCACAGGAGAGCGGAGGCTCCAGGCGGAGGCGGATCGCGTGAGGTTGTGGGGCTCACTGGGGGCACCTGGCGCCCGGCCTGGCCAGACCAGATCAGTCTCTGCCACCTGCTTGCCTCCCTGCTCAAGAGGCCTGAAACCCTGCTGCTGCCAGGGGTGAGCCCTCACCGGGTGCCCCGGCCGCTGCTGCCGCTTCCTCCCTTGGATGCAGGGCACCCGGGCGTCAGGGTCCCGGGCAGGCGCGTCGGGAAGAAGGCACGCGAGGCGTTCTGCGGCGGAGCTGCCGTCTAAGGCTGGAAGGTTCCGTGGAAGAAGCGGCTCACAGACAGAGTCCCCGGGTGCCATTTCCCCAGGACAGCTGGTCCTCAGAGGGCAAAGCAGGACCTGGGAACCCGGCCATCAGGGCTCAGGGCCCCCTGAGGTGGGGGAGGGGCAGCGGGGGTGGAGAAGCGCCTGCACCCCTTAAATGCTGAGGTGGGGGAGGGGCAGCGGGGGCGGAGAAGCGCCTGCGCCCCTTAAATGCTGAGGTGGGGGAGGGGCAGCGGGGGCGGAGAAGCGCCTGCGCCCCTTAAATGCTGAGGTGGGGGAGGGGCAGCGGGGGCGGAGAAGCGCCTGCGCCCCTTAAATGCTGAGGTGGGGGAGGGGTAGCGGGGGTGGAGAAGCGCCTGAGCCCCTTAAATGCTGAGGCGGGGGAGGGACAGCGGGGGCGGAGAAGCGCCTGCACCCCTTAAATGCTTCTGCCCAGCAGCCACTGGCCGGGCAAGGAGTGGAGTCGTGTTGGCTGGTGAGGGCCCGGAAGGAGGGGGATGGCGGTGAAATGGCGCTGATTCCTTAGGGTCACCCGGCAGGCCCGGGCTCCTCTTGGGTGGTTAAGGGGCGGCGTCTGGAAGGCACACACCTCTCTAAGAACGGAAGGGGAGTGAGCGGCAGGCAGAGGGGGCCGCGTGCCAGGGGAGAGAGGCCCTGGGGGAACTTGCTGCCCGTCGTTGGGAGCTGGTGGAGAGGGCGCTGGGCAGCCCGGGGGAGGCCATGGAGCTGCCCTCGCGCGTCGCAGGGAAGAAGGGTTTGACCTGCACACTGCAGACTCCGGGGCTTTCACCTCGTGCTCCTACTTAGCTTGAGAAAAATAACACAGAGACCTCTTGGCGCCAAGGAGGACCAGGCGAGTGGCGGGAAGGGAGTGGGCTGCGGAGGGAGCCTTTGGCACCTCAGCTCGACCCAGGCCCCAGCCTGCACGCTCCACCAGGAAGGCGCCAGTCTCTGTCTTTGGGGAGGGGCGGATTTCAGAACCCTTCCCCTCGCCCCACGAGGATCACCAGACTTTATCTCCAACTTCCTCTCCCAGCGGGGCGGGGCCTCTCTGGGGATGCTCCCCAGGAAGGAGCGTGCCGCGTGCCACATCAGCACGCCGCAGGCGTTCACGGAGCGCACAGCACCCCGGCACAGCTGGCGGCCCCGGGGGGGGACCTGTGTCACACCCGGGTTAATCTGCATCGGCTGAGGTCCCAGCGGCGTCTGCCTGGGCTGCACCTGCCCTCTGTGACCAGCACACACGCGCACAGCTCAGTCGCCAGGCGCCTTGGGTCCTGGGACAGCGTTGCACGGGGTCTCGTGTTTTTTTCCCCTTTAGGAAGAAGGTGACCGGTCAGCCGCAGGGGATATCGCGGAGTGTCAGCTCCCCAGCAGAGAGCTTTCCCGCTCATCTCTGGGCGTCGTTCACAGACGGGAGCCATGGTTTGTTATCCAGAGCCTACAGACGACAGGCCAGGGGTTTTCCTTCATTGTGGAGAAAAGTCTTATGACAGCTCAGCCAAATCCAAACCAGTCACAAACTGCTGCTGTCATTGTCATCTGCCGGCGCCTGCTTGGCGTCCCCCCACCTTTGCCGGCTCTTCCTGGTCACTGTCATTTCAGGCACGGCACTCCCGACTCCCGGTTTGCCTCTTTCTGAGCCAAGTGCATCCTTCTCTTAGTGTTCTCTCCACGGGAATCCATTGGACACATCTTTGTTTCATCTCATTGAAAAGATTGTTTGGGTGGGTTATTTATTTATTTGAGCGGTAGAACTACAGGCGGAGCGAGGAAGAGACAGAGAGAGAGGTCCTCCATCGCTGATTCATTCCCCCAGATGGCCACAAGGGCCCAGATCCAAAGCCAGGAGCCAGGAGCTTCCTCTGTATCGCCCACACGAGTGCAGGGGCCCAAGGACTTGGGCCATCTTCTACTGCTTTCCCAGATCACAGCAGAGAGCTGGATCAGAAGAGGAGCAGCTGGGATTTGAACCAGCGCCTGTATGGGATGCTGGCGCTGCAGACTGGGGCTTTAACCCCCTTTGCTACAGCACCAGCCACTGGGGTGAGTTTTGAAGCCCCTGCTGCTGCCTTGTCCCCCATCGTGGACACGCGCTGACAACTCCATGCCGGCGTCCAGGTCTCGCCGAGTCCACACTCTCTGTTTCTTTACCTTATTCTCTGTGTGCTTCATGCCTGTTTCCTTTCTCTGCCAAGTGTGATCTCAGTAACCATTTTTCGTTACTGAAACGCCATTTGTTTCGTTTTCCAGTCTGCCTGACCGTTTTATCTCCTATTCTCTGATTGTGATTTTGCCCTCTTTTTTCTGTTCACTGTTGTAAATATACATATTTCATCATTATTATTAACAGTTTCTTGTCCTGCATTTAGATTCCTGGCACACCAGCTCTTCTGACTTTGTACCTGGAATCCTCCTCGGCTCCTCGCGTAGTTTGTAAATTTTCCTCGTGAGCTCACGTTCAACGGTGATTACCAACTCTACAGGGAATGCATTTAGTTCTGTTTGAGGAAAAGAGTGGATCCACTTTTTGCTTGTGCCAGATACCCGGGGGCTTTCCCATCACATGGCCAGGTTATAAGTTGAGCTCTCATTATTGGGATTTCAATGCCAATGTGGGGGAATGCAGTGTAGGCCCTGTTTTATACAGGATTAGAGCTGGAGACGGGGGATGGATGGGTCTCTCAGGACGGGGCTGGCGAGGGAGAGTGGACAGGTCTCGGGAAAGCACATGGGACCAGCAGCCGATGAGTCTCCACACCCCCGCGTGGAGGGCTGAGCTCGTGGGATCTGGCACGTTGAATTCCGAGGAATCTGGAAGGAAGGCGGCCTCCTCCTTGCCAAAGCGCATCCTGATTCCAACACAGACAACAAGCGGCAGCTTGCGTTCCAAAGGGCACAGGGCTGGGAAATCTCTGTTCTGCACCCAACACGCCCAAAATGTTCAAGCTGCTTGCCCTATCGTTGAAAACTGAGTGCGCGAGAGAGGCTTACACGTGGCTGGCATCCTCCAGGGACAAGGTCCAAGTCCGGCTACTGCACACGCTGGCCCTGCTGGTGCCCTTGGCTTCCTGGGAGCGCCTCCCACTTCGAGCCGGGGGCTGAGGTCACAGGGTAGGCCAGGTTCCACCGGTGCCCCTCTGATAGTGAGGACAGCAGCAGTGACAAATGGTTGCCAGGCCGCACGGGTATTCTTTCCAGGAGTTACTTCATGTAGTCCTGTGAGCTTCCCTGGTGCTTCATTTTACAAATCGGGAAACTGGGACTTGGAGAATTTCCTAGCTTACCGCGGCATGGACTTCCAGGCTTCTGAGGTCAGGAAACCTGGCTCCCACACTGGCAAGCCCCGTCAATGCTCCCCACGGACGCCGGGGTTGACGTCTCTGGTTCCGGCCAACAATGGCGAGGAGGCCTTCATACAGCAGTGAGCAGCTGCCTGCAGACCCATTCCAGCGTCCGCAGTGGAGGATCCGACCCGCGAGCGCCCTGTAACCGCTTGCGTCAGCCCTTGTCCTGCTCCCGGGGAACCATGGGGCTGCTCCCCCTGCTGCTCATGGAGCACTCACATGGGTGTCACCACTGGTTTGGTGGATGTGGGTAGGGATCTCGCTTCCTCCCGGGGGCAGCACCCAGCCTTGGCTGCCGTGGGTTCCCTGTGGTGAGGGGGGTGCCACAATGCTTCTCAGGGGCCGTGAGGACGCCAACCCCTGCTTGAGCAACACAGGCCCTTTGTCGGCAGCTGCTGGCGCCCCTGTTCCCCGGGCGAGAGGAAGGCGGCGCTCTGCCCCGAGAGCAGAGGGAAAGCAGAGGGGGCTCCACATTTCCTCAGGGAGTTTTTGTTTGTTTGTTTTTATTGTGAAAGCTCATGTGTGTCTTCCAGGAACTCTGACAACACAGATAAGGAAGAAATCCTTCCCCGGAGTTCTGCCCGCTGGGACGCGCACCTCTTCTCTTTTATTTGTGCAGTGTTGACTTTTATTGCTTCTGGTAATGAAGATCCCACTGCAGAACCCAGTGTTTTAGGGCTGTGTTTCTCCTACAGTCGTAACAGAGGCACACACCTGCTCCCGGGATGACCGCACCTGGGGCGCGGAGCTGGCAGCAGCCACGGACAAAGCCCTCCGAGGAGCTGTGCTCCGGCAGCTCAGCTGGCCTTGCCCTTCCTTTCTCTGCCACCCTCTCCTGGTGTCTTAGCGGCTCCTGCCAAAGTGCTCTCTCGTCGCCATTCATGCGAGATTTGGTTAATCCGAGCCAGCAGCGGTGGTGTGCACTGCCGCCGATTCCAGCAGCAAAGCACCCACAGAGTCTTCGCGGCCAGCTCGTGAGTCGCTATAACACGGACATTCCGGCAGCCCTGGGAAAGGCTTCTTCCAGGCTCGGGGCTGTCACTCAGTCACCTCCATCAGCGATCGTGCAGGTTATGCATCTCCATCAGAATCCAAAATCCACGTCAGAGAAAGAGGCCACCGCAGAATCAGCCGAGTGCTCTTGGCAGTCACTCAAGTGAGGGAAGCACAGTCATTGGATTGAATAGCAAGGAAAACCAGAGGGGATACATGTTAACAGTGTTACAAAGGCAGTGTGGCGGGGAGGGGATTAGCCAGGGCGAGAGGGGAGAGCGGGAGAGCCAGAGAGACTTGAGCAAGGGAGAGGGGGAGAGAGAGAGGGAGAGAGAGAGGGGGAGAGAGAGACAGAGAGAGAGAGCAAGAGAGAGGAGTGAGGAGAGAGGCTATGTTTAAGATGCCTGTTGATCAACAGTTTCCCACTTCGCCCCTTCCTACCAATTCCAGTAGCTCCTGCCTCTCCAGTTCCTGATTTTTATCAATCTGACTATTTGAGGTGCGTCACATGGTGGAACGGCGCAGTATTTGTCCTTCTCTGGCTTCCGCACGGAGCACCCTGAACTCGGGGGCTGCCCCTGCTGCTGCATGGCGTACAGTTTCCCGCTGTGAGGGTGGGGGAGTGAGTAGTCCGCGTTCGCTTTGTCCAGCCATCTGCCAGAGGATGTCGGGGCTGTGCCCGTCTCGTGATTGCTATGAGGTTCTGAGCCTCTGTGGCTGGCAGGGCGGGGCTGGCCCTGACTCCGGTTGTTCTAGGTTCATGTTTGCACGCCGAGTTGCTGCTGGATCTCGTGGTCATCCTGTTCTGGATTTTTCGGGGCTCCTGCGTGCTGTGTTCCATGGTGATGTCATCATTTTGCATTGCCACCAGCAGGGTGAAAGTGTCCCAGTTTCTTCACATCTTTGCCAATGCTTTGCTTTATTTTTAAATTGACAAATAAAAATTGCACACATGCAGGGTGCCACCTGATGTTTTGATAAATGCCTACATTGTGGAACAGGGAAATCAAGCTGATTAACACAGATATCAGCTCCTCTTGTCTTTTTGTGTGCGGTGAGAACACTTAAACTCCACACTTCACAATTTTCTTTTTTTAAAAAAATGTATTCATATAAAGAGAACAGGCTTCATGTGTTTCATAGGTACGATTCTATAATGCCCTTCCTCCCTCTCTCCCCCCTCAATCCTCCTCTTCCTTTTTTTTCTTTAATTTTTGCAAATACATAATTTCAATCCACTCTATGATCACAGCCTTAGTTATGCAATGTGTTTTTTTAAATTTATTTATTTATTTTATTTGAAAATCAAAGTTACACAGAGAGGAGAGGCGGGGGGGGGGGGTTTGTCTTCCATCTGCTGGTTCACTCCCCAATACACCACCATGGCCAGAGCTGTGCTGATCCAAGGCCAGGAGCCAGGCGCTTCCTCCAGCTCTCCCACATGGTGCAGGGGCCCAAGGACTTGGGCCACCCTCTGCTGCTTTCCTGGGCCATAGCAGAGAGCTGGATCGGAAGTGGAGCAGCCAGGACTAGAACTGGCGTCCATATGGGATGCTTTCGGGGCTTCAACCTGCTGTGCCACAGCACTGGCCCAGGATTTATCTGTCTCAGTCTGGCTTATTTCACTTGGCAAAACAGACTCAGGGTCATCGTACTGTCCCGAGGGGCAGGAACGGCTTTGGTGCTTTGCCGATGGCCTTTCTGTAGCCGTCAGGTGACGCTCTGTGGTCGGCGGCGTGTGTCTTACACTTAAGATTCAGGAAGATCCCGCGCATGTCAGTAAAGAAGGAAAAGTATTTCTGAGAACATGGCGTTACGATGTCAGCTCTTGGACATCATAGATGCAGCCCGACTTCACGCAAGAATTCGTGCAGCAGAATCCACAGCTGTTCCCCAGTGGGACCGAGGCTGCCCCTCCCTCCCTGTGACGTCACCCCGGCTGCTGCTGGGCCAGCGGTGCCCCTTCCGAGAGCGCTCAGGGGGCGGGGTTGAAAAGTCAGGTGACCCTGGGCCGCAGGTCTGACTGGGACACAACCTCCACCAGGACCTCCCTGCTCATTTCCCGTGTCATGTGTGGGTACTGGGTCCACACAGAAAAGTGCACACAACGTGCTGACAGAATCAGCCACGGCGGCCACGTCGGGGAGGCTGGGAGCACCGCCTGACAACCGCTCTGCCTCCTTCTCGCCATCCACTCCGTTTCAGGGAGCCCGCGCGTGGCAGGTGCTGCAATGCGGCTGCTCCATGAAGGTGTCCCCCTCCCAGAGGCCTGAGCTGGACCCCGCCCTCCCCGCTTTGCACTCAGGCTGCTCTGACCGGGCCTCCTTCTTCGCTCGCCACGTGGGGCTCAGGCCTCTCCACCACACGCTCTGACTCCACGCCCATGTGCTGCCCGCCGTGGCAGGCCCTTCTGGGACCCTCGGTGGGCGAAGGGTCTTGGGGTGAGCTCCACCCCGCCCTCTCCCCAGCTTCCCCAGCCGGGAGGGGCCCAGGTCCCTGAGGGGCGCCCTGTTCCCCGAGTTGGACAGCCTTGGTCTCCTTTGCAAAGCCGCTGGTGAAGCTGTGGTTCCCTGCTGTCCGTGTGGACTTGGTCCGCTCAGCCGCGTCTGCTTCCCCCTGGAGACCCTGCCTGCAAGTGCTGCTCTGTTCTGCTGGGCTGGGCGGCAGGTTTGGCGGGGACAAGTTCAGTAGTCCATATGTGTACTCACAAGTGCTACACGACATACAAAGCGCCCTGTCTTCACCGCTGGTGTGTGCGCATCTTACCGCGTATAAGGAGCGTGCGAGTATTTTTTTTTGCTTCTTGTTACCAACCCAGGTGGGTTTAGGAGGGGACGGGTCAACATTTCGCATGGGCAACAGCAGGGAAATACGGCAGAACCTCCCACGCTCGGGAGTGGACGCTGCAGAATTCGGCACACAGCGCCCGTTGGTTGCACACCTGACCCATCCCCCTTCGTGGCCGGCAGTGGTTCTCACGGCTGCACCAACAGCAGGGAAATGCAAGAAAGGGGCGGGGCTCAGCCAGGGGACAGCGGCAGCAGTGGGTGATGGGGTGAGCCAGCAGGAGTGGACGGAGAGGACCCTGGGCAGTGCTTGGGGCGAGGCGGAGCCCAGCCGGGGTGGGTGGCGGGGGAGGCTCGGAGGGCCAGCAGGGCTGCGTCTCACGGGTCCTGGGAGCTGCTGTGAGGAGCTGGCGCTGGTCTAGGGTAGGCAGGGGCGGCCTGGCTGCTTGTGAGCCGTGCAGTGGCCTTGCTGCCTTGTGCTCTCCTCTGTGGGAGCAAGCCCGTGCGGCGTTGGCAGGGGTGGCCGCGGCGTGGGCAGTGAGGCGTCCGCAGGGGTGGCCGCGTTTCTGGCGTGTCTGGGCGCTGAGTTGTTTCCTGTGCATCCCCCGCGAAGCCCTGAGACCCAGGGTGGAGACTGGAGACATTTATTTATGGGTGAATGAAGTCACACAGTGGACGGGCGTCCCGTGAGGAGTGGAGCAGAGACAACGGCCTCTGTGCTGCCCCCTGCCCACAGAGTCCAGCCAGGTGAGGACATAGGAGAAGACACCGGACAAGACACGGGAGACACCACCATCTACAAGTAAGGAGGCCGCGTGGCCCTGGGCTTGCACTTGGCAGCCTCGGTGACTGGGGGAAAATGTCTGCCCTTTAGGGCGCGGTCTGCGGTGTTTGTGGGGGCAGCCTGGGCCGGCCACGGTGCACGCGGGAAGATTTCCGAGTGGCTTTTGTTCCGTCTGTTGGGCCCAGTTGGTCCACACGTCCGGGGGTGCAGCTGCTGAGGTCCGTGGCAGCCGTGGCCTGCTCTGCTGGTGCTCGCCCCGTGCGGGGAGAGGACGTGGCCCGACCCTGCACACGCTGGAGCGCATGTGTGGGAAGCCGAGCCCCTGAACAGTGCCTTCGGGGTTAGAGCCAAGCCCGGCCTCCCAGGCTCGCTCTCTCTCTCTCTCTCTCTCTCTCTCATCAACACACTGGTGTGAGGGCGCTGCACAGGCTATGAGCAGGCGACACCTCCATGCCTGCTGTGGCCTGAGGGCTTCACGTGGGGGAATTCCAGGCCTGCGTGGCCATCATGAACATTCGCTGTGGAACACGGTGTTCTGAGCAGCCGAGACTGCGGAAGGAGCTGAACCTGAACGTTAACCGGGCCAGGGAAGCCCCGCGGCTCGGAGCAGCCCTGCCCTTTGCTCCCTCATCCCCGACCCCTCCTTCCTTGCAGCCTCCTTACAAAACCAAAGCACCCAGTTCCTGGAGCCGTGTGCTGAGACCCGGCCAGTCTGCCACGGCCCTCGGGCGTCAATGGGTCACTCTCCCCCCACCTCGTTATTTTGGTCAGGCCCCGGGGACAGGGACCGAGCGTGTGCCAACACGTGCAGATCCAGGCCCACTTTCCCGACAGCAGTACAGGGCCAGAGGGCCTTTCCAGCAGGGCGTGAGTTCTGGAAAGCCCCAGGGCGGCTGCACCCTGTATGAGGCTGTGGGGCTCCTGCACCCTGTATGAGGCTGTGGGGCTCCTGCACCCTGTATGAGGCTGTGGGGCTCCCGCACCCTGTATGAGGCTGAGGGGCTCCCGCACTCTGTATGAGGCTGTGGGGCTCCTATACCCTGTATGAGGCCCCCGAGCTCCTGCACCCCATGAGGCCATGGGGCTCCCACACTTCATATGAGGCCCAGGGCGGCTGTACCCTGTATGAGGCCCCCGAGCTCCTGCACCCCATGTGCCTTTGTGCCGTCCGTGATGGGGAAACTGCCCCCAGGCCAGCAGGCACTGGCACCGTGCGTCTGGAGGGGTCTTCGTCTCTGGGAAGATGTCGTGGTTTTAGGCCTGGGCTGCAAACTCCCGCGAACGAGCTGACACTCTGGTTATGGTTCCGAACACAATGCTTGTTCGTGGTGGGAAATACAGGAGAGTGAGTGGAATACCCAGGCCCATGCCGCGTCCCCGCTCTGCGGCACAGCCAGTGTGGGCGTCTTAGTGCACAGACTATGGGCCTCTCCCCAGAGACGGACAGACCAGGCTGCAGGACAGCTACTCACACACACTGATTTCTTTATTATTTTATTGTATTTTTTAAGTTTTAAAGGATTTTATTCAGTGAGAGAAATGCGCAGGGGAGTGAGGGCTTTATCTAAGGGAGAAAGACAAGTTGGGAGGCAAAGTTGGGGTTCATACCGAGCAGAGCAGAGAGCAGGCCAGGAGCAAGCCCCCTCAGCAAGCATGCAGGCGGGAATGCAGGAAGTGGGCGCGGTCCAGGCCTTTAATCCTCTTCCAAAGGGGCGTGGTCACGTGGCCTGATTGGCAGGTGGGCACAGAGGTGGGGTCCGGCAGGGGCGTGCGATCACACAGGGGGCATGGTGAACGTGTGGTCTCCAGCTCACAAATCTAATCGAATTTATCCTCTCTGCCTGCCTACAACATTCCCCCCTCAGAGAGATCCCAGCCCTTAGTCCTGGAGCTGATGAAGGGCGTTGACTCATCACATCTTCTGTAGCTGCTTCCTGCTGATTAGGGGGTAGCGCAGGCCCTGCCTGTCCTGGTCTGGAAGTCTCCGCCCATCTCATCTAACAAATTCACTTTAGGAGCTGGAGCATTTTCAGTCATGCCAGCGGCTGTGTCCCCTGCATGGTCAGTTATTCTTAGATGTCACTGAGTTCTGAAACATTTAAGTTTGTCAATTAGCATAAACAAAACTGGAACAAAGCCAATTGCGAGTGGTGAGCCCCTTAAGATGGAAAGAAATATCTCACACCTCCCAGCTGATAAATGGAAATTGGGCCTCATTGTTGGCACAACACTGACACATTAGCAGCAATGCCTCACAACACTGATGACTTGGAAAGTGTGACTTTCAGGTGGCAGCGTCCCGCTCCACGTGTGAACGTATCACAACTCACGGGAATGTCAGCACCGCCCACCGGGCGCTCACCGTGCTGGGCTCTCCTGTGCTGACACCGTGCCCAGGTGCTGCACGCTGCCTGCCCTGCCGGAGACGCCTACCGAGTGTGATGGATGGCTCAGGGCCCGACTCGACCTCCTGATGGAGTTCATGGCCTCGCTGGACCTCCAGGAGGGGGCAGCCGTGTATGTCGCCGTGTCGGCACCCGTGCTGCCGGGTTCCCCACGTCCTCAACCCTCGGCATGCCGGTGGGGAGAAACGTTGCTGCTTAGATGGGCAGCGGCATGTCAGTGTCATCCTGGGGTGTTTGATGGGCAGCACCGAGGGTGTGGGGACCCAGCAGGGTGTGAGAACCCAGCAGGATGGGGGCCCAGCAGGGTGTGGGGACCCAGCAGGGTGGGGGCCCAGCAGGGTGGGGCCCAGCAGGGTGTGGGGACCTAGCAGGGTGGGGCTCAGCAAGGTGGGTGCCCAGCAGAGTGTGGGGGCCCAGCAGGGTGGGGACCCAGCAGGGTGTGGGGGCCCAGCAGGGTGGGGCTCAGCAAGGTGGGGGCCCAGCAGGGTGTGGGGGCCCAGCAGGGTGGGGGGGCCCAGCAGGGTGGGGCTCAGCAAGGTGGGTGCCCAGCAGGGTGTGGGGGCCCAGCAGGGTGTGGGGGCCCA
This sequence comes from Oryctolagus cuniculus, assembly GCF_051225735.1. Taxonomy (NCBI): domain Eukaryota; kingdom Metazoa; phylum Chordata; class Mammalia; order Lagomorpha; family Leporidae; genus Oryctolagus; species Oryctolagus cuniculus. The sequence goes on from NC_142878.1 coordinate 2,516,384, forward strand.
GCAGGGTGTGGGGGCCCAGCAGAGTGGGGTCCCAGCAGGGTGGGGGCCCAGCAGGGTGTGGCGACCCAGCAGGGTGTGGGACCCAGCAGGGTGTGGGACCCAGCAGGGTGTGGGGGCCCAGCAGGGTGTGGGACCCAGCAGGGTGGGGGCCCAGCAGGGTGGGGCCCAGCAGGGTGGGGGCCCAGCAGGGTGTGGGGCCCAGCAGGGTGTGGGGGCCCAGCAGGGTGTGGGGGCCCAGCAGGGTGAGGACCCAGCAGGGTGGGGCCCAGCAGGGTGTGGGGACCCAGCAGGATGTGGCCAGCAGGTGTGTGCCAGCACCTTGTGCCGTTTCTTATTCACGTGTAAGGGTGCAAGAGGATGCAAAGACTGTCATAGCTCTGTGAGAAACGGCTTCTTTCTTTTTTGTCACTTTTCTGTCGATTTGTTTTTATTATCACTGACTTGCAGGTTTTGCAACCTGGCTGAAGTTTTGCATCTCTGGTGATTATTTTTCTATTAAACTTGTGCTTAGAAAATTCTTTCCGAACTTAAACTGAGATTAACAATCAAGTGCACCCAACTTTTAGCGGCATTTGTAGTCTTTCTTACTCAGCATGGCTTGGTGTAGTGAGGGACAACTCTGCTGTTTTCCCACAGAACTAAGTAAGCACCTCCCCACTTCTCACGCCAGCAAAGGGGATTCATTCATGCTGCATCACTATACTTTTTTGAATACTTTATTTATTTTTTTTAAGATTTATTTTATTTACTTGAAAGACGGGCATAGAGTTACAGAGAGGTAGAGACAGAGAGAGAGGTCTTCCATCCGCTGGTTCACTCCCCACATGGCCGCGACGGCCAAAGCTGCGCTGATCTGAAGCCAGGAGCCAGGAGCTTCTTCTGGGTCTCTCACACGGGTGCAGGGGCCCAAGGACTTAGGCCATCTTCTACTGCTTTCCCAGGCCATAGCAGAGAGCTGGATCGGAAGTGGAGCAGCCGGGACTAGAACCGGTGCCCATATGGGATGCCAGTGCTTCAGGCCAGGGCTTTAACCCACTACACCACAGCGCCAGCCCCACTATACTTTTATCGTAACTGGAATTTCATAAAAAGTTGTTTTTCACATATTTATTTACTTATCTGAAAGGCAGAGAGAGAGAGAGAGATGGAGAGAGAGATCTTCCATCTGCTGATTCACTCCTTGTATGACTGCAACGGCCAGTGCCGAGCCAGGCTGAGCCAGGAGCCAGGAGCTTCACCTAGGTCTCCATGGGTGCAGGGGCCCAAGCACCTGGGCCATCTTCTGCTGCTTTCCCAGGTGCATTAGCAGGGAGCTGGATCGGAAGTGGAGCAGCCGGGACTGGAACCGGTGTCCACGTGGGCTGCCACGTTGCAGGCGGCGGCTTTACCCACTGCACCACGATGCCAGCCCCTCGTGATACGTTTTTTAGGTTAACTTTTTGAGTGATTTTTGTCACTACTGCTGGCGGATGGGCCCGTGTGTGCACGTTCGACTCCCTGACCTGTCCCGTGCTCTGAGAAGCTGATGGGTGATGTTGTGACTTTGTAGTGAGAGAGAGCCCAGGCCTCCGTGTTCTCCTACCTCTTCCTCCAATCCCAAATGCAGGCCTGTGTGACGCTGACGTGAGCCTGACCAGCACCCCCGCTGCTGCTCCAGACCAGGTGCCTCTCGTCTGCCCCAGGCCTTGCCACACTCCCCCAGGCAGCCGGGCCTTCCTTCTGCTCTGCCGTCTGCTCAGCCGAGCTCCGAGGGCCACCCGAGGCCGCTGACTTCTAAAGAGGAGGCTCATTCTGGCTCCCGACTTGGTAGATTCAAGCCCAGGATTGGGCAGCCCCATGGCTGGCGTCTGGTGTGGCAGCAGATGGCAGTGGTGGGGCACACGCGGGAGGGTCTCGTGCTGAGCCAGGAGGCAGAGGGCCAGCTTGGGCCCGAACCCAGGCTTCTGGGACAGAGCTTGCGAGGAGAACCTCCGCGTGTGCCAGGATGGAAGAGCTCTTCCCAGGCTCACCCCAAGCACCAGTGCTGGGTGCACTGCCAGCCTCTCAGTGCCGTTAACCTAAGATTCTGGGGCTTTAACAGCTGCAGGAGTCCCAGGGCCAATCTTACTCTAACACACAGTCCTCTCTGCAGATCTCGCGCTTCGTCTCGCGTCCTGTGTGCCCGGTACCTGAGCAGCCTTTCACCTTCGGCCGACACAGGAAGAGGTTCCTCAGAGCTCGTGTGCGTCCGGTTTATGTTTTCAGCCTTCCCGCATTTTCCATCACTGTTTGGCTTGTCCTCTCGCAGGGAGACATTCTTGTAATTCCTCCTCCTCCTCCTCCTCCTCCTCCTCCTTCTTCTTCTTCTTCTCCTTTTGACAGGCAGAGTTAGTGGGAGAGAGACAGAGACACAGGTCTTCCTTCTGTTGGTTCACCCCCCAGATGGCTGCTATAGCCGGCGCACCGCGCTGATCCGAAGGCAGGAGCCAGGTGCTTCTCCTGGTCTCCCATGGGGTGCAGGGCCCAAGCACTTGGGCCATCCTCCACTGCACTCCCGGGCCACAGCAGAGAGCTGGCCTGGAAGAGGGGCAACCGGGACAGAATCCGGCACCCCGACCGGGACTAGAACCCGGTGTGCCGGCGTTGCAAGGCAGAGGATTAGCCTAGTGAGCCGTGGCGCCGGCCTCTTGTACTTTGTTAGTAGTGAACCTTGAGAGCGCAGTTACAATAGTGCAGAGGCCCCGGATAATCCCCACATCCCTGCATTGTCTTTTCCATTGTGAGCTCACATGTTCTCGGTTCTTTCTACGCCACTTAACTGGAGACGGAATTCTGGACATTTGGAATGTCATTCGTGTGTCCCGGGTCTTTCAGTCCTCGGGATTTACTGACTGCAGCTGGCGTTGCTGCTGCTTTCATAGGTAGCCCCTCAGGGTAGATTTGGGCTGCAGCTCCTGGCCTGCTCTCTCCAGGTTCCGGTTTTGCAGTATTACCGATGTGTCTCAGAGCAGCCCAGTGGCTGGTGTGTGACCCTTTGGCTCCGCCCCAAAGCCTGCCACCTGCTTGTAAGTGGTCACCCACACAGGCGTAGGGGCACTCGGGAGTCGAAACAACGTTATGGGCTCGTTCTCTGGATCTCCCCTTCCCAGTGATTCCACCAACACTTTCTCAGGCCCTGCGGCCTCCCTGCTCAGCTCTCTGGCCAGGAATCTCTGGAACTTTAATTTCCCAATAATCCACAAGCTTCCTGCCGTGGTGCCTTCAGCCAGCACCCGGGGCCGGAGAAGACAAGACGCAAATATATAAAGCGATGCTCGTTCACATGAGGCTCCTGCGGCCACTGCTCCCTGCATCCGAGCAGAGGGCTCCCCGATTTTGGAGTCCTGGGTGCCTGCCTGCTGCTACTGTCCAGTGCCCCCTGCGGATTGGTTGGGAGGGAGGTTGTCCCTCAACGCTCCAGCTGTCCATGCCCGGGGCTTGCTTGGACGTCCACGCCCAGGGCTGACTCCGGCTGTCCACGCCCAGGGCTCACTCCGGCTGTCCACGCCCAGGGCTCACTCTGGGCTTCAGGCTGCCTATCACTCTGGGCTGGATGACGCCAGAGGGACGCATGGTGCCTGGCGCTTCCAAGCCCAGCTTCTTCCCCAGCCACCTGCTGCCACTCGTGTGTGAGCTCCTCTGGGAGCTCCTCTTTGCCACCCCAGCAGGGAGACAGGGTGCAGCTGTCTGATCCGTCATCTCCAAAACCAGACCCGTAGGTCACACTTGCAAAGTCCTTTCTACAGTTACAAAACTCATTGTGGGCTCACGGGGCACGGCACAGGGCAGCCAGAGTATGCGGAAGTGCCCACAGGGCCAACAGTTCAGCCGGGCACCCGGGGTTCTGGGTTTTAAGCAACACTGGATCCTGTTGTGTGTGTGGCTTTGCCCTGGCTTTCTCTTTCCACTTCACGCGCCGAGGGCCTGTTTCCACGGCAATGTGAGCCCTTCTCCAGGATCGCCGTCCAGAGTTGCCTGACAAGCATTTCTTCACACGGAAGCACATCAAATTCCTTCAAAAATTTATTTACTTATTTTAGGCGGAGAGAGCTGAACAGGAAGTGGAGCAGCTGGGACTTGAACCGGCGCCCGCATGGGATGCCAGCACTGCAAGCATCGGCTTTAGTTGCTATGCCCCAGTGCCACACCCCCCTATAGTTTTAAAAATAAAACTGCTATTTTAAAATCCTGTACTTCGGCCGGTGCCGTGGCTCACTAGGCTAATCCTCTCCCTTGCGGAGCCGGCACACCGGGTTCTAGTCCCGGTTGGGGCGCCAGATTCTGTCCCGGTTGCCCCTCTTCCAGGCCAGCTCTCTGCTGTGGCCCGGGAGTGCAGTGGAGGATGGCCCAAGTGCTTGGGCCCTGCGCCCCATGGGAGACCAGGAGGAAGCACCTGGCTCCTGCCATTGGATCAGCGCGGTGCACCGGCCGTGGTGGCCATTGGAGGGTGAACCAACAGAAGGAAGACCTTTCTCTCTGTCTCTCTCTCTCACTGTCCACTCTGCCTGTCAAAAAATAAAAAAAAATCCTGTACTTCTCCCAATTAGCAATTTATGCTCTAAAAATAGGGCTACACTCTACAACGCAATGGCCTGGCGGGCATCGACAGAGGAGGATCAAGCTGTGAATCCACATCCTCCCTGGGCTGGGGGCCGGAAGCAGGAGCAGCGTAGTGGCCTCCAGCGAGAGTGTCTGGTCGCGCCAGGGGCCTCGCCTCAGCAGGAGGTCGCGTGTGTCTGGGCAACGCCGTGGGCAGTGTCTGCCGGCAGTGGTGGCTGAAGAAAGCCCAGGAAGCACTCCCTGACCAAGCCTCCCTCTCACTCCTACTAAAACTCGCTCAAGATTAGCGTGGACTGTGCTCTACTCAGAAACAAAGAACAATTCCACGAATCTACCAGGGCTGCAGGGAGCGTAGCTTAGCATTTCACTGCATTTGGCACACGGGGAAATGCGCACGCAAACCCTCTACTCCCGCTCTGAAAGGCTGGAGCCAGCCGCACCTGCCGAGGTGCGCGGAGTGCGAGCTGCTTAAGGGAACGAAATGACGCAAGCTGTGGCGAAACCGTTCACTCCCCCCTTCTCTCTCTCTCTCTCTCTCTCTCTCTCCCCCTCTCCCTCTCTGTCTCTCTCTCTCCCTCTCCCTCTCTCTCTCCCTCTCCCTCTCTGTCTCTCTCTCCCTCTCTGTCTCTCCCTCTCCCTCTCTGTCTCTCTCTCTCCCTCTCCCTCTCTCTCTCCCTCTCCCTCTCTCTGTCCCTCTCCCTCTCTGTCTCTGTCTCTCTGTCTCTCTCTCACACACACACACACACACGTGTCCGTGTGTGCACGTGTTCCTTCTGTTTGCAGGAACCCCCGTGGGTAGCAAACTGGGCGGTGGCTCAAGGTCCCTATGCGCAGTGCGGAACCCCGCGGCCCCCGCGGATTCCATGCAAGCACTCGATGGACTGCTGTTCGGGGACTAACAAGGAGAGGGCACAGCCGTGCCTGTTCAGTACGGATGTCAATGTTTTCAGAGATTTCCCGTGTGCCATTGGTCGGATCCATGGCTGGGACTTGGGAGGCAGGAGGCGGACGGCCCGTGTGTTTACCATCATCAACTGCGGCCTCATCTCCCCTCCCACCAGGCGACGGCTTGAAATCCTGAGGCATTTTAGGGCTCACTGAAAACTCCATGGATGCATTGTGGAAAAAACCTATGATATTTAAGTGTGAAAATTGGGGAAAAGTACAAAATTGTATGAGAAGAATTATGGGTCTCAAAAAATAACATGGACCCCTCTACCCCGGAGGTTAGTGCACAGAAAGCCGACTTCCCAGGGAGGAGCAGGCGTCGAGCCTGGATCTGACAGCAGCTGCACGAGCCCTGTGCTGGCTGGCGCGGAAGGGGTGGACCCAGAACCTCCAGGACCTCTGTCTGCTTGGGCTCAGTCACCTGCGTTTCCAGCGAGGAAGCTGAATGACACAAGGCCCCACAGTCACTGGGTCCAGGTGTGAACCTGGGCCTCCACTTCCACCGCTTCCCTTCCTTGGCTGCGTCATTCCAGGCCCAGCCCCCCCCCCCCCCGCACCCTCCCCTCCCCCCACTGCCACGGTCGACTGATCTCAGACCAATTTGATCTCTGGATTTCATTCCAGTGACGCCATCTTGTAAGGAAGCACAATACCATAAATGGATTTCTGGACCCCTCCTTTTGTTGTAGACGTTGGGGAGATCCAGGGGTTAGAACAACCCTGCACAGCTGATGGGGCTGCGGGAAAACCTTCACGTGACAGGTGCTTGCCATCGTCACTTTGTCCCTGCACAGTGGGGAGAATCCTGCCTGCACCCCGGTGCCTGGGTCCCTCTGCACCTGCCAAGGGAGACGCTGAGCCCACACCCCAGTCCCTGCACTTGGCTGGTCTAATCCAAGCAATGGGCGAATAAAGACAAAGCTGGAATAGTGTAGGTGAGAGCTGATTTGGTGAGAACCAAAAATTATCCATGGGAAAACCAAAAGAACAAAGGTGGGAAGAAGGAAACGAGGCACAGGGGCTGGGTGAGGTGTTTGGAGGGGGGTGGGGGAGGTGATGGAACTGTGGTGATGCAGAACAGCGGACAGAGGTGGGGGATGGCAGGGTAGGGGGGAGAGCAGGAGACAGAGGTGGGGGATGGCAGGGCGGGAGGGGGAGAGCAGGAGACAGAGGTGGGGGATGGCAGGGGGGGGAGAGCAGGAGACAGAGGTGGGGGATGGCAGGGCGGGAGGGGGAGAGCAGGAGACAGAGGTGGGGGATGGCAGGGCGGGAGGGGGCAGAGCAGGAGACAGAGGTGGGGGATGGCAGGGCGGGAGGGGGAGAGCAGGAGACAGAGGTGGGGGATGGCAGGGCGGGAGAGCAGGAGACAGAGGTGGGGGATGGCAGGGCGGGAGGGGGAGAGCAGGAGACAGAGGTGGGGGATGGCAGGGGGTGGAGAGCAGGAGACAGAGGTGGGGGATGGTAGGGGCGGGAGGGGGCAGAGCAGGAGACAGAGGTGGGGGATGGCAGGGGCGGGAGGGGGAGAGCAGGAGACAGAGGTGGGGGATGGCAGGGGTGGGAGGGGGAGAGCAGGAGACAGAGGTGGGGGATGGCAGGGGCGGGAGGGGGAGAGCAGGAGACAGAGGTGGGGGATGGCAGGGCAGGAGGGGGAGAGCAGGAGACAGAGGTGGGGGACGGCAGGGCGGGAGGGGGAGAGCAGGAGACAGAGGTGGGGGATGGCAGGGTGGGGGGGAGAGCAGGAGACAGAGGTGGGGGATGGTAGGGGCGGGAGGGGGAGAGCAGGAGACAGAGGTGGGGGATGGTAGGGGCGGGAGGGGGCAGAGCAGGAGACAGAGGTGGGGGATGGCAGGGTGGAGGGGGAGAGCAGGAGACAGAGGTGGGGGATGGCAGGGTGGAGGGGGAGAGCAGGAGACAGAGGTGGGGGATGGCAGGGTGGGAGGGGGAGAGCAGGAGACAGAGGTGGGGGATGGCAGGGCAGGAAAAACGCCCTGCCCAGGAGAGTCCATCTCCATGACCCCATGAGTCTGTCCTGCACGGGGGCACTGCTGTGCGTGAGCGACTGTGTCCACCGCTCAGAGATGCGGGCAGCCCTATGAAACAGGGATTATCACGACGGAAAACCCGCGCTCCCCAGTGTCCCGTGCTCGCTGTGTCAGTTCCTCTGTGCCAGGCCTCACCTCAGGCCTAGTATTTGACTGGATTATTTCTTTTTTTTTTTTTTTTTTTAAGATTTCATTTGAGAGCTTCAGTTACAGACAGTGAGAAGGAGAGACAGAGAAAGAGGTCTTCCATCTGCTGGTTCATTCTCCAAATGGCCACAACAGCCGGAGCTGGAGCTGTGCCAATCTGAAGCCAGGAGCCAGGAGCTTCTTCCAGGTCCCCCACGGAGGTGCAGGGGCCCAAGGACTTGGGCCATCTTCTACTGCTTTCCCAGGCCACAGCAGAGAGCTGGATCAGAAGTGGAGCAGCCGGGACTAGAACTGGCTCCCATATGTGATGCTGGCGCCACTGGCAGAGGATTAACTGCTGGTCCCAACAGTGGACTTCTAAAAACACCATCTCTCCTCCCAGACACGGCCTGGCAGTGTTGGGGTGCCCCTCCATAGCTCTCCCAGGGACAGCAGGGAGCCTGCTGACAAGGGGGACCCCCGGTCTCTCCAGCTGACCCGCAGGTGAGTTCAGAACCTCATGGTGCAGTGGGAGAGCCGTCTCCACGTTGCTCCTTCTGTTACCGCCGAGGGCAACGCTTCAGTGGCCAAAAACCAGGGCCAGGTTTCTCACTGCCAACTGTCCAAGACATAGGAGGAAGAATGAGCTAAGGTTGTGTTTGTAGGATACACGTTAGTTCCTCCTATTCATGGTGGAGAGGTGGGGTGGGGGCATGTGTTCCAAGATCCCCAGAGGATGCTGGGAGCCCAGACAGCACCAGACACTGTCCTGACCCTTATACAGCCGCGCCACGGGGAAGCTTAACTTGTGAACAGCCACAGTAAGGGAGTCACAGCACCCCAGTACCTCGTAATAAAGTAACTATAACAATATACTATAATAAGAGTCCTCAGTGGTAGGGCAGTGGGTTGATAACAGAGGAATTCCAAGTCAGGGCTGCTTTGAGTCCCAGCGGCTCCACTTCCTGTCCAGCCCCCTGCTAAGGAGCCTGGGAAGGGAACAGGCAAGGGCTTGAGTACTTGGGCCCCTGCCACCCACACGGGAGACCTACATGGTGCCCCAGGCACCTGGCTTGGGTTTGGACCACCCCTGCCATTTTGGCCAGTTGGGGAGTGAACCAGCACTTGGAAGACCTCGCTCTACATCTCAAATAAGTAAACAAATGAATTAATCTATCTCTCTTTACAAAAGTTCTGTGAGTGTGCATCGCTCAGGTAACTGTAGGTAAGAAATACTGCCTACATACATGTGCACGCACATACGTGCACATTACATGCTCCACCCCCCACACATGCACACTTGAGAACTTTCAGCCTGGGACTCCCCCAGTGTGGGAGAGGGCGGGGGCCCCGGGACTGACGTTGAGTCATCGCCTCTGTGAGTGTCCTTGGGTCAGGGACCATGAGGCTGAGAGGGAGGGGTTCAAGGCAGCGCGTGTGCTTTAAAATGAAAACTCCTTGGATCGCTTGCCCATGGCTGCATGGGCACTGTTTGCAGGGTAGTCCCCTGTGCGTGTGCGGGATGCCTCTGTGTGTGTGTGTGCATGCGTGTGTGTGTGTGTGTGTGTGTGTGGCAAAAGAGCCATCCAGTGTCAAGAGAGAGCCTCCCAGGTCACCGAGTTTGAAGGAGACGACAGCTTTCTCTGCACTCCCACGGCCAGCGGACGCAGGGCCAGGCCAGCGGTGCAGGAGCCCGGCCTTTGAAGCCTTTCCTTCAGGCCTCGGGTGTGCTGGGCTCCTCTGGAGCGCATGGTGGGCACGGAAGGCTGGACTCCAGCTGGTCTCTGAGCAAGCCAGCCCAGGCGGGGCTCAGGAATCGGCACCGGGCCAGGCTCCAGGGGCAGTGACCCTGGCCGGGGGACGGCACCTGGAGATCTGCTGAGGACAAGCGTGGCCCGGGAGTTAGCCTGGCCTGGTGCACTCTCCCTGAGGGCCTGGGCGCCGGGGCTGGGTCGGGAAGGGCAGCGGGCGTGGAGTCACCACGTGGGGGATGACACCGTGAGGCGAGGAAGGCCTGTGGACACGCCACGAGCCCATGACGTGGGAGGAAACGTAACCGCGTGCCATTCCCTGGGCTGCCGCTGCTGCTCACAAAGTAATTCAGCTGTTTTTTCTTTTTCTTTTTTTCTTTTTTTGACAGGCAGAGTTAGACAGTGAGAGAGAGAGACAGAGAGAAAGATCTTCCTTCTGTTGGTTCACCCCCCAGATGGCCGCTACAGCCAGCACCCTGCGCCGATCCGAAACCAAGAGCCAGGTGCTTCTCCTGGTCTCCCATGGGGTGCAGGGCCCAAGCACCTGGGCCATCCTCCACTGCACTCCCTGGCCACAGCAGAGAGCTGGCCTGGAAGAGGGGCAACCGGGACAGAATCCGGCGCCCCGACCAGGACTAGAACTCAGGGTGCCGGCGCTGCAGGTAGAGGATTAGCCTAGTGAGCCGCGGCGCCGGCCAAAATAATTCAGCTGCAAGGGCAGATTCCTACACATCCCAGTGTGGTTTCCTCTGGAGAACTGAGTGAGTTTCTTCCCGTGCGAGAGAAAGGATGGAGTCTTCCAGAACTGTACCCCTTGGAAGTGAACTGCTGTGAGAGTTGGGGAAGATTTCTCCTCTCTTTATGAAAGTTGCCTGGCTCTGAGCAGACACCACGCTCCCTGTTCCTCACACGGCGGCCGCCTGCCTTCTGCATTTCCGCTCAGCTTCAGCAGCCACGGGTCAGCGCGCTCCCAGACTGGCGCTTGTGCTCTCTGCACTCTGCCCTGTTCACTGCGCACGTGAGTGACGCCGGCCGCCCCTGGACTTCCCCCCCGCAATGTCGTCTCTTAGTGAAGAAGTTCTTTCCACTTTAGTTCTCAACGGCTGACTCTCACTGCTTTTCCAAACTTCTGTTGGAAATTAATTTTAGATCCACTACAGGACTGCAGAGCTGGTTCAGAGTTCGCCTGCACGCATCGGCCCGCGTCTCCGCGTGTGCACAGCTTGGCCCGCCTGTCCCACCCACAGTCGGCCCTCCCCACCCGTACCTGTGGCTCTGCTCGTCCCAGAACACCACACAAGAGGACTCACAGGGTGCGTGGCTCCTTGGCTAGCACAAGGCACTTCCGTCTCTGCCACTTAATGCACCTGATGATCACATCCGACGCTTCCCTCCCGAGACAGGCGCTGCACGACGTGGGTTGTTTGCAGTGGTTGGCGGCCACGACCTAAACCTGCCACAGACATGGAGTGCAGGTGTCGGCGGGGGTGTCAGTGTTTGTGAGGCTGGGGGCGTGGGAAGCGTAGCTTGGCTTCGTATCAGCCTGCGGGTGACTCCAGGAGGGTGCAGCGTCTTGTGTGCCCCAGCAGGAGGGACAGTGGTGCAGCTCTGCCTCCTCTGAGCGTTGCTGTTGTCAGCTTTCTGTGTTCTAGCGACTCTGACGGTACAATCGCATGTCCCTAGTGCCTGGGACACGCGGTATTTTCCCATGTGTTTAACGGTCACCGGTCTTTCTTCCTCAATGGGGTGCTATACAAGTCTTTTCCCATTTTGTAAATTGGAATCTTAATTTTCTTTCTTTTTAAGATGTATTTATTTGTTTGAAAGGCAGAGTTATGGAGGGGCAGAGAGGGAGAAGAGAGAGAGGATCTTTTATCCACTGGTTCATTCCCCAAATGACTGCAATGGCAGGGGCAGAGGCCAGGAGCCTGGGGCTCCGTCTGAGTCTCCCATTTGGATGGCAGGGGTCCAAGCCCTTGGGCCATCGTCTGCTGCCTTCCCTCCTGTATTCACAGGGAGCTGGATCAGAAGCGGAGCAGCTGGGACTGGAACTGGCGCTGATATCGGATGCCAGCATTGCCGGGGGGAGGTTGACCCGCTGCCCACTGCGCTGGCCCATGGGGTCTCCGTCCTCCCTTTGGGTTCCAGAGTTCTCCACGTGTTCCACGCGTAAACCCCGTGCAGACACACGGCTTGGACGCGGTGTCTCCCGTTGCAGGGGCTGGCTCTTCATTTTCATTGCAGCGTCTTCTGCAGAGCAAAGTACCGAATTTTGACAGTCTGATTCATAATTTGTCTTTAAGGAATCATGCTCCCGGTGTTCTGTCTAAACGCCCATTGCCAAGACAAGCAGCACTGATTCCCCAGTGCGCCTTACCCTGACATTAGGTCTGCGATTGAGGCTGCACTAATAAGTTGTGAGGATGGTTGACTGAGATTCACATTTTTCAGATGGACGTCCAGTTGCCCCAGCCCTATATACTGGAAAACCCGTCCTTTCTCCATTGAATTGCTTTTTCACATCGTCAAACATCGGTCGACTTTGGGGCTGATGCTGTGGCATAGCAGGTAAAGCTGCTGCCTGCAGCACCAGATCTCACAAGGGCGCTGGTTCGAGTCCCAGCTGCTCCACTTCTGATGCAGCTCCCTGCTAATACACCAGTGAAGGCAGTGAAGGACGGCTCAAGAGCTTGGACCTCTGCCCCTACTTGGGCGAGCCGGATGACGCTCCTGGCTCCTGGCTTTGGCCTGGCCCAGCCCTGGACATTGTGGCCATTTGCGTAGTGAGCCAGTGGATGGAAGACCTCCCACTCTGCTTCTCCCTCTCTGTAACTCTAACTTTCAGATAAAAATAAATAAATCTTTAAAAACAATCCGTCGACCAGGTTTCAGACTTGTGCTGTGAGTGTAGACGTCGCTCCAGTCCCACACAAGGAAAAGCTGGGCCACGTGGATATGAACAGCTTTTCTTGAAACCATTGGTGGACTGAGATCTTAGAATGGGCAACTGAATGGATTTTGGGAAGGTACAAGGGCCTCCGGAGTGAGACAGGAGCTGAGCCCTCGTGTACCTGGGCCACACAACACAGCTGCGACAATGATAGGAAATTAACCAGACTCAGCGCCCCGCCCCCAAACCCACGTGTTGAAGCTCCGTTGCCAACAATTCATGTAGGAAACCTCACCAGCTTGGTAGTGCTACGAGGCCATCTGTGCCCTCATGAAAGGACTCGTGACGTCCCAAGGGTCCCTGCGGCCCTCCACCCTCCCTGCCTGTGGGGACGCGGCACTGTCCCCTGTGGGGGCTGGAGCAGGCTCCACGTGGATGCACAGCCCAGGCCCTCCCCAGGACTGCACCTGCTGGAGCACTGGGCTTCCAGCCTCCGACAGTAAGAAATGGATTTCTCTGCTTTATGAGCTTCCTGCTCTCGGGTATTTTGTTTTAGTAGCAGAAAGAAATGTAAGAAAAACTGGACATTTTTATCAATTTGCTGCAGACAGTGTATGGGCTAGGGAGAGCGTGTGTTGCCCTGTGACACCCTCGGGGACAGAGGAGGGAGGGATGCTCACCTCCCACGGGCCTTTCCCGGGGAAGCTCCAGGTGTGGACAGATGCTGGCCGGGGGAGAGAGCGCGGCTGGCACCGGGCCATCCCAGTGCCCCCTGGGTCTGAGTGCACACTGAATAGCAGGCACTGCAACACTGGCAGGGTAATGGCCCCACGTGAAAAACTATCAGGGGGGCTGGTGCCATGGCTCACTTGGTTAATCAATTACCCATATGGGCACTGGGTTCTAGTCCTGGTTGCTCCTCTTCCTGTCCAGCTCTCTGCTGTGGCCCGGAAAGGCAGTGGAGGATGGCCCAAGTGCTTGGGCACCTGCACCTGCACGGGAGACCAGGAAGAAGCACCTGGCTCCTGGCTTCGGATTGGTGCAATGCCAGCCATAGAGGCCATTTGGGGAGTGAACCAGCAGAAGGAAGACCTCTCTCTCTTTCTCTCTCCCTCATTGTCTAACTCTATCTGTCAAAAAACAAACAAACAAACAAAACTGACAGGGGAATTTGCCTTGATACGGATGGGAGGCAAATTCTGGTGAGCAGTGTACAACAAAGACCCAAAGCCCATCAGAGAGACGAGCAGTGTAAATATTTATCACTAGAACCAGCGTCTCTGGAGCCCAACATTGACAAATAAGAGAACAGAACTCTGGTGACTACAGCAGTAGCGCAGTTCAAACACAGTTCAGCTCCCGACTGGAGTAATGCAGACCTTCACGTTAAAGACCCGGCATAAGGAAATCATTCCCATCTCCCACCAAACGGAAGCGTGAACGTGCTCACCTGAGCTTCTCGGTCACGTCTGTCCAACTCTCAGCAAAATGTGGCAGGCGTATGGAGCAGCAGGAAAACCCAGTCTGACAAGCGAGACCACTGTCAGAGTGAGACCCTGCTGGGGCGGACCTGGGATCAGTAGGGAGTTTACCTGTAATGCATCTGTTCCCAGTTCTGCTAGGAAAGACAGATGACATGCAAGGTCAGATGGATGTTGTAATGGAGAGGTGGAAGCCAGAAGAGACATCTGTGACAAGGCTACAAATGAGGGCCGCCCTGCGTGCAGTCGCCTTGAAGACAGGCCCACAGGGACGACCCCGCAGTCACCTTGAAGACAGGCCCACAGGGATGACCCCGCAGTCACCTTGAAGACAGGCCCACAGGGACGAACCCGGCAGCAGGGAGAAGGAAGGAGAGGAAGAGGGAGAGGGAGAGGGAGAGGGAGACACACACACAGACATACAAAAACACAGACACATGAGTGCACGCACATACACAGAGACACACACATACACACACAGACACACAGACATACACATATATGCACACACACAGACACACAAACACACACAGAGACAGACACACACATACACAGCAACACACAGACATACAGACACATGTGCACACACAGACACACAAACACACACAGAGACAGACACACACATACACAGCGACACACAGACATACAGACACATGTGCACACACAGACACACAAACACACACAGAGACACACACAGACACACACATACACACAAAAACACAGACACATGAGTGCACGCACATACACAGAGACACACACACATACACAGAGCCATACACATAAACAGACACAGACACACACACACAGACACATGCACACAGACTCAAGTGGCTGAGAACGAGGGCAGAAAGAACCTGTGAAGGCCACCACTCAGACCTGGTTTCTGTCTGCACCGACACCGCGCTGGCGTCTCCTGGGAGGGTCTCGTCTGTCCCCCGGGGATTTCTGACACGGACTCGGCACCCAGACCCCTCCTCTCGCTGCGGGGAGGTGGACAGTCTCCCGTTCCCATGTGTAAGCATTCTCACATCAACCCGGAGCTCTGCAGAGCCGAGCGACCTGCTCAAGGTCTCGAGATTCTCACGCGGATCCAATAGACACTCCCAAGTTTACGAAAAACACGGAGCTGGGAATTTGTGTTCCACGATGAGCTTCAGGGCCTTAAAACAGCCTTCGTGTCCCAGGAGACACGTGGGCAGCACTGATGTGCACGGAGGGCTTTCTCCGCAGCCACACGTTCGGGCTGAGTGGCGGAGCACAGCTCTCTCCGGATCTCTCCAGATGCCCTCCTCCCCCGGGGGTCGCCTTGGCTCAGCTGAGCCAGCGAGGTCCACACCTGCATGAGGGAGCTTGGGTTCTGGGAGTCCCACAGCTGGACTCTCGCCGGGAGACAGTGTCCTGCCGCTATGAGTGTCCAAAGGCCCGACACTCGCCTGGCAGGCAGTCAGGGCACCACAGACACCCAGGCCTGACCAACCACACATTCACCCGGGACTCCGGGGATCTCGTCAGAGTGTGACAAGCTGCAGGCCCGGGAGAACCCACCGCGGCCCTGGTGCCAGTGTTGGAGAAGCTGCAGGGATGGGGAGATCCCACCATGGTGCAGGCGGCACTGCCACAGGGTGGGTGTCCAGCATGCAGCACGTGGAGTGCAGGGCGGTGATGGCAAACCACGCATGGGCCCTGCCTGCTGCCGACCCTGCTCCTGTCACCATCTGTCTCCTAGTCCTGCTCCTCTCACTTCCTGCAGTTGTGAGCTACATGGGGCGCAGAGTGGGGAGGCAGGGCCAGGTGGGGAGGGTGGCAGCTGTGAGCTATACAGGGGTGCAGAGTGGGGAGGCAGGGTCAGGCAGGGAGGGTGGCAGCTGTGAGCTATACAGGGGTGCAGAGTGGGGAGGCAGGGTCAGGCAGGGAGGGTGGCAGCTGTGAGCTATACAGGGGTGCAGAGGAGGGAGGCAGGGCCAGGCGGGGAGGGTGGCAGGGGCGGAACCCCCACCACGATGAGCATCTCTGCACACCTCTAGGGGCCGAGCCTGGGCCCCTTCCCCTTCTCTTCCTCCTCTCGCTGTCTCCCTGCCGCCCTCCGCCTGGGGACGGGGGCTTGCCTGGCCGCTCCTCAGCCTGCCTCTCCCGTGGGTTCAGCCGTGGGATCCTCTCCAGACCGCGCTCCGAGTTGGTGTCTGCAACACCGCCAGCGAAGTCCCTCAGAGCGTTTGGGTGAGGAGGGTCCGAGCCAGGGACTCGGCTGTCCTGCCGGGGTTGATGCCACAGCAGCGGCAGAGCTCCCACGTCTAAAGCAGAAGTCGTTCTCCAGGTCAGCTCCGGCTAGAGGCGTCTGCCTGCTTTTCTCTAATTCTGACCCCCATCACTCAGTGCCCGGAGGCAATTCATCAGACTTCCTGACGGTTCTCGTTCCCCATCCACGTAGCTAAACCGAATAGATGGCTTTTGCACTGAAGGCAGCCGGACAACACAGTCCCATTTCATGCCCCAGCAGTCTTACTAAGGAAACAAATATAGATTTTTCTTCCCAGTGCCTTGAGGTTATAAGCACGTTGATTAAGGGGTCCTGTTAAGCCCCACCAGAGAAATAAATGGGTGATGGAGTGTGCCCTCCCTTAAGGAGATAGAGGGGACGTTCAATACTGACGCCCCGGCCAGCTTGACAAGAGGCACCCCGCTCCCAGCTGGGGCGCTCCCGTCCCGCGTGCTGGAGAGAGCAAGGCCGTGTGGACTGCTGCTTCCTGTGGGCTGGGGATAAATTAAATCATGTTCTCCTCTCCTCCACCACTCCGCGGGGGATTCAATTTTCATGTAGACATGGCAGGTGCCTTTTTTTTTTTTTTATTTTTTTGCAGGAGATAATAAATTGCTTTGTCCCTCCCCTCCTCCTCCTGCTGATAGGATTCTTGCTTTTCCTTCATTCCCTCACTGCCCGGGAAATAACGCAGACAATAACAAAAAATATATGTGTACAGTCGTGGGCTGCGACATCAGTGCAGGAGGGCTGGTCGTGCATTCTGAGGGTCCTTGGGCCCGAGCTGCTCCCAGAACTTCCCACGGTGCGCCCCGTTCTTGACAGACTCGCCTGGAAGAGTTTGAGCGGGACGTTGCGACAGCTAAGGTGAAGTGAGCCGCGATCAGGGGCTCGGCAGGGACAGAGGTCCGTGTTTCACTCGCTGGAGCTCAGCCTGCGGAGCGGGTGCAGGTAGGCTGGGGGGGGTATTCTGCTTCCTAGGGTCAGTTAGGACCCCAGACCCATGAGGGCCCGGCCTTCCTGACCGGCGACTCCCTTATCCTCCTGGCCATGTGGAGGAGGGAATCGAGGGCTGGGATTTCCCAGCCCTTTCCACGCTCGTAATTTAAATTCATTTTCCCATCCGCTACACTGTGCCCTGAAGTAAGTTTTCTGTTTTTCCCCAGGATGGGCATGGTCAGCCCTCAGTATTGTTGAGTTCCACGTCTATGCAGTCAGCCCTCAGTGTTGTTGGGTTCCACATCTACACAGTCAGCTCTCACTTTTGTTGGGTTCCACGTCTATGCAGTCAGCCCTCAGTGTTGTTGGGTTCCACACCTACACAGTCAGCTTGTCGCTCCCCCTCTTCGTGGAGGAACGACACAGGACCCTGCGCTGTTCTTTCGTCTGCTCGGCCCTCCCCGGGTTTGCTGCTGGTTCTTCCCGGGTTGGCTACTGTCCCTTCCACCTCCGTGGAAGGGCGGTTCCCCCTGGCCACATTCCCCACTTCCGCAGGGGAGCGGCACACCGCCGGCCGGCTCTCTCGGGGGCTGCACAGGTGCTCCCCTTAGATGTTCCTGGTGTATGCCGTCTCTCTCCTCCTTTATAGTCCTCCTCCGCCAATCCCAACTCGGCTGCCCACACGCCGAGTACGCGGCTCTCCTCCAATCAGGAGCAGGTCCTACAGTTTATTGGCTGAACTGGAGGCAGCTGCGTAGAAGCTGTTTTCTCCTCTCCCAGCGCCATATTGTGGGAGAGCAGATGCATAGAATAAGTCTTAATTCCAGTAACTTAGTCTAGTCCGGATTGCTCCCCACATCAGCTCTCACTTTTATTGGGTTCCATGTCTATGCAGTCAGCCCTCAGTGTTGTTGGGTTCTACGTCTATGCAGCAGCTCTCAGTATTGTTCAGTTCCATGTCTATGCAGTCAGCCCTCAGTGTTGTAGGGCTCCACGTCTCCATAGTCAGGAATTTTAGGATGTGCAGAGCTGCTCTGTGCTCAGTGCAGTTGACCTACAGTGGCTGTGGCTGACCCGAGCGTGCAGACCCCCCTGCTGCACTCCGTAGGCAGTGCTGTCTGATGACTGGGAGGCGCTCGCACTGTCTCAGGCATCGTAAGTAGAGGGGAGGCTGTCGGTTCTACGTAAACACTGCACCTGCTTTCGGAAGGACTCTTGCTACCTGAGGAGGGGTCCTGGGACCAGGACCACGCATGCGGCATGATGAGCTTCTGAGCCCTCCGCAGGTGTTTCTGGGTCCTGACAATTTGACGGGCTCACAGCTGCTGAGCAGGCACCACAGCTGATGGCCAGCCTGCGTCGGTTCTATTTTCATGGAAATGGCAGGAGTGGAGGAATTCCTAGACTTTCTCCTCTAAGGTCCACCAGCACAGCTTCCCCTTCAGAAGAGTGACTGAGCAAGAAGACAACTCAGAAAGGAATACTTACAGAGAACCTGTCTGATTGCCTTACGCTGAACATTGAAAAAACAATCCTGCCAGTCTTAGCAACGTTGAAATCATGACAGTGTGGGGGCCGGAGCTGTGGTGTAGTGGGTAAAGCCTCCACCTGCAGAGCCAATAACCCCTCTAGGCGCTGGTCGGAGTCCCGGCTGCTCCACTTCCAATCCAGCTCTCTGCTAGGGCCTGGAAGAGCAGTGGAGGATGGCCCAAGTCCTTGGGCCCCTGCACCTGCATGGGAGACCCAGAAGAAGCTCCTGGCTCCTGGCTTCGGATCAACGCAGCTCTGGCCATTTCGACAATTAGGGGGTGAGCTGGTGGATAGAAGATCTCTCCTTCTCTCTCTCTCTCTCTGTGTAACTTTCACTTTCAAATAAATAAACAAAGCTTCAAAAAAAAAAAAAAAGAAATAATGACAGTGTGGACCAGGGAATGCTATTCACACCCTGAGAACCTGGTGGTCATCAGTGTAGCCTGTGAGGGCCTCTCATCAAAACACAGCACTGCTGGAGACAGCCAGCCAGAGACCTTGGCTCAGACTAGGACGTTCGAGTCTGCTCACGCTGAAGCCGCGATGGCCCTGCCAGCCCCCGCCCCAGACCTCTAACAGGAGCTTGGTTTCCTCTGGGGGCTGAATGGTTAACTGGCACTGGCTTTGGATCTCAGCCTCCGGGACAAAAGCCAGGCTCCTGAGCAGAAACAGAGTCTGCACAGAGAAGGCGCTGGCTGTGGGGAGTCACTGTCCTTTCGCTTCTCTTGCTTCCATTCCCAGCGCTTACCTCTGCAGCAGCCACAGATTTGCGTTTCCTTTAACAGGATAAGTTAGGCTCCTTCATTGACAGGAGAGATCAGACGTTTTACCTTGTGGGGTTTAAACTCTCTTGGTGTCTTTCCTAGAACTATTATTAGGAAGTCCACAAAGCTCAGACTGCTGTGGGGAACATAGCTCCAAAGATAACAGGACTTTCCAACTTCTCGGACACGACTGCACCACCCAGGCGGTTACCTCCCGTGACCCCGCCTGCCCTGGCCAGGGGCTCAGGGAGGCCTGGGGGTGGCCGACCTGGAAGTGACTCTGGGGACGCAGAGTTGAGAGCTCCCTTCCGCGTCACCTGGGACTCTCCTGACCGACTCCTGTTCCTGGGTCAGCCCCTTAGGCCTCCGGGGTCCTCAGAGGTCAGACCCTGCTCTCTTGGCCTCTCACCTTCCACCTCTGTCCTGGACAGCGCCCGCTTCCTGCGCGACCCATGTCTCCATCTCTTTCCCGATCCCCAGATCTTTCTTTTCTTATTTAAAATTTCACTTTTAGTGAACAAATGATGCCAGCAGTAAGTCACGGGTGCCGTGGGATATTCGATGCACTGGAAACACGTGTTCCTTGTGGCGCATGGGCGAGCCTGGAGTGAAGTAGGCCAGGCACAGAAGCACAAACGCCACTTGGTCTCCCTTCTCCCACTGACACGGGTACAAGCAGAATGGGGGTGGGGCAGGCGGGGACAGGACAGGAAGTCCCGACGCAGGTGAGGGCTAAGTTCAGTGTCCTGCGGAAGGGGCTGGTGACTACAGCTCATGAGCGTGCATCCTTAAGACCTGCTGCCAGAGTGGATTTTCCACGCTCTCACAGACGTCAGCACTGCTTGAGTGCTGTGAACTTGTGCGGCTCGTCCCGTTTCCACCTGGATGGATGCTGGCTTCCGTTCCCTGTGAGGACACAACAGTGTCTCCCTCTCCTCCGATTCCTGCTTGCGAGGCTGGGTCCTGGTGGGCGATCAAAGAGGAGAACCAGCGGGCTCAGCCCGTGTGTGCTGGCTGTGACGGAACTGGACTCAGATCGGAGGAGTGGACATTGCTGGAAGAGGAGCTGGACTCAGATCGGAGGAGTGGACATTGCTGGAAGAGGAGCTGGACTCAGATCGGAGGAGTGGACATTGCTGGAAGAGGAGGTCTCACACAGACGGTGTGAGCTCAGGGAGACTGAGCTACTTCCTGCGAGGAGTGGAGTTCATTTCGGAGCGACTGGAAGATGCGGAAGCTCTAGACCACCCATGAACGGTCGTCATGTCAGGGTGCTGTAGCTGGTCGGGACACCAGGCAGCTGGTTGGGTGAGGTGCAGCCAGCGTCAACAGTGCACTAAGGTCATTCCAGTGCAGGAGATTTCGTCCTGAAATGTAATTGTAGGGAGGGGAAGAGGGAAGGCGGGAAGTGTGGTTACCATGTTACAATCGTACCTGTGAAGCACATGAAGTCTGTTCTCTTTATATGCATAAAAAAGAAAAAAAATTTGCATGTATTACAGGCTCTGTTTTAATCACAGCCCAAATTGCAGATACGTGCGTCAGAGGGGGCTGGGGGTCCTCCACGGGGAGTCAGCGCGAGGGTGACTCAGCCTGGCTGCTCTCAGCTGTGGTGTGAACCATTGTCTTTTTAAAGAGGGACACTTTGTTCTCACAGTCACTTCCTGCTCTCATTAATATTCATTCACAGGTGCGCCTCACATAGCAATTAGCTCACTGCAGTTTGGTTGTTGTACCAGGAGCAGCCTCTCTGCCTTCCTGCACGAATGTGAAAGATGAAGTTTAGGACCCTGTTGCTGGGAGAGGCCCTGGGGATATGTGTCACAAACACTGAGTATTTATTTCACTCCCAGTCAGTACCTCTCCCTCCGACACCAAATGGAAACGCAGGTCAGTGGGCAGGTGATTAGTGGGGCAGCGGCTCCTTCCGCTGACCCTGACCCAACCCAAGCAGCGTCACACATGGAACCCGGCCACACAGCAGTGAAGGACTCGGGAGGGGGCACAGCCTGGTGGTCTCGGGCGCTCTCAGTTCTTCTGGGAAAACTGTAGCTGCCGGGACCCCTCCAGCTGGGAGCCTGGGGGCTCAGTGAGTGACAGGTCTCTCCTCTCCAGGCTTCCGTCAGCTTGTCAGACGCCACGCTCTGCTCTCGCTGCAATCTGTGGGCACTCGGAATGTCAAGCACGTGGACTCTGCCATCTGAGGACGACGAGCGCTGCGTGCGTGCGTGTGTGTAATTGCACCTCAGGGAGAGGCCCGGGTGCACTGAAGATTCAATCAGCAGAGGCGAGGCCAGGATCAAGGAGCTCGGATCCTCATTTGTTTCTTTTTATCTCACTTCTTAGGGACTAAACGGAGCTCAAAACAAAGTTTTAGTTTAAATTAGTGTTCAGCGCTACCCAGCCGAGAGTCTACTCCCTTACACGGTCCCTCTCGTTCACCACGACCGCCGCTGTCAGCTCTCGGCTGTGGGCAGCTGCTCCTCTTGTTGGCAGAGTTGCGGAGCGGCTGAGCGGGAAGACGGAGGTTGCTGTGGGACTGGAGAACTGCATTCACCTTCTCTGGTCACCCAGGCTCCATTCCTGCCTCGGGCGCCCCTCCCCCACTGCCCCGTGTCAGCTGATTGACGCCTGGCTCACCTGCGAGACCTGCCTGGCACCCAGGGGCGACTCCTGCTCTGACGGTTCAGGTTCTGCAAGCTTCACAGCTTTGCAGCTGGAGGGGACGCTGGAGACAAGATGGGCACCCAGGGTGGAGCTCACCCTGCCAGGCTCAGGCAGGGCCAGTGGCACTCGCTCAAGGAGGGGTGCACAGGGAACCACCACCCATCATGGGGTGTGCAAAATGAAGACTTCACCGTCTGCCCCACTCCGCTCCCCGGCTGGAGCTCCAAAGGTCACCAGGGCGCGGTGTGGGGAAGGTGGGTGTGTGGATGGAAAAGCTGGCGGCCACGGCTGTCAGCACCAGAATCATTTCATTCCAACATCCGCTTTCGCCTTGGCCTGGGTGCGGGGACTTTGCACGGCTCACAGGGCGAGTGAAGCCCCATCAGCTGGCCATCATCCAGAGAGGCTGCAAACCCAGTCGTTTCCCAAGCGAAGCCACTATGGATGGGGACCAGAGGAAGTCACGGGGACAGCTGCTGTTGGCCCTGGCAGGCAGGTAGGGCTGTGTCTAACTTGGGGTCAGTCTCTGTTTACTGCCTGTCCCTCGTCCCCTGCGCCTGCCTGCAGCACAGCTGGATGGGCTCACTCCCTGGGGTGGCCACTACACCCTCATTCCTCCAGGGTCTGAGTGCTTTGTTAACTCATTCTTTTCTTTATTTTGTCCCCGTCCTATTCCACTGCTGGAACTTTTGCCCAGGCTTGCAGGAACAGGAAGCAAAGTTCTTCAGGGAGTTATTAGATGCCACTCCCACGTCTGCCCTCGCATCCCGGCGATGGGAGAGACAGGGTGGCAGTTGGCCATTGGTGCAAGGCACATCCACACCCTGCAGGAAGCAGCCCAGCTCTGAGAGATGGCGTCTCCCAGCCAGCACCTTAACTGCGCCTTCCTCCAACAGCGCTTCTGCTGTTGTCCCAGGCAGGCGGCTTCCGGGTGTTAGCGTGGCCAGGCCCATCCTTGTTCCCTCCCTGCAAAATAAGCTCCCTGATGGGGGCGTGCTGTTTGGTAATTCATGGCAATGGATAAGAAACTATGCTAACCCACAAATGGTGGTCTTGGTAGAAGGGTTTTCTGGAATATTTGGGGAGTGGCTCAGCAACAAAGCAAGAGTGCACGTGGCCTCCACAATCCAGCACACTGTGTCTCTTGGCTGTGAGTGGAGCGGGTTTCAGCACATTTTCTCCAACTTTACCAAAGAAAACGCCAACATTTCACGGATCAATAGACTTCTAGAAAGTTCACCCTCACCATGGGCCCTTAAACACCCTTAGAGCTGTCCCCCATCTTCTGATATCATGGGTGACGACGCTGCCAAAGATTCCCAGAAAATGAATACTATGAAATAAGTCTGCACGGGCTTCACAAAATTTTCCCAGCCAAAAAGACATCGTTTCATTCCGTTCTTCAGTGACCTCTCTGAAGCGTGCCTGTACTGGACGAAGGCGTCCAGAGTGCCTGACGCTCCCGGTCGCCTGGCCCAGGCAGCATCACCTGCACTACACTGTGAGCCACCATCATTCCTGGGAGCTCCTGGGAGCAAAGGTTCCTCTGGATCTTCCTGGGGCAGAGTGAGAGAATTTGCACAGCCATGGCAGGTGGCCAACCCTATGACATTCCTGTCATTTGGTGTTGGAGGACACAGGCTCAGTGAGGCCATTGACGGCACAGGGCAGGTGGCAGGAGCAGTGTGCCGGACGCAGGAAAGGCACTGTCTGGAACTCTTGCTGTCCTTGGTCTAAGCACCAGCACAGCCTTGCAACTGGCTGCTGTCAGTTTGCACAACCCTGCTGGCTTTCCCACTGACACTGTAGACACATCGAAGGATTTACGTTGAGAATCATCGCCTCGCGTTTCTCAGGTCTTTGGTGGCTGTGCCAGCCTCTATCTTTCCTCGGGACAGGGGCTGGTTCAGTGGTGCCCATCTAGTCCCTCCTACTCGAATGCCATCACCCCCATGTCAGGAAGCCTGTGTGGGCCTTCTGTCACTCCAGGTCCACCCATTCCCGCGACTCATTCCGGGTTCTCAGTCCGTTCTGAAAGGCCGGCTGTCCTCCAGCGTCTGTGGACCCTGCTCTGTCTGAGCGACGTGTCTTCCATGTCTCCGAGGCTGAGTGTGAGTTCACAGCCCATTTCTAACCCAGAAGATCTTGCACTTCCCTTCCGTGGCACACAGTAACGCAGGGCCATGGCCATGGCTTCTCCTGGGAGGGGACTGGTAGGGGCCACGGATCCCAAAGTGACTCGTGTTAGCGTCTTCCTCCCAGGCGTGGACGTCTCCAGCAGATCCCGTCAATACAGTCCCTGCACACCCGCGAGAGTCGGAGCCCTCTGATTCAACACAGCGCCTCTGGTGAGCGCTACTCAAGGCCCAGGGAGTGCGTTGCACCAGTCATCAGTAACTCCTTCCAGAGGATGCGGAAAGACGAGGGGCTCCCCAATTCCTTTTGTGACACTAACCTTGACACTAAACCCAAACAGATCAGTATCAGAAAAGAAAGTCAATATTGTCATAGACTTGTTTGCCAAATTCCAAAACAAGATATTAAAAAACTAAATCCAGCAGTGTACACATGAGTCAACATTTTATAAACTAAGAATGTGCATGGACATAATAAAGGACATATTTGGTTTCTGTCCCCGGTTCCTGGCGTGGTGCTCCTAAAACTGCTGCAGCTATAGGGTGCTCAGGGAGTTGTTTGTTCTAACACTTGGCCTTGGACCTGAGCTCCTGACTCCCTGGGTGCTAGGAGCACCTTCCACTCCAACCTGGTGACTCTTGGTGGGCTCCTGGGAGGGGGCTGGTCGCCACGGCAACAAACGTGGACTTTTCAGCTCCACCCCCATTGTTCTGGAGGGGGAGAGAGGATGGAGACCGAGTTAACAAGAAGCAAGCACGACCTCCAGGAAACCTGGCCTGGGAGGCTGGGGGAGCTCTCAGGGTGCCTGCAGACCCTGCCAGTGGTGGGTGGGGCAGCACCCCCCGGTCACGGGGGCAGAGGCTCCTGGGTCCACTCCCCCAGTCACGGGGCAGAGGCTCCTGGGTCCACTCCCCCAGTCACGGGCACACAGGCTCCTGGGTCCACTCCCCCAGTCACGGGCACACAGGCTCCTGGGTCCACTCCCCCAGTCACGGGCACACAGGCTCCTGGGTCCACTCCCCCGGCCACGGGCACACAGGCTCCTGGGTCCACTCCCCCGGCCACGGGCACACAGGCTCCTGGGTCCACTCCCCCGGCCACGGGCACACAGGCTCCTGGGTCCACTCCCCCGGTCACGGGCACAGAGGCTCCTGGGTCCACTCCCCCGGTCACGGGCACACAGGCTCCTGGGTCCACTCCCCCGGTCACGGGGACACAGGCTCCTGGGTCCACTCCCCCGGTCACGGGCACACAGGCTCCTGGGTCCACTCCCCCGGTCACGGGCACACAGGCTCCTGGGTCCACTCCCCCGGTCATGGGCACACAGGCTCCTGGGTCCACTCCCCCAGTCACAGGGCAGAGGCTCCTGGGTCCAGGATCCACCCAGACCTCACCCTCTGCACCTCTTGCTCTGGCTGCACACTTGTAGCTTCTGAAACATGCCTTGTAAGAAGTTGGTAATAATAAGGAAGCTGCCATCCTGTGTCCCAGGAGCTGCGCCAGCAAATTATCCAACCAGAGAAGGGGCTACGGGAACCTCTGGTTGGTGGCCTTGTGGGACAGAGGATGTGGTGGCCTGGGGACCCACTACTCGAGGACGGTGTCTGAAGGCAGGAGGCCCGCAACCTGTGGGCTCTGCGCTGGCTCGGGTGAGTTAACTGAAGCGCATGACTCCCAGCCATACTGGAATATTGGCCAGTGTTGGAGGGGGGCAAAAAAAAAGGCTGCACCTCTGTTCACAGAATCTATTTTTTCCTGTATCACAGTCGGGTTGTTTTAACATTTGAAAATCAATTAATATGATTTATTATAACTGAACAAAGAAGAAAACCTTGGAATTATTCCAATAGATATTGAACACCTACTTTATAAAATTAAAAATCTGTCCATGATTTTAAAAAGGTGAAAAAAACCCAAAAAGTAGTTTGAATTAAACACTCTCTATGCCGAACCTGGTGAAGAGCATGCCATCTTTGAGTGGATGTGTGTGGATTGATCGGTGATCTGTGTTCAAAGGGTTAACCTTGACCCCCACCCGGGATCATACAGAAATCATTCTCCTGAGATGGAGCACAGACTGTGACCTAAACCAACACTTCAGACATCAGCAGAGAACATCTTCACGATATTGAGACAGGCACAGTCTTTTAAAACAGGGTACAAGACACACTCATCATAAAAAGAAAACATTGATGAGCTAGACCACATTAAAACGGATTAAAAGACATAATTAATGGAGTGTAACAGTGAGTCCTTAGAGAAGATATTTATGATACATAAATCTGAGACAGGACCTAAGGTCAGAATATTTTAAAATTTTGACTTATTTATTTTTATGTACTTGAAATTTGAATTGATTTTTATTTCAACAGCCCACTTTCAACATGGACAGATCAACCTGACAGCAAATCAGCAAGGAAACAATAGAGTTATCGACTCCACAGACCAAATGGATCTAACGGATTCTACAGAACATTTCATCCTACAATTGCAGAATACACATTCTTCTCACCAGGGCATGGAACTTTTCCTAGGATAGACCACACACGAGGCCATAAAGCAAGTTTCAGCATACCTAAAAAAATCAAAATCATAGCATGCGTCTCCTCTGACCACAGTGGGATGAAGCTGGAAAGAACAATTCAAGAATCTCTAGAACATACGCAAACACATGCTCCGGAACGCACAGTGGTCACTGAAGAAATCAAGAGAGAAATCAAAAATTTCTGGAAATGAATGAAAATGACAACATAACATCAAAACTTATGAGATACGGCAAAAGCAGTGTTAAGCGGAAAGCTTATAGCAATTGGTGCCTACATCAAGAAATTGGAAAAGCAACAAATAAATGAGTTATCAATGCATCTCAAGGACCTAGAAATGTCTACCATTTACAGAAGAACTAACTCCAATTCTTCTCAAACTCTTCAGAACAATTGAAAGGGAGGAATCCTCCCAAACTCCTTCTACGAAGCCAGTGTCACCTTAATTACTAAACCTGAAAAAGACACACCAGAGATAGAGAACCAAAGACCAATTTCCATGTTGAATATGGACACAAAAATCCTCATCAAAATACTAGCCAATTGAATCCAAAAACACATCAGAAAAATCATTCACCTGGACCAAGTGGGGTTTATCCCTGGTGTGCAGGGATCATTCAACATTCACAAATCAATCGATGTGATACATCACATTAACAAACTGAAGAACAAAAAATATGATTATCTCAATAGATGCAGAGAAAGTATTGATAAAATTCAACACCCTTTCATGATGAAAACTCTAAGCAAATTGGGTATAGAAGGAATATTCCTCAACACAATCAAGGCAATTTATGACAAACCCACAGGCAGTGTCTTATTAAGTGAGGAAAAGTTGGAAGCATTCTCCCTGAGATCCAGAACCAGACAAGGATGCCAACTCTCACCATTGCTATTCAATATGGAAGTTTTAGCCATAGCCATTAGGCAAGAAAAAGAAATCAAAGGGATACAAATTGGGAAGGAGGAGGTCAAACTATCCCAATTTGCAGATGACATAGTTCTGTATATAGAGGATCCAAAAGACTCCACCACTCCACTAAAAGATTATTGGAACTCATAGAAGTGTTGGTAAAGTGGCAGGATATAAGATCAACACACAAAAATCAATTGCCTTTGTATACACAACCAATGCCACAGCTGAGAAAGAACTTCCAAGATCAATTACACTCAAAATAGCTAAAAAAAAACCCAAATACCTTGGAATAAATTTAACCAAGGATGTCAAAGATTTCTACAATGAGAATTACAAAACCTTAAAGAACAAAATAGAAGAAGACACAAAAAATGGAAAAATCTCCCATGTTCATGGATTGGAAGAATCAATATCATCAAAAATGTCCACACTACCAAAAGCAATTTATAGATTCAATGTGAAACCAATCAAAATACCAAAGACATTCTTCTCAGATCTAGAAAAAATGATGCTGAAATTCATATGGAAACCCAAGAGACCCCAAATAGCTAAAGCAATCTTCTACGACAAAAACAAAGCTGGAAGCATCACAGTACTAGATTTCAAGACATACTTCAGGGCAGTTGTAATGAAAACAGCCCAGTGCTGGCACAAAAACAAATGGATAGACTAATGAAACAGAATAGAAACTCCAAAATCAACCCACACATCTACAACCAGCTTATCCTTGATAAAGAAGCTAAAATCGATCCCTGGAGCAAGGACACTCTTTAACAAATGCTGCTGGGAAAACTGGACCTCCACAGGCAGAAGTATGAAGCAAGAACCCTACCTTACACCTTACACAAAAATTCACTCGAAATGAATTAAAGACCTAAATTTATGATCTGATACCATCAAATTATTAGGGGAAACCCTGCAGGACACTGGCAGGGCAAAGACTCCATAGGAAAAGGCCTCAGAGGCACAGGCAATCAAAGCCAACATTGACAAATGGGATTACTTCACATTGAGAAGCTTCTGCACTGCAAAAAATACACTCAGCAAAGTGAAGAGAAAACCGACAGAATGGGAGAAGTTATTTGCAAACTATGCAAATAATAAAGGATTAATAACCAAAATACATAAAGAGATTAGGAAACTCAACAACAACAAAACCAACAACCCAGTTAAGAACTTAAATAGGCATTTTTCAAAAGAGGAAATCCAAATGGCCAAGACACAAGAAAAAATGCTCAGGATCACTAGTCATCAGGGAAATGCACATCAAAACCACAATGAGGTATCACCGCACCCCAGTTAGAATGGCTCTCACACAGAAATCAACAAACAACAAATGCTGGCAAGGATCTGGGGGGAAAGAGTACCCTAATCCACTGTAGGTGGGAATGTAAACTGGTAAAGCCACTATCGAAGACAGTACGGAGATACCTCAGAAATCTGAACATAGACCTACCATGTGACCCAGCCACCCCACTCCTGGGAATTCACCCAAGGGAGACGGAATCAGAATATGAAAGAGTTATCTATACCCCAGTGTTTATTGCAGCTTAATCCAGAATAGCTAAGATATGGAATAAGCCCAAATGTCTATCAACTGAGGACTGGATAAATAAATTATGGGATATGTACTCTATGGAACTACACAACAGTAAAAAAAAAAAAAGTAATCCTGTCATTTGCAACAAAATGAATGAAACTGGAAAACATCATACTTAGTGAAATAAGCCAGTCCCAGAAGAACAAATACCAAATTTTCTCCCTGATCTGTGATAACTAATAGAGCACCTAAAAGGCAATCTATAGACGTGAAATTGACACTTTGAGATGCAATGACTTTGAACAGCCCTTGTCTCAACTGTTGAGTAACAGATTTTTCTCATACTATTTTTTGAACTCTACTTAGTAGAGAGTTAGTGATATGTGTATAATATTAATTGAAAAATAGATCTTAGTAAAAAATAATAGTGGGAATAGGAGAAGGAGGAGGAAGAGGGGTGGGAGGGTGAACACAGTAGGAAGAATCACTATGTTCCTAAAGTTGTACAGAGGAAAGTTTCATGAAGTTGTGATGGAATAAGGGTGTAAGCCTCAGCCATCCTTCATTGCCCAAAGGAGATAACACTGGACCGTATTCCTCGCCCTTGAAACTCAGTGGGTCTCACACCCCATTGCCTTCATACCACACCCTGAATTATTTTCCAGGTTCCCAAGCCTCGCCCAGTTCCTTGAATTCCCCTCCCTGCTGCCCCCATCCCACCCCTAGCCCTAGCCCTCCTTAAAAAGGCCGGGGCCCTGGGGGTCTGGGTCTCTGCCACATGCTCTATCGTGTACACGCAGGCAGCTGGTCACCCACCTCTGTGGATTTATTTTCTCTGAATAAATTTGGAATGCTGTAAATTCGTGCACTGCCTCCTCTCCATTCTGTGTCTCTCTTCCTAACATTTCGGTGCCCCGTGTGAGGAGGCACCAGTCTGCAACTCTTTTCCTAACAGTTTGTATTTCTTAAATAAAAGGTTTCTGGGGAAAAAATGAACAGACCAGGTTTCTTCATAGTTGCCTCAAAATGGAAACAACTCAACTATCCATCAGAACTATAATGGAGAAATAAGTTGTGTTATGATTATACAATTATACGCTGCAATGAGAAAACCTACCGATACAGTGACATGGCTAAATCTCACAGACTCATGTCCAGTAAAACAAGTCAGAGACAGAGATCCTGTTACCAGAGAGGCAAAGGGTCCTTGTCTTTGTGCAAGAATTCAGGCGTGAGACAGAGCAGTGAAAAGCAGGACAGCAAGGTTTATCAGGACAGGGACATCTGTAAGAACGGACAAGCACCCCTCCAGACAGGACCTGAGGGAGAGTGCGCAGTGCACATTTAGGCTGGGGTTTTTAAGGGGATGGGTCTTGTCTTCCTGCCTTTTCTCTCCCCCTCTCCTTCCTCTCCTCCCAAAGAACTTGTTGGGTGTAAATACAAAAAATTCCTTTCTGAGTTTTTCCCACTGAAGTTATCAGACAGGGGAAGCCCGGCTAGCGTCGCCCCAGCTTACAGGAAAGATGTTTATCAGGCCAGGTGGAAGGGGCAGGACCCCCTGGAAGGTCATCAGGGTCTGAGCAGCACTTTGAAGTGCAAGATGCTGGGCTTCTGGGGCTTCAGCAGTGGGTGCTGGTCTCAGGCCTCACTCACACACACACAGGCTCGATTTCTGACTTCCTACCTAAAAATCCCAGAGTATGAGTCCACTGATGAATCTCAAATACAGCTAAAACTATGGTGATGGAGTCTGGCTTCATCATTGCCTTGGGATCAGGACAAGGAGTGGCGCAATGTGCAAGAGAGTTTCTACTTCCTTGACAGTGACATGAGTACACATTATGTTTCAAAATTCATCAAATTCTGCCTTTAGTATTTGTAACCTTTAGTGTACATTTTATCTGCAAACATTCCTGAAGTTATAGCTCAATTTTGAAAATTATTTTCAAACAGACAGAGATTCGCCTTGATTAGCTGCACAGGGCTTAGCCCAGGGGCAGCTGTACCAGAGCACTGTGCATTCCCCCGTGTTTGGTGCCAGCAAAGCTGTGAGGAGGACAGAAATGCCTTACAGCTGGTTGCCCCTCGCTGTTACTTTTGTTGAAGCAACGAGGCAGTGACAGCAAGCTCTCAACGCAGGCGGTCTGGCTCTGGGAATTGTGGAGCCAGGCATGGCCCTAAGATGGTTTCCCAAACCACTAGGGCTACTACAGTGTATTATTTGCAATTGTTTGAATAATGATTGTTTTGGATCATTCCTGGTAAAAATGATGTAAAAATGATGATTTAGTACGATCACTTCTTTGAATTTGTTTGTTTCGGTTTTTTAGAAAATCATACGTTAATGGACTCGCATCCTGTATTAGTAAAAATGGTGACTTTGAACTGTGAGTCCTGGTCTGATATTTGCAATTCTGCCACTGTTAGTGCAAGCAGATGTCTCTGGGTTATAAACTATTCAGGCTACACTGCTTCAGAAAAGTCTGTTTTCTCTGAAAAGCAGAATTCTCCCTCTCCACCCCCCCCACTGCAATATAGTCAAGAGTCTTCCCCTAAACTGAAAGCAGAAACAGCAAAAATCTCAACTTCCGAACAGTGTTTTCACGCTACTCCGCAACTCCAAACGCCCCATCCTGATGTGCTCAGGGCGCCCTCCTTCTGACAGGATCTCTCCTGCAGGAGGTTCTGGGTCGCTGGGACCCTGGGGACCTGGAGGGGCAGCTGCTCCACTGCTGCCGCCTTTCCTCCCCCCCCCCCCCCCCCACGAAGGCGGTGCTCAGTGAGCTGCTCCAGTTTCCTGTTTTTAGGGATCTGCAGCTGTGCCGACTCAGGGATCCCCTCTTCCCGTGACCCTCCACACCGCCCTCTGAATGCTGGGGCTCGGCCATGGGGGCGAGGTTGAACGACCCACTCCATGTCTGCCTTAACCTTCTTCTCTCTGTAACATTCTGTGTAGGTGTTTCTTCTTCACTTTGAGGTCGGTGGACTGAGGCTGGGAGGCACTGATGGGCTTTCCTTGCACCACCGAGAAGCAGAGCCTGGCCTGTAACATGAGCATTTAGAACTGTCTGGGTGGGCAATTGGGAGAATTTGGCATAGACATAGACCAAGAAAAATCCATGCCTTTTTTTTTTTTTTTTTTTTTTTTTTTTTTGACAGGCAGAGTGGACAGTGCGAGAGAGACAGAGAGAGAAAGGTCTTCCTTTTGCCGTTGGTTCACCCTCCAATGGCCGCCGCTGCAGCCGGCGCACCGCGCTGATCCTGGCAGGAGCCAGGAGCCAGGTGCTTTTCCTGGTCTCCCATGGGGTGCAGGGCCCAAGCACCTGGGCCATCCTCCACTGCACTCCCTGGCCATAGCAGAGAGCTGGCCTGGAAGAGGGGCAACCGGGACAGAATCCGGCGCCCCAACCGGGACTAGAACCCGGTGTGCCGGCGCCGCAAGGTGGAGGATTAGCCTATTGAGCCACGGCGCCGGCCCCATGCCTCTTATTTTTAATCATCTCAACTTCCCCAGTTTGATCACACTTCACAGCAGCGCTAAGTTAAGGCCCTTCTGTGTCTGTGTGTTTAGTACGCAGGATGTCCTCTGGTGTGGCTTCTTTTGATCCACCAGGCTTTCTCCCTTTGCATGCTTCTGCTTCGGACCCTCTCTGCTGTTTTGAGAAGCAGATGGGCTTTGCCAGTTGACTCACATCAGACCTTTGCGTTTTCCCCATGAGCAAAGCTATGCTCCAGTGATTTTCCTCTCTAGGCCAGGATAATAGACTAGCGTCTCCTCTCCGTACTTGCAAATGATGTGTCAGACAGCTGCTTGAGCAGAATGATACACAGAGAGCTAATTATTACATTACGACACACAAGACACAGGGTCCACTGAAGTTAGATCTGCCTGATGGTGACACTTTTTTCAAATTAAGAGGGTTAGCTGCTTTGTCCACGCTGCTTTTTCATTCACCTGATCATGTTTGGACAAGGTTGGGGAAATTGGATTTCTGGGTTGCTTGGGTTTTGGCCTGCAGCCAGCAGTTACTTCAGCAGCCATTTGATGGACATCTGCTCTGCCGGGTTCAGGAGGCAAAGTTAATGGCAGGCAGTTTTCCTATGGACTCAACAGGAGACGAGACTTGTGAATGGGTGCCTGAAGAAATATACTTGATTTAAAAATGTAGATGTGAATGGATAAGGTTTTATGAGATGTAAAAGACTTTAATTCTCCCCAGGGAAGACTTCCTGGTCTTCCCCAAGTCAGAGATGACAGGAAGACGTTGTGGGGGCTGGTGGCCTGTGTGAAAGTCAGCTGGAGTCATCTACATGGCCAAAGAAAGACAAGTTGTCAGGAAAGGAGGTGCCCAAGCAAAGATGGCTAAATCCTCGGTCAGCTGAGATCCTCTTCTCCAGGCCATAAGTGACCAATCTGTTAAGAACAGAAATACAGGAAGAGTCACCTATAGTAAACAGTCATATTTTTATTTCACTAAGATCAAGTATTTAGTGACTGGCTTCAGAGTATCCGGATCCTCCTTTGGGAAAAGGGCAAAGTGCCAACGGGGAAGAGAAGCAGGTGGGGACGGCAGGGTCGGTGAGCTTGACCCCCAGGTCAGCATCGCACACAACGCCCCCACAGCCGGTGGAGAGCCGCGGCCGGGTCGGTCCCGCCAGCCCGAGCTCCGGGGAAGCCGCCTCCACCTTCCTCCTGGGTGGGCAGGGCGGCGGCCCTGCTGTCCGACACCGCCCGGCCAGGGCCCCTCACAGCCGGGAGCCTGCGCGGCCCACCCCAGCCCGGCTGCAGTGCTGGGCAGCCGCTGGCCCCGTCCCTGTGACAGCCGCTGTCCGCGGGCTCCAGCGGCCCTGGCCCGGGCTTGGCCCTTCCGTGCGCTGTGGCCACCCGGCCGAGCTGCCCATCGAGGAGCCGCATGGCGGGGGCGCCTCTGGCGGGAGGCGCTGCGGGGCCGCGTCGGGCTCTGCTTCGGTCCAGGCCGCACAGACGCCGATGACCACGACGACCACGGGGCTCCGTGTGCGGCGGCTTCACGCGCAGTCGCGATTCCGCTCCGTCCTTCCACACAAGTCGCACAGGGCACACGCAGGTCCGCGCCGAGAGAAGACCGAGGCGCGCATGCGCCTGGCTCTGAGTTCCCGCGCGAGGCAGCATCCGGGCACTGTGCGCGTGCGCAGATGAGACGGCGCGGACCGACAGCCGCCCTGAGGGCCTGCGTCACCCGTGAGGTAAACTGCCGGCCCAGGCGACGCCGACCGCAGCCCTTCCGCTCCCTGGAAGGCGCCGGGAAGCCCGCGTGCAGCGGGACTCGGTCATGAGGGGGACGCCCGGCGGGAAGAGGGTTTTACCGGGTAGGAGGGCGCGGGCGGGTTTTACCGGGTAGGAGGGCGCGGGCGGGTTTTACTGGGTAGGGGGGCGCGGGCGGGTTTTACTGGGTAGGGGGGCGCGGGCCGGTTTTACCGGGTAGGGGTCATGGCGCTGCCCCTCTGCACAGGACACTCAGGCCTGCTCCCTGTTCGGGTGCTGCACGGGCGCTGTCGTGTGTGCACATCGCACGCTCAAAATGGCGGTGTTGCTCTCTACCAAGGTCACAGGGGGATCGCGGTGGGCTGTTCTGGTCGCTCCTTGTTCCCGAGTGGCTGACGGGACTCAGGTCGCGGGGTTTGGTTTAGGAGCCCGCCTCTCTTGTCGCACAGGGAGGGGCGGGAGGAGCCGCAGGAAGCGAGCTGCCGCCTGGGGAGGGGGCGCGGAAGGGGCGGAGGGTGTGGCAGAACTGGGAGGAGACAGCAGGGCGTGGGTGGTGGCTCCGAGAGGGGGAAGCACGTGGAGGGGCCAGGGGCTCCCTGGCACCTGGCTCCCATGCCAGCCTGGAAACACAGGCTGCGGTGAGGCCCTGTTAGCCACAGCACTGCAGTCCAAGGGGCTCGTTTGATCTGAAAATTTGCTGGGCACTGAGGATTGGTTTCCCCGTGGGGGCACCTGTGCCCGGGGTGGGGGAGGGGATGCCACATGCTCACGGTGACAGGTGGTGCAGGTCACATCCTGAAGATGTTGCAGGGGAGGGGGTGGCGTGAGAGTACGGCTGGCCATGGTGGCGCCTGGGGCACCTCTGTGTCCAGTTCTATCCACAGCACTCTTACGGGAACGTCTTCTCTTTCTCCTCATGAGTGGTCAGCACCACGTGCCGTTTAACTCAAGATTTCAGAGCACTTTGCAAGTCTGCTTGCTCCCCGAGTCTCATTAAGCTGGGTGCCCTTCACCAACGTCCTTGTGACTCATGTGGCTGCTATTAGCGAACTTTGATGCCTATCTGTACTCCCATAGATATTTCTCATCCGCGCAGGATGACACACTCAATCATGCCCATTATTTATTTCAGTGTTCATAGTAACACTCATTCCCTTACCCAGATGAGGCTTGGAAGAATGGCGTGACTTCCTGCAGTCGGGTGCCGGTGAGCATGAGGGCCAGGGCGCTCCCTCAGTCGGTCTGGTGCCACCATCCACATGCTTTTGACTCTGCCACAAGAGACGCAGGGAAAGGTAGTATGGTCCTGCCCGTTCCTTGGGTCATTTCCCAGATTTCTTGGGGAAGAGCTGACGCTGTTTTACAAGGTCCAGGATGGTTTTGTTGCCATCAAAACAAGTGATAGACGCAAGGAGTGCTAACATTGGCAATTTGCTTGCTAAGTGTTAGATGTCCTCTTGAACCTCCTCACCACCTGTGAGCTTTGGAAAGTTGTTCCCATCTTACAGGTACGGACTGAAGCCAAGGAGGCAAATTGTTTGCTAAAAGTCACGGGTAATGTGAGTTGGCTTCTGACTGTGAGCAGTGCACCCCAGAGCCTTGCCCAGTATGTAACCCTGTTCTTGCACCCTGAGGGTTGGGCTCAGGTAGAGCCAGCGGGAAGCCCAGGCCACTGCTCATTCAGGCAAATGCCTGTAGCTGGTTGTGTTTTCCAAAGACAGTGACAATCATATTTCACACCTGATGCAACTTTACGATTGGCCTTGGCATGTCTCCTGTGCTAGCCCCGTCCTGTGCGGGAGCCATGCAGGCCTCGGAGTGGCCCTGGTCCTGGATGAGCTATCAGTCAATGGCAGGCATTTGCTGTCCAGCCACATGGGGGCACCTTCTGGACAGTGCATTTTACAGCTAAGGCTCCCCAGCCACCTGACAGCCATGTGTGGAGTAGAGACGGCTGCTCCTGCCCAGCCTGCTCAAACAGCAAGTCGTGAGAAGAGTGAA
This sequence comes from Oryctolagus cuniculus, assembly GCF_051225735.1. Lineage (NCBI taxonomy): Eukaryota > Metazoa > Chordata > Mammalia > Lagomorpha > Leporidae > Oryctolagus > Oryctolagus cuniculus. The sequence goes on from NC_142878.1 coordinate 2,552,738, forward strand.
TGGGTGCTGTTGTCTTCGGTCCTCACACGCTCACAGGATGTGTTTTGCAGCCACATCCTCTTCCTGTTACATTCGGTACCTGGTGGTGGCGGTAGTATTAGAAGGGATCCCACAAAGGGTTAACATTTGTGTGGCAGGCACCACACCACACTCTGCCTCACAACCTCTCTGGTCTGTTTCTCAAGTTAATTCTGTGGGGAAAGTTCTGTTATTCCAAGAAAGGCCAGAGAGGCTAGTGCCTCACTCACGGCTGCAGCAGGCGTGTGGTAGGACTGGCACTGAGCTAAAGTCCTCTCAGTGTACACAGTGTCATGTTACCAACATGTTCTTCTCTGTTGGATCCTGGGACCCTCAGAGATGGAAGCTAGAAGCAATGCACTGGAGGAGCCCGGGACTGGAGAGGCTGACGGCGAGCCTGAGCGTTCCTGCATGCGGAGAGCAGGGTGCTCCCCTGTGACAGTGTGGGTGATGATGATTGGTCATACAGACTGCGCAAATATTTAAGATGGAAATTGTAAATGTTTTTCAAAAAAGATGAGCCACATTGTGTGTCAGGCGTGTCACCCGTGTGATTTTATCAACCGCACTGTGCTACAAATGTGTTTTAGCCCATTTCTGGATGAGGACACTAAGACACAGGCCAGGTAATTTCCTGAAAGTCAATAGCATTAATTTAGCCTGACCATAAGGTCCTGGCTTGCAACTGTCTCAGTGACAGCGCTAAGGAGGATGCACCTACAACCCCAGAAACCACATGTGCGTTGATGGGAAGGACCAGCCCATCCGTGGTGAGATGTTGGGTGGGACACCAGCAAGGGCAGTGGGTGACTGCCCCCAGGGCATCTCAGAAGGCCACGAGCTGCACTGTGGAGCTGATGGGCATAGCTGTGACTCAGCGTTCCCACCTGCTGGGGCCCACGTATCATCAGAACTGCAGAGAACCTCTCTTAGCTCTCTAACACATGGAAAAGCCTCTTCAGGCTTGCGTGGTCCTGAGAAGAGCACATGGCATGAAGAGGCATTTTTAGTTCTGCTTAGACGAGCACTCTTTGCTTCTGCTGGCTCTTACTAGAATGTCCCAAGATGCTTTGCTGTCAACCACAGGCATCTCTGTCCTGCCTGGAGACGCATTAAAAGGAGGTCAAGCGGCCTCAAAAGACTTCTCCACCCCAAAGGAAGTGACCAGCAAGTGGACAGCCTGAAGCCCAGAGCACTAGGACTGAGTGTCAGCCCTGCTGGGACTGGCCCCAGGGGATCCAGCGGGGATGGTTCCAGGATACCCAAACCCCTGATACTCAACTCCTTCGTATAACTTGGTGTAGTGTTTACACATATACAGGTACAGCTCCCACATAGTTTACATCATCTGCAGGTGCCCTGCAACGCCCCCTACAGTAAATTATGTAGTCGTTATACGGTGTTGGTTAGGCAATGATGACAAGAAAAGTCTGGATGTGCTCAGTTGGTACATTTTTTTCCTGAATATTTTTGAGCTGCATTTTCTTGAATCTGTGCAAGTGGAACCACTGATAGAGAAAGCCAGCCGCATTTTAGGATAAAATTGAAGGCAAGGGGAAGGCAGCCTGTGGAGAAAATTTCTATCTTGATGGTACAAGACCATTTGTGAGGAAAGCATGTTTTAAAAATAGAGGCACCTGTTTCCACCGCTTATTCCAGTTCTGAAGTCAAGGGTATCTGCTTGGATTTTTAAAAAGGAGGGAACTGGAAAAACCTTTGGTTGCCATAGGAATGATGATGTCTCTTCCAATCAGAGCAGTATGAACTCAAGTGAAAAATTGGAATCTGGAGAAGATGAGGTATTCCAGAGGAAAAAACATCCATTGTCCTCCAAAAAAAAAAAAAAAAAAAAAATCTACAGCCAGTCAGGAGAAATAAATGCTCAAGGGTATGTGAAGGACAGACTGGTGAGTTTCTGCAGACGTCGTCACTTGAGTGTTAAATAAGCACTGGGGATTTTTGGCTGGTCTGGTTTAAAGGTTAACTTCCATATTAACTTGGAGACTGTATTAGAGTTGATTTCCATCCTTGCCACTCAGTTGCAGAGAAGACGGGGTCCTGACAGATCCTCAGGGCTTCAGGAATGATCCGTAGGTCTGGAGAGAATGTGGGGGTGCCCTCTGGGTTCCCTGTCCTTTGAAACAGTTGCTAACCAGGTGCTGAGGTTGCGATTTGGGCCAGACAAGCTCATGGTTTGTTCCTGGTCCCACACTTGGTGTGGGAATTAACCCCTGGGTCTGCTTTGGCTTCTCTGAGTACACAAGGACGTATCTGCTTCGCAGACTCAACTACCTCCAGTGTTCAAAGCTGAACACGATGCCCGGGCCACAGCTCCACAGGGGCTGTTGGAGTTCTCTGTCCTGGGTCCAACTGACTTCACTCCTCCGTTTTCCAGTTCAGTTCACACCGTGTGTTCAAGGATCCAGTCTCTGGATTCGGATGCATTGGGACAAGATCACTGGTGTGTGACAGACACCCGACATAATCATTTGAAACAAGATCAATTTTACATTTCCTCTTGTCTACACTAAGTCCCATGACACAGAGCACAGGTGGGTGCTGGCATCGGGGGCCTGGGCTTGTGCAGTGGGAGGACCTGCTGGGAATAGGCAGGGGGTGCCACAGGCGTCAAGTCCGGGCCTGAGCTGAGTTCTCTTGCTGCTTCCACCTTGGCCCTGTGGGTGGCACTCACATGAAGGGTCTCCTGGTGGAGGAAAGGGAGTGGCTCTCAGGTAGATCAGGCCAATGTGTATTCCAACAAAAAGGCATAGAATGTATGGCATTGCAGCAAATGCATTAAGTGCTGATGTGGACGACCCTGTCTGTATTTAAGCAGTCAGCTCACCAGGGTTTCCTGTTCCTGTTTGCAGCTCTGCCTCTTCACAGAAGGGAGAGGGATGGGGGCTACTCCAGCAGGTTGTTTGAAGCAGCAGCATCATCTGCACCCAGGTAGCTAAGCAGCCCACAAAATGCCTCGGTAGCCCTCTGTCCTCTTGCCTGTTAGTCTGTGAGCTTGGTCACTCCACTTAGCAAGTCCTTGGGAAACATGCAGGAGCTAAAGATCACAGGAGGGGGCTCCCTCAGCCACCAGTCTCCCGAGTCTCTGTAGCAGACACGACAGGGCACCGGGGAGACACACTGAGTTCATAGGACTGGTGTGCACAGCAAGAACAGACGCCAGGTCTACCCAGTGAGCTGGCTGCTGTCAGCTGTCCCCACCTCCACGGGGAGGACATGAGGTCAGCATGTCCCATAAGGTCCCCGTAGTCACACCCTGGGAAGTGGGGGCATCACTATTTGCACCTCATTGTGTTTGCCCCCAGGCCTGTGCTGGCTACCTAAGCAATTGGTAAAGAAACAGTAAAACATGTTCATGGAATAAATTCAAAGAACAAGCACTAGGAAGAGGCAGAATATGGTATTTCATTTATAATCTAGACCAAACTTATGTGAAACATGCGGGAGGAAGGAAATAAAGAGGCGGTGGTCAGAATATTTACGCCACGGGATTCAGCAAAGATTAGAACCCAGGACCCCAGCACCATCCTGAAATGCTTCCCCCTGCACAGCAGTGCCTGCTTCTGCCTCCCGTGCTTTGGGGTGTTGTTTTTGTATCCATTCTTCCATATAACGGCTTGTATTAGCTTGTCACAAGTAAGAAAAGGCACAGAGAGTTAATGGGTGAAATGAAACCCAACAGATTAAAAATGAAACTAAACTATGTTTGCTTGCAGTAAACCTGTAGAGGGTTTGGATGCAGCCTTCCTTGCCCTTGGCACTGTGGTCTGAACGGCTGTGCCCCCACCAGATTTGTGCATTGGGATCTTCACCCACGAGGAGATGGCATTAGAAGGAGTGGTCTTTGGAACTGGAGCCCTTAGAAGGAGACCTGACAGCACTCCCACCCCCGGCTGCCCTTTCCAGCGAACAGGCACTCACGGGCCACCAAGTCTGCCAGGGCCTTGATCTTGGCCCTCCTAGCTCTCGGCCTGTGAGACATAGATGTTTGCTGCTGATCAGCCGCCCAGCCTGCGGTCTGATGCAGCAGCCCGACAGGCTCAGCCCTCAGAGATGACTGTGGGTTCACAAGGAGAGATGGAGCCTGTGCGTGCTCTCCTGGCCCAACCCTGAGCTGGTCTGTCTGCAGCTGGACCAAGCACAGCAGCTGTGCCTGCTGGGCCAAGTCCCACAGCACAGTTTCCCAGACAGGTCTTTTTGTAAGCTGCTTTCGCTTGGTCTCGGGGTGGTCTTTCAGAACTTTGTTTGGCTTGGGGTTTCTTTTTGCTTTGTTTCACTTGTTAATTCCAAGGAGGAACAATGCTTAATGGAATAGGGTCTGTAAGACAAGTCCACAACTCCTCAGGGTGCACGTGGAAGACACCCACAGACAAGAAGCCCAGCCCCTCTGCCTGCGCACCCAACAGGTATAAAAAGGCTTCCCTCCCCCAACCTGCACATCCCTGGCTGTGTGTGGCAGGCGTGTGGAAAGGCAGAGGCACCCAGTGAGTGCTCTACCCTCCCACAATTTCACCATCCCTACTGCTGTGTGCACCTGGCCAGCCTGGTGTGGGGAGAGGCCAGGCTGTAACAGGCCTCCCAGTGCCCTTTGCAGTAACACAGTGAGGGAGCCAGATAAAACCGGAGGCTTTCAGTCAAAGACCTGAGGGCACACAGAGAATTTTCAGCCTCTTGCTTGCTTGGACTGCTGATTCATAGCCCTGACTTCTGTTGTTGAAGAAGGGAGCTTGGATCAAATTATCCTGCACCCAAAGAGGCCAAACAGCCCACGTGTCCTGGCAGCCTTTCTCCTGTTGAGTCATTGAGATTAAAGATCGCAAAGACCTATTATTTCCTCTGTCTATCGTCAGAGTCTTATTTCAATGCCTCTGTTTCTTCTTCCTTCTGACTCTAATTAAAATAGCTGAGAAAATATCTCCAGCCTAATTTGGAGTCAGCAGAGCGAAAGAATGATGGCTATGTCAAATCAAATCAACCGGTATTTATTGAGTAACTGCACTCTTCATTGAAATTCTCTTTTGTGGTCCTTTTCTTAACAGTGTTACTTCCTCAACTGGCTCTCTGAAGCCAGTGATTTGGGTCCATTAAAAATCATCTAAGTAATAATAGTTGGATGTTGCTTATTGATCACACGCTTTGTGTCTGGGCTTATGCTTTGTGTGCTGTATTTATCATTACCGCTGCCTGGAGGACAGGCTGTGTGCTCTCCTTTTATAAATGAATCAGAGACCATGAGAAGCTAGATAGCTTTGTAACTTCCACCAGGCCCCTTTGCCGGTCACTCATGGAAGAATCACCACAGCTGCACCGTCAGGGCCCTGTTGTGATGCCTTTCCACAGACACATCTTCCTCAAGATCTTGTTGACCTACCTCCTCCTCCAATATCAGTTTCCAGACTTACACGTTATGAGCATCGCTCGTTAGAGGGAGGAATGGAAAGACACATTCCCAGAGAAAGGAACAACTTGTGAAGCCGCCAGGCAGCTCACAGAGAAGCCCCTGGCCTGGGTGTCACAGCAGCCCCCGCACACTGAAAAGGTCCAGGAGCCTCAGCCGCCAGCCTTCTCCCTCTGTTAGAATGACAGCTCATGGTTCCGTCCATCTTCTCTGGGAGCCACCCCAACACTCTGCCTCTTCGTGTGCAGTTGCTCCTGCGATAGCGTAATGCTGAAGGCACAGCGCCGCTCAGGGAATGGAGAAATAAAATGCTTCGTTTGCATGCCTTGCAAACAAAACGCGTAGCAAGCATTAGCTTTGTTCTTCCCATGAAACACATATTTCACAGCAAATCTCCATGTATCATGTCTTGCTCCAACACGCAGGTCAATAAGCACTGTCATCGAGGAACTCATCAGGGGCTGATTTGTGGAGCCATCGATCCAGCTCAGCAGCGTCCCCTGAACACTCTCCAGGTGCCGATGGACTCTGCTTGTTTGCTTGTAATTTCACTGTCAGGAGCAGCACAGACTCTACACATTGATTACGTTCTATCTGTGTGTCGAAGGTTAATCACATAGTGTGTTTGAGGGCTGCATCTCCCTTATTCCTCTAAGCTGTGTGAGTTATTGCATTGGCCTTGGAGGTTGAAATCAACATCTATCAGTTGAATTATGGCCTAGATTCCATTTGAGATTCTGATTATTTGGACTTTCCACAGGATCGATGACAAGTGTGACCTCCAGGAAAGACTGGTCAAGAGGCTTTTTAAAGTAAAACATCTTCAAATTTAAATTCTATAAATCAAGCACATACTGGGGAAACTCTCTTAGGCTCCAGCAGCCTTGCAATCTCCCATACGTCGCACTTTAATTTCTATGGATGATGTGTTATTATACTCTGGTTTGGGGAAAGGAAGCTGGCAGGTTTTATGAGAGGCAGAGCAAGACTGAGGTAGGGATTGTCCTGCGTCTTTCTACCATTCCGTGCTGTGAGGCAAGGTAGGCAAACTGTGGTCCTGTTTTTATAAATGGTGTTTTAGTGGAATGCAGCCACATCCATTGGCTCATGGATTGTCTAGGGAAGCTTCGCAATGGAGTGACAAGTCCTGTAGCTGCAGCAAGGAACATGTACCCCGCAGAGACTAAAATGCTTCCTTGCTGGCCCTTCATGGAAAAATACTGTCGATCTCTGCTGTGAATTATTGCCATATTTCCCCAGAATACACAGTGAGGAATGAGCATGGGTCCTACTTTTTAGTAACACAAATTCTAGTTGAAAAGATCAACAGCTCCATAAGTCGCTCTGCAACTGGTGTGTTCTAGCTCAGCAGTTTGGGTTTTGAAATAAGGGACCATGATTTTTCAAGTAAATAACTTGAGCTGCATATGGCTTTGGCAAGAATACCATTTTCCCACCCTAGGATTCCCCCTCCTTCCATGAGAACTGAGGGCCCCTTGGGCCCCCGCAGTCCACTCTGAGACACAGCTGCTCAGCTGGAAGCAAACTGGCTGCCTTGCAGGCTGCATGCTCCATGGCCAATGGCACTGTTCGCGTCTGTGATGTCACTGCTGAGACACAGTTGCCCTGTGCAGAATGTGAGGGGAGACAGTATTCCATGACCTGAGACATCCTATCCAGGCACCTCTCCTTGTCAGCTGAGAGCTGTTTTGAGTGAGCATCGTCCCTTGTGCTGGTCGTCTGGATTCTTGGGACTCCTGGAGGACATGAGAGCAGGACTGGCCTCAGGCCTGGGCATCGTCAGTGTGGGTGTCGTCTCCTCCCCACCCTGCACCTGTGAGGAGTGGCACGGCATCATTCTGGATTCCTCTGTGACAATGGATTGCTTTGAATACCTTGATTTCCATTTTTGAAGACTTTGACACAGAAGGTTAGCCCTGCTCTCTAGAATCTCAAGTCAATAAGCGGTTTCTGTGCATTCTTCGATCTAGTGTAACTCAAGGGCCTCCCAGCCAATTCATGATAGCGTGCCTGTGGTCCAGCCATTTGACGGGAGCAGTTTCCTGCTGCTCAGACACTGTGCCTGCTGGGAACGAAACGTGATGCTGGATGTGCTCTTGTTGCTCTCGCCTTTAGGTGCAGACACCACACTTGTGAGTTAACCTTGAAGAGAACTGAGATGGTACCAACTGAGAAGCTTCTATTTCCCTTCTTGTTTGGACTCAAAACTGGGAGAGCTCCCCCAAACCTCCAATTCCTCCCCACACCTCAGAGCAGAGATCCGTGGATGATGGCATCGCTTTTCAAACACGCAGAGCTTACCACGAGCGCAGGGGATACTGCTTCTGAGAGTGGGGATATTGCTTCTCACTGTCACGTATATCGCACATGACTTTTTAGCCATGAGTGACGAGCAGTACACACTGACTTCAATTCTTCTTACACATTTTTCTGTGGCTGTAGTGCTCTTAGCAAAATATTCCCTGGCAGACCAGGTCATTGCAGGGAGTGGGGTATGATCCAGGACTGACTGGGGTGTGTCACCTGGCAGCAAACCCTGGAAGCCCTCCTGTGACCAGCACGGACACCAACAGGAAATCAACAGACTGAGAAACACTTACTCCAATGAGGCTGGCATCTTTGTTTTCCTTCTAGTCCTCAAGTCTCTGTTAAGATTTTTAAAAAAGATTTATTTATTCAAGAGGTAGAGTTACAGACAGAGGGAGAGACGAAGTGAAAGGTTGTCATCCACTGGTTCACTCCCCAAATGGCTGCAACAGCCATAGCTAGGCTGATCCAAAGCCAGGAGCCAGGAGCTTCTTCCACATCTCCCATGTGGGTGCAGGGCCCAAGCACTTGGGCCGTCTTCCACTGCTTCCCAGGCCACAGCAGAGAGCTGGACAGGAAGAGGAGCAGCTGAGACACGAGATCGAGATCACTGCAGGTGGCAGCTTCAGCCGCTGTGCCAGAGCGCTGGCCCTCAGTTGTATAACAATTCCCAGGATGGAATCCATCAATACAGAAGAGTAGCTGGGGTCCAAGCTCTTGGGCTAAAAGGCCAAGAGGAATTTCCACAGTAAACCAGAGGCTGGATGCTCTATGTCAATTTTTCTAGGAGTGCTGTGAGGACCAGTGTTAGGATGGAAGTGAATTCCTCACTCCTCAACACCAATCCAAATTTTGCACTCATTTGTGGCTCTTTCCCTTCTCAGGGGATCACTGCAGTAGGGGGTACCCTCTGGGCCCGGAGAGTACCTTCCTGGTGGAGGGCAGTGAGAGGCTGGAGGAGAGGGCTACTGCTCAGAGAGTTTGACATGGCAGAGAGTGAGTTTCAATCCCGAACTGATTGAGTAATCTTTACCCGTGGAAAGTCCATTTTGGACTGGGAGGGGCCATCAGCATCTCTGCATAGGAGGGCCAGAGAGATTGTGCTGCTGGGGAGGAGTCGGGAAATGGGAAACTCAACCTGCCTGGAGCTTGCAGTGTTGCCACTGAAGGGGCAAGGTGAGGACCTGCTGGATGTGCGTGTAAATGCAGCTCCAAAGCCGAGGCGGCGGGGCAAGCGTCACTAGAGCTTCCTTCTTGGGATACACATTCCTACAAACCTTTGAGTGTGCCATCCAGCCCACACCGGACAAGGACATTGAGCAGAAGTGTTGTCTGCTACTCCCTGGTGGGAGCACTTAGGGGCTGCACCCCAGCTCTCCCTGCCCCCTTCGGCTATGGTAAACCCTGAAGACTGGGAGAATATGGTGATGTCATAAGATGATGGCAGTTTCATCACCCCAGGGTTGTAGGCGGATCCATGTTGGACACACATCACAGCAGGAAACAAGACATTGTTATTTTAAGTCACTAGAATTTAGGTTTTGTTGTTACTATGGTTGGTATATTCTACTGGTAAAGGTGTTTAGTTACAGAAGACAGAACTCTGTCCTTGTACACCTAGTTTGATGTTTGTGAATTTTAAACCTGCTATACACCTATTTAACTTTGTTGAAGTCAACTGCACCTGCTCAGCAGGTGTGGCTGCTCAGGCCTGTTACTGTGGAAGAAGCACATGTCTCAGAGTGGGCTGCAAACCTGCTGTTCCTCCCTGGGCTGCACACCACGTGAGAGCCCTGCAGGCTTTGGAGAGGGAAGTCACCCTTTACGAGAAATCCCAGACACAAACAAGTGACTTCATCTGGAGTGCAACCGAAGAAACACAAGACGCTTTCCATGCTGAAGCGTGAAACAGGCCTCAGCCTGCTCTCGTGCCCTGGCAAGGTGAGCGAGTTTGTGGGTGGAGCCCCAAGTCTCACAGTCTGGTGGAAATGAGGGCCTTCCTGAATCTGCTATAGTGCAACCCACAGGCTCTCAGATCCGTGGCTCAAAGACAGGAAAAAGGGCTGCCAGGGTGGACGGAGGCTGACTTGAAGTAGAAGCCCCACTGGACAGGCCACCTGCACACTGGCCACCTGAGAGCCCATGATGCCTGACAGCCCCCAAGGGCCCAGAGTTGGGGTGCTAATCTCTCCTCTGCCCTGGTGCTTCCCTTTCTTGTGGGTGTTTCCAATAAAAACTGGGGGCTCAAGATTATGATAACTAAAGGGTTCTGGAGCAATGGAAGGTCCCACAAAACCCCTAAAATATTCACTGGACCCTGTGAGGGTTTAAAGTTCACTTTTCCATGGCCAGTGGGTCAGTGACGGGCAGAGGCCCCTGTTTTCTGTTTAGACTTGTTTCTAACTGACGTGATTAAAGCTGCGGCAGAGGCCTTCCCAAGGTCAGAAGAAAAAGGGAGGCATCTGTCCTGGGAATGAAATGTGGCTGTTATCTGCCTGCCTGTGAGTGCTCCGACTGTAGCCCTTATCTGCCTGCCTGTGAGTGCTCCAACTGTAGTCCCCATCTGCGAATATGGAACCACTTCAGGTTCTGCTTGCGAGTACAGAGCAAAGAGGTTAACCCTTGCCAGACCACGAGGGGTTCAGTATGTGTACGGAGAAGAAAAAACAACCACGTACCCATTCCTGTGGCCGCCAGGTGACATTAGAAAATCCAGGCCAGTGTGTGCAGGGAGCCATACATAAGGGAGACAAAGAGGCTGAAACCGTATATAAGGAAAAACCCTTCTTTGTTCAGGGCCAGGGTTTTGGATAAGAAATTCCACCTGGGTCTTTGCTGGCATAATGAAAGACCACTTCCTGTTGCAAGACCCTGGTTATCTCGGTGCACGAATCCTGCTACAGTGGTGGTCTTTGGGGCCATGGCCCTCTGTTTTATTGTGTTACCCAGCACCCTGCGGGTTTAGCTGAGGGCAGCACAAGCGATCTGTTCAACACGGGGATAATTCCAGAGCCCCTTTTCCCGGAAGTTCAGTAGAAGCACAGTTTTTCCAGGTCCTGCTAAACACAGTTCCACTGTCCAGGGAGAAGACAACAAGACACAGACAGCACACCCACACTGTGGGTACATTGAGTGTCCAGTCGGGGAGACTTTCTTACCGTTGGAGCTCAGAGCAAAGGTGCAGCTGCCCTTGTCCTTACTGCCAGAGCCAGTGTGTGCGGGACACCTCCCTTCACTCCCAGGCAGGACGCCCAAGATATTTCATTTTAAAGCATATGATACAGTTTGGTATTCCAAGTGGGTCTGAGTTTTACCCATCTGGTTGGTTGCTTTTAATTCGACGGGGGAGCATTTGGGCAGTGGAAATCTAAGCTGACCCAGATGCTCAGCAGGTTCTACGGAGGCCCCTGAAGGGGCACCCAGACACTGCCCTGCTGAATGCGCGTCTATCCCCTGAGGCGCTCACTGTGCGTGTGCTGAGGAGAAAAGACTCTGGGGTGAGCAGGGGCCCTGCTGCTGGACGAGCTCCGGGCAGTGAGGCTTGCAGGGGCAGCGTGTGGCTCCCCTCACCGCTTGCCTGTGGTCTCTGTGCACAGGTCGTGGAGGGCTGGACTGTTTTAAAATCGGGAAATGAGCTCCCAGCAATCAGACATCGTTGGCTGTTTCCTGGACGTAGGCACCTGGTTGCCTGTGTCATGTCTGTAAGATACTAAGTCTTGGCGATCAGATCACACACGTAGGGGGAAAGATTGCAACCCGCGGCATCCTGCAGTGGGCAGGGCTCTAAGTGGTTCTTCTTAAAAGAGCCTGAAAGCCAAGGATGCTGTTGCCAGGGGAGCAGCGGTCAGCCCTGTGGGTCAAGTGTCCCTTATCAGGAGCCTGGGAGCTGCGTTTCCACAAAGGCGCAAAGATCCAAGACCAACTCTGGGAGGGGCTTCAGACGAGAGTACTGGTGCCTCCGGGGCTGTGGACTGAGCGCTGGCTGGGAAACGGGAAAGTCCAGCTCCTCACAGATGGAGCAGGAGCCGGGCGTCCCAGGCCTGAGTGGGATGGGGGACAAGCAGCGGACTCGACACCGAGTGGTTACCATCAGGACACTGCGGGGAGGTGGCTGGAGGCTGCTGGTCAGCCCCTGCCCAGCTCAGCCCAGTGCCGGTCTGGCCCCACCCGGGCTGCTCCAGAGGCTTCTGACGGATGCTGAAGCACAACAGAGTGGTGTGGGTGAAATGGGCCGCGGTCCCCGACTCTCCTCTGGTGTGGCGCCTGTTGTCGGCCGGCTTGAAGACCAGGTGCGGTTCCAGGAACAGCCTGCTCAGCGGCGGCATTGCCGAGTGACGGCTGATACTGCCAAAGGGACTAGCAGGGAAAAGGTCTCGTCTGGACACATAAGGCCCTAGTGGCTGTGCTCAAAAACCCTACTCACCACGACTTAGCGGGCGACATTTAGGAGTGGTTCACAGCTGGCTTTAGCTCTCCAGTTACGTAACAACCCCTGTGCCCTAGTTAATGGCGTGTTTGACTGCATTCGACTATCCCCAGGCGGTGGCTCGGGAAGCAGGCGAGAGAGGCTCCAAGAGGCCTGGGGAGGCCACGGGAGATGTGGGAGGACGGACACAGTCCACTGCTCCACAGAGCGGGTTGTACAGAGAGATCCGGGCTCCCTCGGTGACATTCCCCTGTTGATTGCACACTGCTTAACTAAAGGCACCTCTGATTCGGCGCACTCCCCCACAAAATGTCAGAGCACACCTTCCGTAGGACCACGTTAGTGCAGCCGTGTAGGGGAGGTGAAGAGAGCTGGTTCCCGCCTCCAGTGAAGCCTCCATCCCTTCTGCCAGGTGGGGACATGGCGCTCGTCTGCTCTGGGGCACACAGCAGCAAGGTGCCCTGGTTGGGGGAGACAGTGGCCTTGTCAGACCCTGAGGCTGCCGGCACCTTGATCTTGGCCGCCCGATCTCTGGGACCCCAAGCAATGCATGTCTGTCCTTGGTAAGTCCCTGGTGTCTGGAATCTGCCTTGGGGCACACAGGGACCAGGACACGACCTAACGCTTCTGTAGGGACCACAGCTAAGACAGGGGCTTAGGGTGTGTTCCCAACAGGGTCTGACTCCTCTTGGTGCTTCCTGCCCTTCCAGTCTGCTGAGCCGCCCAGCACCCTCCCCCCTGCCGCCCCTGCTGGCTGCCTTGGAGCCCCCCAGTCCCCCATGCTGGCCCGCGCTGGCTGCCTCGGAGTGCCCCCCTCCCTGCCCCATGCCCACCCCTTCTGGATGCCCCAGAGCCCCCCACCCCCCACTGGCAGCCTCTGTGTTTCCAGCACTGCCTCATCACCACCAGGGCCCCCTCCCCAGTCTCCCCCAGTTTGCTGTCTGTGTTCATCTTCTGGAATTTGTAAGCTCACACGGAACAAGGGTGTGTGTGTCTCGTCCACAGCTCTGGCTTGTGAGAGACGTGAGGTCAGAGTCGTTTGCTCCCCAATCATTGAACACAAGCACACAGCAATGACAGGCTGCATGGTTGAGAGACGAGGGCTTAAGCTCTGATTCTGAAATCCAGTAATCCAGGGCTTATGTCTGTTGCCATCTAGGCTTCCCCCTCCCACAAATGCTCCTTCCTTCAGAAGCTGCTCATGGAGGAAATCTGTTTTAGGCACGGGCTGGGGGCGGCCGAGGGCCCTGGGGACGAGGGCTGGCTGCTCCACACTCGTGGTTTGTGGTGTGGCCCCAGCGCCTTCTCCCCTGGAGAGCTCCCCTACAGAGGAGCGTTCAGCTTTGCTCTTGGCCGGCCCTGTGCCTCGCTCGGGCTCCACCACGCAGCACAGTGGCCTGGAGGCCAGCTGGCGAGGCTCGATGTGGTGCCCGCATGGGGTGTCTGAGTGCAGGCGGTGGTTTTACCTGAAATGCTGGGCTGCGGGTGGGAGCTGGCCCTGCTGCGTGGCCTTCTGTGAGCTCTCATTGCGCATTCTCGGGTGCGTGCTACAAACATTCAGCAAACACCGGTTGAACGGGTCCTTGTGGTGCTGCTGTTTCCTATCTGTCTTCCGGGGTGTTGAGCTCCCAGGAAGGGAGGTTCCCCTCTCAGGCCACACTGCACTGCTAAACAGCAGCAGAAAGAGCTGGGCAGGGCTCTCCGGCTCACAAGCGTGGGGCGCATGGCTCCAGGCCTCCCACCCTGAACCAGGATCTGTGCAAATCTCCCCATGGCTCAGCATGGTGCGGCCACGCACCTGGTCAGCTTCGCACACCACTGGGCAGGGTGGCCCTGGAGCTCAGGGACTGCCAAGCAGAACAGGTGCAAGCCATACCCTCGGAGTCCAGTGCTGGGGGCCAACACGGACCATAAACATCAGCGGTCGTCAGGGGTGGCCAGCGCCACGGGAGCCCCTTGTGGGGAAATTAGGCACACGTGGCAATTCAAAGATGGCGCCCAAAGGAAGTAAGGTGGGCGGTGCCCAAAGTCGTTTACCACCAAAGCTGATTGGCTGCGCAGCATCAGGGGAAGTGACACTGATGATGAGTGTACAGACATATGGCTGGTCCTGTAAAAAGTCACCAGGTAAAATGACCTTTTAAGTAATTGGTTGGTCCTTATGCCCTGCCCCAGTAATCCTGCGGTCTTGTGCTTTAAAAGGCTTTGCTACATGTTCAATAAACCGAGTTCTTGCTTGCTTGACTTGACTCCCCGCTGCGTCTGATTGTCCCCGGGAGCGGGAGGCTGGGGAACGGGCGAGTGGCGCACTTACCTTTCTTCGGACCCAGTCCATCCTTGTTCGGGTGGACTAAGACCCTGCACCCCTGAACCAGAGCGGAGGCCTGCGGTAACGATGCCGGCAGCTCTGTGCCGTCCATCGTCAAAGTAAACGTGCCAGGTGCGTGACGCTACGCCCAGATCTAGGCTCTGAGCCACAAGTGCTGCTCCGGCCTCTGATGTCCCAGGAATACAGTAGCTCTCAGCACCAATGGGTTCCACACCCGTGGACTCAACCAACCCTGACGGAAAATACTTCTTACAGATGGCCTCTGCTCCGAACAGGATCAGCGTCTTTTCTTGCTATTGTCCTCTAAACAACGCAGCCCGACAGTGATCTGCAGAGCCCTCCCGGTGTGTGCGCTGCTGTCCAGAAATGGCCTACAGGACCTGGAGGGTGTGCGAAGGCTCCGTGCAAATCCATCTGTGGATTGTGGGACCCAGTGCCCCACGGACACCAAGGAATGACTGTGCCCTGTTTTGCTTGACTCCTGGTTGTCACACTGTGTTCTGGGTGCTGGTAGGGGAGCATGCGACCTCTGCATTGCTGGCAGTGTGTGTGCCAGCCAGTCGCCAGGGCCCTGGCCCAGCACCCCACACCCAGGAAAGGCCTGGTACGAATGATTGACAGAGGAGGTGTGAAATCCAGACTGTGCAGATGCCGAGTGATAGGATGTTTGAATATTCCCATGAGGACTTGAAATGAGTTTCCTGCTCTTACTCGCTTCTCCTGTAGGTCACTAAGAGAAGAATAAACCAGTGCACAGGTGGGGTATGCAGTCGCCCACTGGGAGGCACAGAGGATGCGGCGACGAATCTCAGTTTTGTTTCCGTTTCCTGCCCTCGACCAAGATTGCAGAATCTGATTCTGAGACCCGCGAGGGGCCGACGGGCAGAGAGACGGCCATCCACACACCGATGCACCTCAGCGTGGACCGTGGAAGCAACGAGAACAGGACCGAGGCAGCCAGGTACAGGGCAGAGGACAGGCGCGCTGGCTCTGCAGAATCCGTTCAGAGCGCAGTCAGACCCCTGGAGCGCTTCCAGGGTCGTGCAGGTCGTGCAGGTCAGGGCCAGCTGGCGTATCACAGGGACCAGGCCGGGCTGTGACAGGTCGCACAGCACCGGTCCCATCTGAAAGAGGCCACTCGGAATCAGCTGCACCCGGGGTGGTCACGGTCACGCGGTCCAGTGTGGTCGCTTTCCGATTTTGCAGGAGTAGCTGGAGTCTAATGCGTGTGCCCAGGAGCCACTGGGCAGGCGGGGCACAAGCGGACCTCAGACAAGCAGGCAGCTCACCCTGTGACCCTGCAACGCTGGTCCTCTCCGTTCATAGGGTGATGTCCTCGGATGCCTTTGGGCGGGACGTCCTCTGAGGAACCGATCAAGCTCAGGGCAGGAAGCTCCTACACTGCCTCGGGGAGGCGCGGTGTGGGCCGGGTTCCGCTCTGAGGAGGTGACACTGTGCTGTGCTCCTGGGCAGTGTGAAGGCGCGGGCCATGGCGTCTCCTGGCCAAGCCGAGTGAGGCACTCTTCAGTCATGCTTACGCGACGCTGTTCCGGGTCTGCTCACCAAGCTGGTCCTACCTTTCGGCATGTATTCTGGATGTTTGGTATCCGAACTTGAACTCACCGAGGACCCCTTTGTGGAGCCTTATCCTGTCTTTGATCCTCAAAGAGCTCGTCACCAGCTGAGACCCCGTCTCCTGGGCAGTGTTGAGCTGACGGCTGCAGCTCACGCTCACATCTCTGCCCAGTGTGCTGTTATTTCCTTCTGAACAAGGGCTCGGGAACACCCAGCCTCCGTGGTTACACCTGCAGGTGCCTGGACTTCCGTGGGCACCATCGCCCGAGGATCCCTGACTGTGTTCACCAGATTCTGAGCCCGTTGTAGTGCAGCCTTGCCATTCAGACGGTGGGGAGGCAGCAGTGGGGATGAGACCACCGTGCGGCGGGGAGATGGGGGCCCCGAGCAGAGCTGTCAGCCCCTCTGAGAGCTGCCCGGCCCAGGAGAGGGTTCCCGGGCTGGGGGGAGCCAGAGTGACGGGGAGAGGCGGAGGCGCGTGCAGGGTTGGCCGTGTGTGCTTTGCCTTTGACTGTGGACGCGCGTTCCCCAGCCTGCACCTTGCTGGCCACAGCAGGTGCCCTGTGACAAAGGGCAGCGCTCCGTGCCCAGAACCCCCCCTTTCCTCCTCTGGGACCCAGGTTCAATGCCGACGTCACAGAGGTGAGCGGAGCCGCCCAGGCCGACGGCTTCAGGGCCTCTGCTCGCCTAAGAGCAGCTGAATCCTTCTGAGCCCTGAGCGTCCCGCTGGGTTTGACGGATCTGTTCATCCATGGCACGGAAGCCGAGGACGTGAACCAGAGGAGCTGCAGGTGGTGTGGGCACTCGGTGGCCCCCGAGCTCCCGGTGGTGCAGACGGAACCAGCTGTGCATTCCGATGGCAGACGGAACCAGCTGTGCATTCTGATGGCTCCCAGCGGGGGACGCGGCCTCACGGCCCTGTGCGCTTGCGCTGTGGGGACCTGGAGCTGCCCCTCGGCTGCTTCTGAAGCGTGACGCTGGGCGAGGGCCGCTCGTACGATGCTACGTCCTGCTCACAGGTGAGCAGTCGTGTCCCACGCGGCCGCGCCTGGCTCTGGCTCTGGCTCAGAGACCGCTCTGCTGTCTGGGCTCAAACAGGTTGTTGAAGTAGCCCGGCCTCCATGTCTCAGCAACAAGGGCGCACAGTGGTGTTGCAGGGAGCCACGCGCCCTGACGCCCGTGCCTGCCGCCTTCTCGAGAGCTCAGTGAGATGGAGCTGTGGCAGTCGCTCGGAGCTGGAAGCCGTGGTTCCCAGGCTCCTGTTCCGCGGTTGGCCCTGAGTGTGCAGAGATGGGTTAAACACCCACCTTGTGTCACTTGTCAAGCTCGGTAAACGAGTGCCTGTAAGAGAAATGTCGGTGAGTTTTTGGATCGATTGGCTTTAAGCGCAGGAAATATTCAATGACACAGCAATCGGTGCCGACCAAGCATGTTGGTTTGTTTTTCCGTTACTGTAGTGGGATACCTGGGGCTCGGAGCCGGGATGGAGGGCGTGATTTTGGTGGTCCCAGGCGAGGGCTCAGGGCTCCAGGTGGCAAGGGACGGGGGCATGGGTGTGTCTCTCCTTGGCTTCTCCCCCTTTTGCTCATGAAACCAGGATTCGGCTGTGGGGCTCCACCCTGCTGACCACTTCCCAAAGGCCTGCCTCCTGCCCCGCCCTGAGAGGGGCCGGGCCCCGGTGTCCTCTGAGACCCAGAGCGAGTCCCCGGATGGCTGTGAGGGGGGCATTCGGGGTCAGTGTGCCCGTGCCAGAGGGGCTGCAGGATCAGGTGGCAGATGAGAAACAGGCCGAGAGGCGGAGGACAGAGACGGGAAGGAGCTTCGCACCCGCTTTTGTACATGAGCCCACCCCCCGTCCTTTTGTACACAAGCCCACCCCCTCCTGTCCTTTTGTACACGAGCCCACCCCCCGTCCTTTTGTACACGAGCCCACCCCCTGTCCTTTTGTACACAAGCCCACCCCCCGTCCTTTTGTACACGAGCCCACCCCCCGTCCTTTTGTACATGAGCCCACCCCCCGTCCTTTTGTACATGAGCCCACCCCCCGTCCTTTTACACACGAGCCTGCCCCCTGTCCTTTTGTACACGAGCCCGCCCCCCGTCCTTTTGCACACAAGCCCGCCCCCCGTCCTTTTGTACACGAGCCCACCCCCTGTCCTTTTACACACGAGCCCACCCCCTGTCCTTTTACACACGAGCCTGCCCCCTGTCCTTTTGAACTTGGCCTTGCAGATTGTGGAGCCGGTGCTGATGCTCAGCCTTTGCGTGTCACAAGCAGGCCCCAGAACAATCCCTCTCTGTGCCTACAGCGCACAGGTGGGGGCTCAGGGGAGGGCCAGCCGAGTGGGGAAGGGCTCAGGGGCGGGCCAGCCGAGTGGAGAAGGGCTCAGGGGCGGGCCAGCCGAGTGGGGAAGGGCTCAGGGGCGGGCCAGCCGAGTGGGGAAGGGCTCAGGGGCGGGCCAGCCGAGTGGGGAAGGGCTCAGGGGCGGGCCAGCCGAGTGGGGAAGGGCTCAGGGACGGGCCAGCCGAGTGGGGAGCTCCAGCCACCCCAGGGAGGGCTCAGGGGCGGGCCAGCAGAGTGGGGAGCTGGCGTTTCACCCTTCAGGGGTGTCTTATGAATCAATCGGAAGCCCCCGGTGCGGGGAAGCCACCCAAGCCTGCAGTTACTTGCGGAACATCTGCCAGCAGCAGGAGGAGGCTGGGCATGATCACTACTGGCAAAATGCGCGGCTGAGTTAGACTTTCTAGAAATAACGACAGAGAAGCAACTTCCGCGTCTGGAGGAGGAGTCCGTATGCCCATCGCCTGCTCCTGTGGAGTCGGAGCCTCGGCCCGTGACATCACCCTGCCCAGCCCCTCAGAGTGTGCTCCTTCTTCTCAGATCACGTGATGGATGTATTGTGCTGCCATGACCTGGCGTGTGCACACACACACCCGCATACACATGCACACACACACACACACGCACACGCACTGGAATGAAAATTACCCAGAGAAAGCACTTCCTAGCCCGCTGTGTGCGCTGCCTTCTGTGTGTTCCTGTTCCATTCAGTTCTACTGTATCATTTTATCAATTGCTGGTTGTAACTTATTAAATGTATTTCAGAACACACCAGCTGCAGTTTGCAAGGCCTCAGCTGAGGGCTCTTTGCAGGGTGTTGAGGTGTCGAGGGTCCTGCGATGAGACGGTGTGGGCGACCCCTGGCTGGGTTGGCCCAGGTTCCTGTCTACACTGAGAAAGAACTCAGGAACCAACATAGATCAGTGCGTGGGAGGGAAAGCAAGCTGGACTTAGAACGAGAGTGCTCGCTGCACACAGAAGCGGGGAACAAACCCTCCCAAGAAGGAGCAAGCAGGTGCCTGTGCCAGGTGGCCTGGGTGCTTGATTCTGAGAGATTTCACTTCTCTGGGCAGACACGGCCGTGGCCCGGGCTCCGCTGGGGGAAGGGATGCTTCCCTCGTCCTAGGAAGGAGAAAGCTCAGCCACGATGTGTTGGCTTTGAGACACGGTCCCCTGATGAGGCGGGCCTGAGAGAAGAGGAAAATCCAGCTGGGACCTCCCGATTACTTCAGGAAATGAAGGCAAGTCAGAACACCAGAGAACCCGGCACAGATCCCGTTAACTGTCTGAAAGCGGTGTGTCTCCAATAGTGCCCCTAAAAAGAAGGATCTGTAAAAATTTTTGGGGGGACGAGTGCTTTCCTCCCACCAGCCAGTAACCAGAAGAAGCCTCCTTGCCAGCTCCAATCGAAGGCGGCACGGGCGTGTGTTTCAAGGCCGAACGATTCTGAACAGAACAGCACGGCACGCATTCCGCTGGTGGTGAGACGGGGTGATGCGATCTCTCCCCCAAATCCTGAACTCCGAGAGGTCGCAGGACGCCCTGTGAGCTGCACAACGTGGCACTTGCTGGCCTCTCGGCCCTGCCCCAGTGCCAGCTCTGCTCTGCCCAGCGGTGTTTGCCTGTCAGGGCCAACATGAGCCGGCCTTTGGGGGGACCCTGGGTGGCATGGGGGCTGTGACGATGTGGCCGCCTCACGGGGACCGGGTTAAGGCCGTGGCCTTTCTGGGTGCCCTGCTTATTAGACCATTCAGTTTCATTTTACATTTCCAATTCTTCCCTTTAATTATTTTTTTTTTAAAAAACTACCTCGACGTATTAATTTAGTTTTAGGATTTATGATGGATCTGGGCTTGCTTTTCCACTTTAGCACAGGGGCTTAGGCAGTTCCTGGGTGCTGTCACCTGCCACCTTCCGCAGCGGCACAGGGCTGGGGAGCGGTGAGCGCAGTCCCCATGGGAGAGCACTCTGATGTCAGCAGGGGCGGCAAGGGGAGCTGCACCCCAGACACACGCAGACGCGCGAGGGCAGCCTGAAGCCTCCGAAGGGCTTGGGGTGCCGGGGTCGCAGAGCACACGGGGACACCTGCCGTTCCTGTGCTCGCCCAGCCCCCACACTCCGGTTTCTTATCCCGAGGGACAGCTCAGGTCCACGCAGGAATGAAGGACCCTGCGGCGTGGGGCTTGCTGTGCCACAGCTGGGGAAGCTCTGGGCGTCCCCACTCAGGTGGGAAGGAGCGGCCGTGGATGGCGTTAAAATGCCCCTGCCTGAGGAATGTGATTTGGGAGCTGGGCTTTGCGGGCAGGGCAGAGGCTCAGCCCTGGGGATTTGGGTGCAGGGCAGCTGGCTGCGGCTGCGGGCGCCATCCTTGCTCTCTGCTGCCGCCCCAGGGTGCCGAGGCCAGGGGGCGTTTCCAGCGGCCAGGGGAGGTCAGTGAGCCCCCAAGACAGCTCCGGGAGTCCCCCCAGCCCACAGACCTGTGGTCATCCATCAGGCCATGGGGCCTGTCACCTCTGGGGCAGGGGAGAGCTCGCCCTGCAGTCTGGAGCTGAGAAGGCAGCGTCTGGAAGTTGGTGGGAGGCAGTGCCCCCTCCCCCGCTCACTCGCTCGCCCGTTCTGTGGGCGTCTCTTCTCCTGAGCCCCCTCTACCCTCCCCGCTCGCCTCAAGGGTTCAGACCACGCCGCATGTCCACAGCAGACCCATCTGGAACGCTGGGCTCTGGTCTTCCTCCGTCTCTCCCAGTCCTGCTTCTGAGACGCGCTCGGCCCACAGAGCCCGGCTGCCCTCGTGTCCTGGGGCCTCCCCTCCCCACGGGCTGTGTGTCCTGCAGTGAGTGGAATGAGGATCCACAGGCCTGGAGGGTTAGGGAGTGAGCAGGGCCAGCGCGCTGAGAGCCGTGCCTGGAAGCCGGTGGGTGCTGGCCGTGGTGCTCGGGGGATGCCAGCTGCGGCTTCTCCTTGGGCACCGTGCGATGGACGTGCGCAGTGTCTCTCCAGCATTGAGCTTCGGTTCCTGGTCCACCTCCGGGCTGGGCGTCGCCCGACGAGGGTTGGGTGACACAGGGCCCGGCCCTCCTCCCAGCGCCCTGCTAACCTACCCCCCGCGCACAGCACAGCACTGGCCACCCCCACCCACGTGTCCCTTTCTTCTTCCCACCTCCAGGCCACAGCTCAGTGGCTGGCATCAGGGGACACTCGATCCAGGGCACGTCTGAGAAGTGACAGCTCCTCTCTCTGCACCTGGCTCGTGGCTTCCGTCCCGGGGCCGCTGGGCCGGGCAGTGGCAGGGAGGGGACAATGTTGACGATTTGTTCCGTGCATCGGTGAGTGGGAAGATCATGAGAAGTGATGACGGAGGCCAAGTTCACCAGCAAAGTGAGGCCAAAGGAGGCCCCGTCTCTCAGCTGAGCTGCCTCTCTGCCTCCCCCAGGGAGCGTCTGTGCACGCGAGACAAGTGGAACCTGGTATTCTCAGCCAGGATCGTGGCTCCTCTGTGATTAGATTGCTCCCCGGCCCTGGGTGTGCATCCGGGTACCGGTCCTTTCCTCCCGCGAGAGGCATAGGAGCCGAAGCCGAGGCAAGAAATGCGCAGAGGCGGGGCAGAGAGGGAGCAGGGAGCAGGGAGCAGGGAGCAGGGAGCAGGGAGGGCCCTCCCGCATCGAGGGGCTCCCCGCACGTCTGTGCAGGTCGGCACTCCGCGGCCACGGCAGGCGTGCTCCGAGAATGCACGTGACCGGCGCCGCGTGTCTCTCATGAGCCAGGAAGCACTTTCAGAACGTGAAGGTTCATCAACCGGCGTTTGCTCCTCCTGAGCCTGTGGTCCCGGGGCCCCGTCTCCGCCTCCGCCCGGCTGCCTTCCCTGTGGCGACTCAGCGCAGCGTGGGGCCCGGGCTGCTCCCGTTTATCCCAGCACTGCTGTGGCATCCGAGCAGCCGCTGGGACAGAACGGGGTTCTGCTTCTGCGGCACCGACGGCGGTGTCGGATCTCCTCGCAGAGCCCGGGAATTCCAACGCCTCCGTCCGGGACGAGGAAGAGGGGGCCACGCTGGGAATTCCAGACGCAGTGTGTGAGGAGCCACGCGCAGTGGCTGTGGAGGCTTGGAGCTCGCGAACCCAGGCGGCTGGTTCTCACTTTCGCCCCCACTCTCCTCTGCTTTTCCATGTTGCCCTCATTCCTCATCCCTGTTTGCCAGTGGTAGCCTCTCGAGCCCGATTTAGCCAGGGTGGCTGTCCGAGTGTGCAGAGTTTAACAGGGAAGGAAATAGCCTATTACACACATTATCAGCGGAAGCCAGGAAGGGCCCGGGGACCGGACGCATCCCAGGGCAGAACCCGCGGGGAGCAGCCACCGGCTGGCGTCAAGATCTCGCTACTCAGGAAATCTTCCGGCGACAGCACCCAGCACCCCTGCTGCCGCCTCGTCGTCCTGGGGTCCCTCCCTCCGGGTGCTGCCAGCGCTGTCCTGGGCCATGGCTGCACTCTCACACTGGGCTGCAGCCGCTTTCCCTGGGGGTGGACGCTGGGCCTCGCTCACTGGCCTCCCTCGCTTGTGGGGAGGCTGTGCCCAGGCATCTGCCCGTGTGCGTCACCAATGAGAACCTTTCTGGGGTGCAGCCTTGGGCTCGCTGCACGCGATATATTCAGTGGAGGTGGGGGTGGGCCTCCCTCGGGCAGGGAGAGTTTCCACTCTTCAGAGCAGGAATAGACTTGCCCAGGGGAGCTGTGGCTGCTCCTCCCGGGCTGTGGGTCCTGGATGAAGCGTGTTTGCATGTGCCGTCCTCATACCAACAGGGACGCTCGGTCTTCGTGGGGCCCTGCGCTCAACACCTGTGCCGATCGTCGGGCGTCGGGAAGCTGCCTTGCCGCCACGGGCATCCTCCCTGGCAAGGACCCTGGAAATCCAGACGCCCCCCACCCCCAGCCACGGCTCGTTTCTCCAGTGGGGCGTGGTGCTTGCTCCCGGAGCACTGGCAGCCCTTGGTGTACAGGGGTGAGGTGCAGAACCGGGGCTGACAGCACGGGAGCAGGCTCAGAGGGCGGGGCCTTCTGGGGCCCACCTGCCCATGGCTAGGACAAGGACACCTGCTCCGGTGACACAGAAGTCCCACGGGAAGCCTTCCTGCCTCAGCTGGCTTCAGAGCCAGCTGTCACCTGTGTGTCTTCCCTCAAGAGTGACAGGGTAACTCCGTGACTCCCAGGCTGGGTGTGGGCATGCAGGACCACTGTGTGCTGTCCATATAAGGCCTGGAGCTCTCTGGGTACAAGAAGACGCCGGCGTGAGGTGGGGTTGTGGGCCTGCACGTACTCTGGAAGCCTGGAATCCGCATATTGCACCTGTCCTGGGAGCTCGATCTGTTACGGGGGTACAGGCGTTAGTGGGGCTTACTCGGCAGCGATGGCCAGACGAGACTGGCAGATGGTCGTGGCCTGGGCACGGAGAAAGCACACGCCACACAGGGCCACATGGGGACCCCCCCCCCGCCAGGAACAGAGTGAACGGGGCTGTGGGATCGGCTGGGTGGTGGCCAGCGGCTGGGTGGCCCTGGGCCCTGGAGCAGGGGTGCTGAGGGGGGCAGGGAGCTAAAGCTGCCCAGGAGGAGGCAGGTGCTGTGC
Source organism: Oryctolagus cuniculus (assembly GCF_051225735.1). Classification (NCBI taxonomy): domain Eukaryota; kingdom Metazoa; phylum Chordata; class Mammalia; order Lagomorpha; family Leporidae; genus Oryctolagus; species Oryctolagus cuniculus. The sequence continues at coordinate 2,576,784 of NC_142878.1, forward strand.
CTGGCGCCCTGGTGGGACGGGGTCTTCTAGCACCTTCTCCCTGGGGACACGGGTGGGCGGGGGCTCGGCACTGGGCTGCCTGATGCCTCCCCGTGTTTCCAGACACCAAGGCAGCAGCGATCCCAGGCCTCAGCCAGGCCACCACGCGCTCCAGCTCCCGCGTTCTCACCGCGTTCTCACCATGTTCCGAGGGACAGAGCCCGAGTCCTCCGGCTGAAAGGGGCTGCTACTATGGCGTTTGCCGCTGGGATTCACCCATGACTGGACGTTCAGTGTCGGTGGCCTGGCCAGGGAGCCTCTCGGAGAGCAAGTTCCTGGGCCGGGATCTGGCGGGGAGCCCGCCCCGGGATCTCACGCCCGGGGACTTCTCGCGGGGCCTCAGGACAGCTGCTCCCAAGCCAGGCCGGAGAGAGGAGGAGAGCAAAGGCCAGACAGTTCCCCTCTCCCCTCGCTGGCCCAGGCGCCCCAGGTCAGCCTGTTCCTCCGCATGAAGCCATCAACCACGGGAGGGAGTGAGGGCGGACGAAACGCTGTTCCAGTGAAGTGACGGGAAGAACAGTGAGACTGGTTTTCAGGGAGAACCATGTGTTCATTAAAAACTAACAAACCAACCAAACACACTCAGCCCAAACCGATGCCACGAGACTCGGTGCAGAGAGACGTCAATTCAGTAAGGTTAGGGCAGGCTTGTCGGAAGCCGGGCAAGTGGAGGGCATTGCACCTGCTGCCGGGGTGGGTGGGCGGGCTGGGAGGTGGCCCTGTGGCTTCCTAGTGGCACAGGTGCAGCAGGAGGGAGGCGGGGACACTCACGGGGCTTTCGGGGCTGAGCCGGGTGATTTGAGGGCAGGCCTGCCAGACGGTGACCTGGGCTGGGGCTGGGCGTGGTCTGTGGCCTTGCAGGCACAGCGTAGTGACCTGGAGTGGTGCTGAAGCTGAGTTGTGAGGCTCCGTGAGCGGTTCACTTACAGTTCAGACCACCAACTTCTGTTAAAAAATGAAGCCTTAACGGCCGCACGTCTCTAAAATCTGCCGTCCGAGGAGCAGGAAGGAGCGGAGGCTCAGTCTCCACGCGGGATGTTTTCCCACCGGCTTCAGCCTCAGCGTCCCGAGGTTCGCGTTCCCTGGGTGCACAGACTGGCAGCTCCGGCTTCCTTTCGCTCCATGCGGTCTCCCAGCCGAATGGAGACGGTCACGGAGTATTTCCTCCGCGCCCAACCCGAGGACGTGTCTGTCTCCTGGGGTCTTAGAGGAACACAGCCTCCACCCAAATCTGTGCTGGCTTAATCCTCCCAGAAACAAGCGACTTCCCCTTCAGCGCTGAATTTTCAAAGTTGAATTTGTAATACTTCAGATGCTTCACTTCGACAGGATGTGCTTCCCAGAGCTTTGCCGCAGCCATAGGTCGGGCGGGGACGTGGCAGCAGCTTGGGAATCGCTGTTCTCTGACCGCAGCGTTTCGGGCTGGGCTCCACTGCTGACGGCACCGACGCGGCTGCTGCTGCACTGTTCACAGGCACACAGATCCTGGAGGGACGGGAAGAACGCAGGCAGATCACCTTCACACGTGTGTAGAGAGTGTGTGTGCGGTTGTGGTGTGTGCTTATGTGCACATGTTTGTGTGTGTGCACATTTGTGAGTGTGTGCATTCCTGTGTGTGCATGAGTGTGTGTGCAGGTGTGTGTGTGGTTGTGGTGTGTGCATGTATGCACATGTTTGTGTGTGTGCATGAGTGTGTGCAGGAGTGTGTGCGTGTGTGTGGATGCATCATGGATGTAGCATGGATGTAGCACGGATGTATCACAATGTATTTTGTTACCTGCACTTCCCACCCTTTCCCGAGACTGAGGCGTGGATCGGGTCCCACTGATGGTAAGACCTGAACCTCACAGGCTCACGACCCCCACCTCTTCGCAGGTCTCAGCCTGAGTCACTCTAGTGGGACCCGCGTGCCCCGCGGTTTCGTCGCCGGTAAATCAGCCCTGCTGTGCGCCACCCATTCTGTACCTGGGAACAGCTCAGGCGACATTCCTGTTTCCTGGGCGGCCAGGGCCTCTGGTGCTTTGCCTGCTTCCCGGGGTCATCCCTGCAAGGTGGGGGAGGGGCAGGGCAGTCACCCACCGTCCACGGCCCCCCGAGATGCACTGGCAGCAAGCGGGATCACGGGGAGCAGCCGCATCCCCCAGGCGCTCTGATCCGGGACGCAAGCAGCACCCGCCCCAAGTGGACAGCACACGGTTCATTTCAGGATTTTGCTCATGCACTTCTTTTATACAAAATCCCATCTTCACACGTGTCTGTAAATGCATACATTAGATAGATATGTATAACGTATCATTTCAGAGCTAAGAACAAAATCACTCACCTTATTTAAGAGTCGAGCCCCCGACAAGGATCGGAGCCCGCTGGGACCGAGGGGCGGGGCTCAGGTTCCGGGCCACCCTGTGCACGGCGTAGGGCTCCGGGGAAGCTGAGGGCACAGGCAGTCCTGTCCCCGTGGAGAGCTTTTCTAGATCTGTTTTCCAGTCACTGTTTCCTGAAACAGTGGAGCAGCCGCTTGTGCGTCATCCGTAAGCGCCCTGTGTGCAAGGTGCCAGAGGAGTCGCGAATCTTTGCCTCTTTCCTGTTAGCAGGGCAGCTGTGACCCCAGGCAACAGGTTAAATGCAGTGCATCACCGATAATGCAGAACTGCTTTTCACTAAAACACACACATGAGCATCCGGAGATGGTTTACGTCAGAAAGTGCATACAGAGGTACATAAAAATAAAGCCTGTTCACCCATACCTATAGGAGAAATAAAAATGGCAGGTGCTGCGACCATCGTGGGCTTCAGCTTTCCATCTCACTTTCTGGGTGAGCTGTAACCAAAACACAGCCCCGGGGCTGGCGCCATGGCATCCTGGGTAAAGCCGCCACCTGCAGTGCTGGCATCCCATGTGGGCGCTGGTTTGGGTTCCGGCTTCTCCACTTCCAATCCATTTCTCTCCTGTGGCCTGGGAAAGCAGTAGAAGATGGCCCAGGTTGGGGCCAGCGCCATGGCTCACTTGGTTAATCCTCCGCCTGTAGCGCCGGCATCCCATATGGGCACCGGGTTCTAGTCCAGCTCTCTGCTGTGGCCCTGGAGGGCAGTGGAGGATGGCCCAAGTGCTTGGGCCCTGCACCTGCATGTGAGACCAGGAGGAAGCACTTGGCTCCTGGCTTTGGATCAGCACAGCACTGGCCACGGTGGCCATTTGGGGAGTGAACCAACAGAAGGAAGACCTTTCTCTCTGTCTTTCTCTCTTACTGTCTATAACTCTACCTGTCAAAAAAAAAAAAAAAAAAAAAAAAAAAAGATGGCCCAGGTCCTTGGGCCCCTGCATCCATGTGGGAGACCTGGAAGAAGCTCCTGGCTTCTGGCTTTGGATCAGCCCAGCTCTGGCCATTGTGGCCATTTGGGGAGTGAACAGTGGATGGAAGACCTCTCTCTCTCTCCCTCTCTCTCTCTCTCCCTGACTCTCTGTGACTCTGCCTTTCAAATAAATAAATAAATCCTAAAAAAAATAAGAAATGCAGTCCCTGAGAATTCCCTGCAAGGTCACTGGTGTGGCTGAGGGAGCTGGGTGATGCCGACAGGTGCGCCCATCAGGAGAGATGGACGACCTGCTTTCCCTTGGTGGTGAGCAGCTGTAAACACAGGACAGTGACACCACGTTGACAGGAATGACACACAGGTGGGCGGGTGCGTGGATTCACCTGCCCACCACCTGCAGACCTGGAGGAAGAACCACCCACACAGAGGGGCTGCTGCTGGGCGTAATTTAAGTTAAATAAACAAAGTTAACAGAGTGACAGGTGGAGGAGGTGGCAGCGGAGGTGCCCCGCTCTCCCTCCCCGTGCCACCGTCTCTGCAGTCGGTGCCTCCCCCGCTGGATGCCGTGGCCCAGCCCAGCCGCCCGCTTCTCCCCATGACATCACACCTGTTCATCCTCTCCAGCAGCTCCACACCCAGGGCCACATGGCAGCCACCAGCAGGCAGTCACGGTCAAGGCCGAAGGAGCAGGGTCTGGGTTCAAGTCTGGGGACTGGCCCTCCAGTCGCTGGAACAAACCCAGCCACCGTGGGGCTGTGTCCCGTCTGCCACCACTCCAGGGTCACACTGCTCAGGGACCGGCCCCAATCTCGGGCAGTCACAGAAGGACAGCGCTGCAGGAGGGGCGGGGCAGGGCGATGCCCCCCCCCCCCCCCCCGCCCCGGGCTCAGGTCAGCTTTGCCTCACTCCCAGCCAGCTGCAGGGACCCGGAAGACAGCGCTGCCTCCTGCAGTCAGACTCATGCTCGCTCCGTGGGACAGGAGCAGTGGCAGGGACGGCCAGGTCCACGCTGTCTGCAGGAATGAGCATCCGGACAGCAGACGTGCCCTGAACGTGGAAGAGAAAACGGCACAGAAACGGCTTCCTGAAATCTCTCAACAGCGACCGTCCACATCCGGCGGCTGAGGGGTGCTGCTTCCGTCTCAGGGTCGTCCAGGCGGCTGGGGTTCCTGTCCGGTGGCTCATCTGTGACCCATGGTGGACGCTCAGCACGTGGCCTCCCTTGCTGGCTGAAAGATGGCTGCTCCACTTCTCCCGACACCTGGACCACCCTGCCCTCTGCCAGTGGAGACCCGCAAGAGCTCACGGACGAGAAGCGACTTGAGGAGAAAAGATGCAAAGTCAAAGCCACGTGCACCTGCTCTGCTTTGTCCCGGGGACCAAAACCTCGTCAGGAGGCCACGACCTCCAGGCACAGAAGCCGAGGAAGGGTAGCGGGGACTCCCAGGACTGGGAGGGCGTGTTTAATACACTATCGTGGGAGGCGGGGGAAGTTTGCGGCAAACATTGACACGGGCAGAAAAAGAGAAGCAACTTTCAATCAGGAGAAAACAGGTGGACGGAGGAAAATTTCCCAGCCGCCTGGGCGGATCAGGACGGGCAGAGAAGAGCGGCATGGAAGCGTGGGACAGCTGAGGTTCACCGGCTAAGGCAGCAGGAATCGACCCAAATGCAACAGTCATGGTGACTGGCAGGGCTACGGCAAAGCCTCCGTCAAAGAGAAAGACCGGCACGCTGGGGACAAACAGCATAGTCCAGTTGAGAGCTGTTTAGGGGAAACAGACCTTGATGGTAAAGTGAGGAGTAACGCCCGAGGGATCCCTGGCAAACAGCGGCTGACTCAGCGGTGGCCGGGCCGCCTGTGGGGACCTTGGGGTCAGCAGTACTCACAGGAATCAACTGACCACTGCAGGGCATCCAAGGCTGAGGTCACTGGCAGGACATTGAAGAGTGAAACTTCGAGAACTGGCATTTGTTTTTAAAATACATAGAAAAGCAAGTGTTGAGGAAACCATTGAAGACTGTGAGAGCCACCGTGGTCTGGGGAATCTGGCCACTCCCACGGGGGTTGCGAGATCAAGGAATCAGAAATCGGGGAGGACCCGGAAGTTTCCAGCAACACAACCACCATGCTTAATCAGCGTCACGAGCAAGTGAAAAAGCCAAGCAGATCATCGCACGCACAGCCGCAGGGGCTGGGGCCTGCAAAACCAGCAGCCGTCCCTAGAAGCCCGCCCAATGTGACAAGCGCATGAAGCAAACAAATTGAAACCAGAATTTTAACTTGGGGTTGAATCCACTTATTTCCTGCCATGAAAGCGGGGTCGTTTGCAATGGTGCTTTCTCTCCAGTCCTTTTTCACGACGTTTGCAAACTTTCCGGCTCAGCACGTGTGCTAGACAGACAGACCCTCCCTCCCGTGCTCAGAACCAGCTTCACCCAGCTTTGAGAAAACAGAGCCGCCGAATGCCCTACAGTGGTCTCTGGGTGGCTGGAGCTCGTGTGAGGTCGTCCAAGTGGCCACCAAGTTGTCGCCCCCTGTCCCTGCCCCCAGGACTGCCTTCCGGTCCATATGCCAGGAAAACGAGGGAAGCCGCATCTTCAGAGAACACAATGTACGCGGAGATTTGGGTGAGATCCGCTGACCTAGCACAGGCCTCCGTCGGGTTCCATGGCTGTATCCGGCTGTGTGAGGCCGCGTCGTTTGTAAAGGCGCTTATTTAGCACGGGGTCTGGAGGCCGGAGGGCCACCATCGGGAGCGAGCACCTGCGGTGAGGGCCCGGTGCTGCCTCCTAACCCAGGGAAGACGGGCGGCACGGAGAGACCGAGCATAGGGGCAGCCCCGGGAGACAGGCGTCAGCCCCTCCAGTCACCTCCAGCAGACCCCTCCGCGCAACCCCACACTGTGGCAATCAGGGGCGACAAACCGTGTTCAAGTCCCAGCATCGTGAGCGACAGCGCAGAAGCACAGGGTTCGCCATTTACGAGCTCCAAGCCCCAGCTGCACAGGGCTGTGGACCTACCGGGAGGTGGCAGCAGCCACGTGGTCCCTGAGCCCACGGGAATCCTGCTGGTCCAGTCCACCTACCAGGAAGATCGCTCTGCATGCATGTTCACAAGGAACACGTGCACGTCGCTTTTTGCGTGCTCTGCCTGGGCACCACGTGCTGCAGAAGCCTCTGTCGTGAGCAGGCCGACTGCCCAGCCTCTGGGTGTCGCTTTAGAAATCAGATTCTCCCGCTTGAAATGGAGTCTTTGCCAGAAAACCTCAGACGGAGGGCCGGTTCCTACCTCACCGGAACCACAGGCCGGGAAGGTGTGCTGTGCGTTAGACAGAGCCGGCCGGGGAGAGGGCCAGGTGGTGCACAGAGGGGAGGCGCAGAGGCCCCTCAGCCCACAGCCGGACGCTGCGAGAGCAGGCAGCCAGGGAAAGGCAAACCAGACAGAACGTGGGCTGCCGGGCGCACAGCGAGCGGAGGCGGCGGGAGAGACGCTGGCTGCCGCCCGTCCCGCCCCGCAGGTGCCTGCGGCCTTCCGCCCCCGGAGCCCACTTCTGGGAATGTTTTCTCCAAACAAACCTGCGCGCACAGTGTGGTTTATTCCCTGCCCACCTTTGTCACGGCAGAGAATTAGAAAGAGGCCGAGTCTCACCCACGACGTCGTAGGGGGTTCTGCTCTCTGTTCCTCGTGTCGGGATTTTCCATTCGGATGCCGCGCAGTTTCCACTAAACCCAAGATCCCGGTGCCCGGGCGGACGGCAGGGCTGGGGCTCCCGCAGCGGCTTTTGGCGTGTTTGCTGTCACGCACGAATGACACGAGGTTTCCGCTGTCCTGACAGCAGGTCTGCTAACGGCTCTTCTTTCCACGCGTGGAGCCGGGTCTCGGCGGTGGCCGAACGGTCGGTTTTATGAGGATGCTCCGGGCCAGGAGGCAGGGGCTGCTCCTTGTCAAGGCCTGCACTGCCGACTGCGCTGCCGACGGCTCCGTTCTGCGTGGCCCCCCGCTGGCCTGGGTCAGCCTGGACTTCTGTTTGCTCCTTATCGCGACAGCACCGTTCTGCCTGGCTGGCTCCGAGGTTCACTGATTTTGTAACCGGAGCTCCGAGGGCAACTGTATTTGTCTTTCTCTGTCAACTGCGCTGTGCCCTTCGGCCCTCAGATTCCGTCCGTCTCACACCTGGCGGCTGCACTCACTTCCTTGCTTTGCTGCCATCAGAAATGTTTCTTTCCCATTTCTGCTCTTCATTCTCCCCTCCCAACTTCTTGTTAGGAAAATGCTCACAGCTGGGGGAAAGCCGTCCATCCACTCCCTGGATGCCACAGTGAGCGTCTTCTAGACCTGCTCTACTACATCTCTGTCTGTCCTTCCGTGCTTCTGTCCGTCAGGAGGATTCATGGTATTGACATATTTCAAAGTAAGACACCAGTACATTTCCGATAAATACTCCACATGCATTTCACCAACTAGAATCCAGTATTTTAATTGCCTTTTTTCTTTTGCAACAAAATTAACACACAGCAAAATAATTGTACGATTCTGATAAACGCTTTTCTCCCAGGCAACCTACTCCCTACCAAGACAGCAAATGCTGACCTGGACTTCTCTCAGTCCTGACCCTGCCAGCCCTGCTCACCGGGGGCCACCACATTCATAACCACAGATGGGCTGCTGGAGGACTGCATGGAAAAGCAGCCACAGAGCGCGTGTTGTTTGGCTTCTTCCACTCAGCCTGATGCTGTGGTCACCCGTGGTTTGTCCCTTTTATGGCTGTGCTGTAGTCCATTGGTTGAACCCTGGCAAGAGGTTGTCCCTTTTTTAAATCTTTTCCTCTGTGGATGGATGACTTGGGCTAACTCTTGTTCGGGGCTACTGAGAGGACAGCTGTTACGGACAGTTCTGACTCCTCCCTCCCGAACTTCGGGTAAACACCGCACTGAAGGTCGGGGTTGAACGTGGGGATGTGCACAGCTCCATGTGTTGGCTCAGGTGACTGCGTCGGTTGACACTACTGGCCGAAGTAGATGGAAATTCTGTCTTCTATGGAATTGGCTACGCCTGACCTCAGTGGTGGGATTGTAGCTGTGCTGATGGGTGAGCGTGGCAGCACATTGTGGGTGGGGCGTGGCAGCACAGCGCGGGTGGGCGTGGCAGCACATAGTGGGTGGGCAGCACAGCGTGGGTGGGTGGGCAGCACATCACGAGTGAAGTCCACTTCTCCTTCACCGGCCACTTGCACATCTGGCCTCATCTAGTGCTAAACTCTGCGTCCAGTTTTAGCAATCGTTTGACATTTTGTTATCTGGGATTACCGTCCTCGTAAGAGCTTTGTACTGTGACTATTTTTCCTAGACAACAGCATCCCCATGAATTTTCTTAATCCAGTATTTTGATGAGCAGTCTAATGTTAATCTTTAAGTTATTACTGTCTTTAACGTAAGACAACATTGGCCATCCCATGTCACGGGGATTTTCCCTTGTGTTTTCTTCCACAAACATTGTAGCCTTAGATTCATGTTTATGTCTCTGCCGCATCTCAGACTAGTTGCTGTGCACGGCGTGAGCTGGGGACTGGTGTGCATTTCTTCGACTGATGAACGCCGGTCATTCCTCGCCTTCCCTGACGACTTCCCTTCCCCGTCAGATCGCTTTGGTGCATTTGTTCACAGCCGAGACACCAGCCCGGCGCAGGTCCAGTCCGAGTTCTCCGTGCTGCTCTGGTGAGCCGCTCGTCGCGCTCTATGCCGCCGTGCTCACCGCTGCGGCTCTGCAGGCGTCACGGGTGGACGCCTGAATCCCGACACTGGTTCTTCACATACTTGCTGTGCCCGTGGTCACCGCGGCTCTGGTCGTCTTTGCGTTCTCTCTGAGTGACAGTGTGGAGATCCTGCTGCCGTCTTGTTGAGTTTTTCAGAAGCACTTGCTGTTTTTGACAGTAGTGTAATGATGCTCATAAAACGTCATTTCCAAATGTGTGCTGTTAGTCACTAGAGACGATTGGATTTGGCGTATTAACCTGCTCTCCTGAAACCTTGATAAATTATTATTTCTGAAATCTTTCATTCAGGTAAACAACGCATCAGTCTTTTTCTGGATGGTGTATGTGGCTCAGACATTGCTTATAAAGCTTGGAGTTATCCCAAGATTGGGAGTAAACATTCGTATTCTGTGACTATATTTGTAAGTTTTACATTAAGGTTTTCCTGCTGCCTGGTAGTTACGTGTGGCAAGGGCAGGACACAGTCTTACGGGAATCCAGAGCTGCGTGGGTAACCGTCCGGACACCGTTTCTGTCTTGGACTCGAGTTTGCTTTGCCGTCCTTATCTTACACGAATCTTCAGTGTAGACACAGGTGTGCTGATTTTTCTGCCTCTGACTTTGCCGATAGTTAGGGTGGCACTGTCAGCCACGGAAGTGAGTCTTCGAGAATGTCTACACTGATTCTGCTCACCGACTACTTCAGGTAAGACACAGGATAACAAGTTGTACAAAATATCCCACCGGGATTTTTATTGGAATTGTGCTGAAATTACAGATTAACTTCAGATAACCAATACTTTTTTTTAAAAAAAAATTATTTCCTATTATTTGAAAGGCAGAGTTACAGGGAGGCAGAGAGAAAGAGAGAGAGAGAGAGAGAAAGAGAAAGAGAAAGAGAAAGTTTTGCATCTGCTGGTTCACTCCCAGATGGTCGCAAGGGCCGGAGCTGTACTGTTCTGAAGCCAGGAGCCAGGAGCTTCTTCCAGGTCTCCCACGCAGGTGCAGGGGCCCAAGACTTGGCCATCTTCTATTGCTTTCCCAGGCCACAGCAGAGAGCTGGATTAGAGGTGGAGCAGCGGGAACTCAAACCGGTTTCCAAATGGGATGCCGGCACTGTTACTCCACAGCGCCAGCCCGGTAACCAATACTTCTGAACACTGAGTATTTCCTCTCCAAACATCTCTGAGATGTTTTATGGCCCCAGTAGGACTTCCTAGTGTTCTTTGTGTGGCCTGGGCTGTTTCCAAGCTTCCGCCGTGTGCTACAGCTGGCGTCGTGTTTCCATCTTTTCCCACTGCACCTCTGGGAGCCATTGAGAAGCAGTCGATGTCACAGTTTTCTCTCTGTTGAGTTCACAATGCCACTGAACGTAATTGAATTCCAATCAAGGAACTGCCGTGGAATTCTTGACTGGGCTGCCGGGTAATTGCCACTTTCAGAGAAGGTGGAGAGGCTGCGAGATCGCGCCAGGCTTCCTCGGCCTGGAGAAGCCTTCTCCACGGAGCAGGGCGAGGCTCCGCCCACACGTCTTCTGCGGTGCGAAACCTCAAGACGTGTGCTACAGGGCTCCTGTCCCACTAAAAGTCCAGGGTGCCCCGACAGCGGCCGGTCTCCCCAGCTAACTACTTTTCTCTTACCAAAGGGAGAGGCATGCAAGGATGAACCACACCATCATTCCGCGTTGCCTGGTGCACGCTCGTCTTCAGTTGAGTTTTTGAGGATCTGGCCTGGGGATTGTGAACTGAGTCACTGTAAGCCCCCCTCCCCCATTTCTAGAAAGTAGCGATTTCGTGTGAAGAAGCGAGAACATAAGCGTTTAGGAAAATCTCAATACAGTGTTCATCGGAGGCCCTCCCAGGCGCGAAGCAGTGATGCTGATTTTCAGCTCACAGAGTCGCTGAATTTCTCCACTCCAACGTTTAAGCCAAATCCATTTTTCTGGTGTTATGGAAAGGATGAATAGACAGGAAAATGTCCCCACCTGGGCGCTTTTTAAAAATTAACACTAGAATTCAGAAAATGTCACCCAGTTTTCTAAATTGTCTCGCCGGCAGCCTTTATCCGCATGAAACTCAGCATGATGAGGTGGGGGCAGTGCCGGTGTCGGGGAGCTCCCGTTCTCACCGCCAGCAAGCACCTGGGCCGGGGCCGCTGCACACCTGTCCCCGCGTCCCCGCGCCCACCGCCCCGCCGGGAGGAAGCTCTTGGTCCCGGCCGCCCAACACTGTGCACGTTGAAAGCCCGTGAAGCAGAGAACGCGGCTCGCGACAACCACGATTCTTCACTTTCCTGCTCCGGGAGTGAAGGCTGCCCGGGGATGAGATTTTGTGATCAGAATCAGAGACCCAAGATCTCTCTTGATTCAATGTCTCGTAAGCAGTCTACACTGGATCTTCCAGGCTGTCTGTCTAGTTCATTCGGGGTTTATCCAAGGCACCCTGAATGACAATCAGTTATTACCAACATTGTCTTGGGCTCCAGGATTCTTTTAAAGCTTTAACTGAATTTTCAGTGCACTTCCTCCCATTTCCTTTCACTAAGGAGGCACCAGGTGGGTCCTGGTAGCGCGGACCTGCACTGCCTGTGGCCCTGGGTGTGTGTCCTGTTGACTTCCTGTCTGTGTTTACCTGGCGCTCCCTCGGGTCAGTTCCACGCGTGCAGCTGCGTGCCCCAGGCGCCGTCCAGCCCAGGGTGTGATCGGTTGAAGAGTGGGTTTCCATCCAGTGAGCTGCGTGCTAAGGTGCAGGGTGGCTTTGTGAAGAAACAGACTAAGTTTCAGCCTGGAGGAATTCGGCAGCCGTGACCTGGCACCTCTGCAGGTGGCAGCGAAGGCTCCGGACCAGGCAGTAGCTGGGCTCCAGACGTGGAAATCCGATCTGCATCGGGCAGTGCCTGGGAGCTGAGGGGCCAGGGGACTAAGGGACGGTCTGGAGAGGTTTTCAGCAGAGGACCAGCCTGGAGCGCCAGGTCCCCTGGGACCACCCACAGCACAGATCAGCCGGGCTGGGTAGGAAGCGGTACTGCCCTCCCGGTGGGAGCCGGCGACTGGATGGGGAGACGGTTGATGGAGGCCAGCAGGTGGTTGGGGAGGAGGGACAGGCAAACTGGCAGGGAGTGTTGGCCATGGGACAGGCTAGCGGGTTGATAGATGGCCTGTGGGCTCCTGAGCCTTGCTTGGTGGTGATGTTTAAGAGCCCGAGGCGGACTTGTCGGGAGGAAAGCGTTGTCTCCGGTGAACCCCAGCGGCCTAGCTCAGCCACGGGTCAGTCGGCGGGCGCGGCCTCCAGTGGTTCCGCTGCTTCCTTCCCACTGTGCCCACCCTGCCTCCCTGTCCTCTCGCAGCCGTCTCTGGATGACGGATGATTGCAGGGCAGGCAAAGGAGGCGCTTCCACTTTTCCACTGGATGAGAGGAGGCTGATCTGTCCCTGAGCAAGGCCTGTTCCAGGCTCGGGGAAGGCAGAGCCTCTGTCACGGCCTTCATCTTCAACTTCCTCTGCCTGGCTGTAAGGCCGAGTCGGGGCAGTGGGGGCAGGGAGGGCAGGGGCCCCGCAGCCTCCCGAGGGCCCCTGCCGGGGACGCTGGCCCAGCTGGCTTGTGCTTGCGCAGGGCTCGGACTGACCGTGACTGCTGCGAGTGGGTGAGGACCGAGAGTGCCCCAGGGCAGCGGGAGGCCACTCTGCAGCTGACCCCTGGGGGGCGGGGGGGGGCGTTGCCATGGTAACGCTCCACGTTCTGAAGCGATGCCATCAGAGAGCAGAGGGAGGTGGGCTCAGCACGTGTGAGCAGTTCAGCGCTCCACGTCGGCCTTTTCCTCTCTTTGTCCACGTTGGGCCTGAATATCAAGAAATGAAGAAGAGAGGGGTGGGAAAGAGAAGGCAGGAAAGAGGCGCAGGCGCATGGGACGCCCCCACCCCATGGGAGCCCCGGCTGGAGCCCTGGCTCCCCACTCCCCTCCAGCTCTGGCTACTGTGCACCTGGGAGGCGGCAGGTGATGGCTCAAGTACTGGGCCCTGCCACCCACAGGGGACACTGGGATTGAGCCCTGGGTGTTGGGAGCATTTGGGAAATGAACCAGTGGATGGAAGATCTCCGTCTCCGTCTCTCTCTGTAGGCCTCCCCACTTTCCAAGTAGACAAAATTTTTTAATGAAAATAAATAAGCAAAATCTTTATAAAAGAGAGAAAGGGGGATGGGGAGGGAGGGAGAGAAGGAAGGAAGGAGACTCCGCTGTCCGTGTCCAGGGGAGATTTCCCAGGGAACAAGAACGAGTGGCCTGTGGCTGAGGCTGAGGGAAGGAGGCGTTGACCTTGACGCTCCATGAAGCTGGTGGACGAGTCCGCTCAGCTCCTCTGGCTGGCCACCCTGTGTCAGCGCGCACCGTGCCCCGCGTCATGAGACAGCCGTCCCCCGAGACAGTCAGGCTCTTATCAGCTGAACACAGACTCCGCCGTTCTTGGCGGTGACGTGCTGTGGCTGGCATCAGGAAGCACCAGGGCTGGGATGGCACCACCACGCAGCCGCTGTCACAGCACCACCACGCAGCCTCTGTCACGGCACCACCACACAGCCGCTGTCACGGCACCACCACAAAGCCCGCTGTCACAGCACCACCACACAGCCTCTGTCACGGCACCACCGCGCATCTTTGAATGCTGTTCTCACAGGTTTCAATTCCAGTCTGTCCAATTCTGCTGGTTCTAACGCACTCCCCATCCCCTGCACCCCTCCCCCCGCCACTGCACTGGGGGCACCTGTGATGTGCTCCCACGTCTTGGAGGGTCTCCCCACTCATGGTCTTACGATGTCACGGCTGCTTGACACAGTGGCCGAGGACTTTTTCTTTTTTCTTTCTTTTCTTTTCTTTTCTTTTCTTTTTTTTTTTTTGACAGGCAGAGTGGACAGTGAGAGAGAGAGACAGAGAGAAAGGTCTTCCTTTTTGCTGTTGGTTCACCCTCCAATGGCCGCTGTGGCCGGCGCACCGTGCTGATCTGAAGGCAGGAGCCAGGTGCCTCCTTCTGGTCTCCCATGGGGTGCAGGGCCCAAGCACTGCACTCCCGGGCCACAGCAGAGAGCTGGCCTGGAAAAGGGGCAACCGGGACAGAATCTGGCGCCCCGACCGGGACTAGAACCCGGGGTGCCGGCGCTGCAGGCAGAGGATTTGCCTAGTGAGCCGCGGCGCCGGCCTCGAGGACTTTTTCAAAACTGGAGTCGGATCGTGCGGTTCCCTCTGCTCAAGGCATTTTAGTGGCATCTGGAAGTCTTGCCTGGGATAAGAACCCAAACGCCAAATTCTAATCCTGTCCCGCGAGGCCCCGTGTGGCCTGGCTCCTGTCTGCCTGGGCCTCACTCTCTCCCGGCACACGTACCGGCCTCACCACACTTAGGGGCCACAACGACCCAGGCTGACATATTCCCAGAGCCCTTCTCGCTGAGATTGCCACGTGGTTTCTGCTTCATTTTGCAAAGGGTTCGTTCACACGCCTCTACCTAAGAGAGACTTTATCCAGCCACCCTACGTCTATTAACCCAACTGTGCTTTAGCCTGCTTTGCACGCCTCCGCTGCAGTAACTTGCGTTGTGCCCTGAGACTGTCTGTGGTTCTCCGTTTCATCTCCACCAGAAAGCGATACCCACTGCACTCCGTGTTTCCTTCGCCCGCTGCTGTATTCCTGGAATGATGTCTCCCACCTAGTGGGCCCGTATTAAGTATTTGTCACGTGCACTAATGAATCAAAGTGTCAGACATTAAGCCAGCACCCTCCCTCCCTGGCATCTCTGACTCCAGCCCCACCGTGGAGGGCCAAGGTCCAGCCTCACTCAGCGCCAGAGACGTGAGGACCAGGGCACTGGTGGCCAAGTGCTCGTGCGTCTCTGGGCACCTGCTGGTGACGCTGGCATTTCTTCCGGAGCTCCTCACCTGCTTCCTGGGCCCCGCAGGTCCCGGCCACAGACTCAGCACTGACAGTGCCCTCCCTTTAGGACATTCCATCCTGGTGAGCGGTGGCACCCAGCACACAATGCCCACCTCCTTCCCTTCTGCCGGAGGATCGGCCCCCACGGGAGAAGCCGCCACCTCCTCGCCACTGAAGAAACTCCCACCCCCGCCAAGAAAACCCACTCCCTGGCGCTCGGGAGGCGAAGGGGCCAATTCTGGATGCCGGCTGGGACTCTGGAAGAGAGCGTAGAGAGGATACGGATCGGAGGCTGTGGCCAGAGCTCGCGCAGAGGGTTCCCTTACCTCCTCTGTGAGGCCAGGGTTTTCAGAAATTCACCCTGGGGACACGAGGGTGGTTCTGGGGCTGTCACGTAACCACTAACAGACACCAGGACCCCGAGGACCTATCTGAAACAATGGACCTTGCGTGAGATCACATTATCTCGTTCAGCACTCAAAGCTGGGAACGCTTCCAACAGCAATCATCTCCACGGCTCCAGGGAGTTCAAGAGATGGCGCTGAAATGCAAAGCGAGGCATCACCCGGTTTTTTCAGGGCCAGCACACGCATCTACGGCTTCCTCGTAGTTTGCAGCAGAAGTCATCAGAGAAACCGCTATGCAGCCTGTCTCCCCAGGAGAACTCTCTATCACCGGCTCCTCCAAGGCCAGGAGGAGCGGAACCAGCCCAGCTCTTGGGAAAAACTGCAATGGGACCGTGAACAATTCACTGTGATCACAGCTGGGGCTGGAAGACAAAGCTGAGTGGTGGCTGTTTGGTCCCGTACCCACCCTAATTCGCACCAAGCATAGCTTCAATTTATCCTATTTTGAGTAAAAACACAGAGTTAAGACAGAACAAAGATGTTGAAGTCAGAAAGACATTGATTTAAATCATACCCCCTGCATTTGTTATTGTATCTTCTTGCGTAAGGTCCTCACCCCCCGCCCCCAGCTCTGCGACCTCGTCTTAAATGCAGTGCCAGACCCCTCACCTGCCGGATGTTATCAGGATCAGGTTAAAGGGCCGTGGTCAACGTGCTGACCACAGAGTCTGCCGCATAGCCCACACTCCAGGTGAGCTACACCTGCTGTCCACTGCTACCACAGTGACGCGGCGACACGGGCCACCCTGGAACTCACCGGCCGGCCACAGTCTCCTGTAGGCTCTGGGTTACAAGTCTGCAGAATGCTTGTCGCGGTGAGTCTGAGCGGACACCTCTGCTCCAGCTGGTGGGTTGGATGAGATTGGCTCCAGGCCCCTACTCCAGGGCCAAGAGCCACCTGGGCCTGCTTTTCAGGGCAGTAGGCAACCCCGAAGACACATGCACATTCCAGGCTGCTGTTTGCACGATGCTGGTCACATGGCAGCCCCACACCCCTGCGGTGGGGTGAACTCCACCATCTGGGACAGGGAGAGAGTCATCTCCACCATCACACTGCAGCCTTGTCTGTTATGATAACGAGTGGTAGGTAAAACAGTGCTCATCGGCTCCTTCCGCTGATTCCGTTTGATTGCCAAGTCCGTGTGGGGGACTGTCTTCGTCATTCGCCCAGGGAATGCTAAGCTTCCCTCAGCCGTGCGTGACTTTGATGTGTGGCTTCCGAGGTGGTGACTTCAGTGGCTGCAAACCCGTTGCATCAGCTCAGGAAAACCCAAATCAGAAACCGGATGAGTGGGCAAGGCAGCCCCCTCCCTTGCTGGGGTGACGACCCCGGTCGCGGTGCCGGGCCTCCCTGCATGGCTCAGCTTCGGTTTCCTGACCTGGGCAGGGGGCTGCTCGCTCACTTCCTCCTGCTTCACTACGTATTTTCCATATGGAAAGGATGTTCGCTTTACACCACGCGGCGTCGTGCGTTTTAAGTTAAGCGGAAAGGCATCTACTCAATGCAGTCCATTGCTATTTAACTTGATGGGAGTCCGGGCTCAAATGCCAAGTTCAGTTCAGCCATGGAACAGCTGAGGGACGGTGGAAGCAACCCACGGAATGTGTTTCCCTGGCCCTTACTCCCATGGGACGGGCACGTCAATGGACAGCTCCACATAAAACCTGGTGCCCGTCTATTTCCTCCTCTGATGGTAAAAGTGGAGCACGTACGTAGGGCGGAGCTGGGTCTGAGCTACGAAGGGTAGAAGAAGCTATTTGTCAGGTGTGATCCGGAAATGCAACCTTCCTGCTGCCTGCCCCTCATTTTGAAGGCTGAGGGAGGCAAGGGGAGGACCATGAGCCACCCCGGAGGGCAGTGATCACGACCACACAAGCGTCAAACAAAGACACATCTTCCCGCATTTGAGCATCTGACGTCCACCTGCCGGTACAGTCACACGTAACCCGCAAGGTGTGTGCTGAAGCAACGACATGAAACCCTATGTGGGGCAGGCAGGGAAGGGTCCCCCGCTGGAGGCTGGTGATGTCAGTAAAGATCCCGGGGTCGGGGGGCAGCTCGTTCCTCCGCGTCTCTTAGTGGGGAGGGGTGATGGAGGGAGAGCGATGATGACATTCGTGGCTGGCAAGGAGCGTGCATTCCACTGACATCAAGAGGATGCAGCCGGGGAGGTGGGCATAGCCCCAGGTATTCCGCAGCTGATCCGGGATGGTTAGGGTTAAACACGACAGCATCCAAGACAGTGCTACCAGGAACAGCAGAATCGGCTCCGAGCCTCGCTGGCGATTTTCCCACAATTCTGTTCTGTTTTTAGATATGCACACCGATTTGGAAAGTTTTATTGGTTCTAGGTCAAAGCAGGGAGATGCGCTGAACTGATATTCCCCAAGTCCCTTCCAGGCCCCAGTCTGCGCGTCTGAGATACGCCGCCGTTATCCTCCCCGCAAACCCAGCCCAGCTGCCCTGCCCCCCTCGTCTTCAGCCACAGCCCTCGACGGCCCCGCGTGGCCACCGTGCGAGGCGCCACTGCCAAGCATTTCTTTTCTGTTCCAGTCCGGGGACGGGACGCCGAGGAAGGGATTAGCGGGCTTTTGGCCGAGGCACGTGAACTGTCTGTAATTGTGGAGTACATTTTTGTACCAATAAATGGCTGAGAGGAGTCCTGTGATAGAAACTTTCAGGAGGTAATTGAATGTGTCAGCTGGATCAAAAAATTATGTACTTGCTGTACTTGGGCAAGCGGTGATAAATCGTCTATTGTCCGGGGAGTCTGCCTGGCATTTTCTTTTGCATTGTAGAATTATGATGGTCCTCGGTGCTGAGTTAACAACTGAAAGAAACCCTTTGGACGAAAATTTATCATTTTGATGCCAAGCCCTGTGCATGGTTACCTGGCAAACAACAGATTTTAATAATTCAGAGCTTTAATTCAGACAAAAGAAATGTGTTTTTTTTTTTTAACCAAATACATTTGACTATAACCAAGGCGTGTCTTCTGCCCGAATAGCAGTTGGCATTTCTCTATCTGAACAATGAAGTGAGGGAAGAAGCCTGTGTTCCTCCTTACTGATGTTTCCGATCGTGTCTTTGCGAAACTGTCTGGGGAGAGAACCTTGCTGCCACGGACAGTCAATTGCAGCTGTAGGATTTCCAAGCGAAGGAACAAAACAAAATAGAAATGGTGAGTCCTGCTAGCCCTCAGCTGTCCGTAATGTGACCTCATTAGGAAGAACTGCGCTTGTCTAAGGAAAATCATGCACATGCTAAGAGAACGTGGAAATAGTGATCACGCCTAGACACAGAAATTGAGAAGCTCCGTGGGAGTGGGAGAGTTAACAAAGGCGAGTTTCAGTGGGTTCCTCAATCCCAGTTCTAATTTCTCTCAAAATTGACAGGCAGACCAGCCAGGGGTGATGGATGCTTCAAGCGGACAAAGGGTGGCGTCCTAATGGAACAGGCATGAATCTCTGGAGGAGTAAGCGGGGCAGGAGCAAAGACAATGGAGGGAGAAGGACCTCAGGGCTGATGAGCTGCCACCCTTCCAGCCTCACTCATTAGCAAGGACACCGGAGCAATGGACCTGCCAGGAGTCAGGGGTCCGGGGTGGGGGTTGCACGCAGGGGTGCAGCCGCTCAGCGCAGCTGGGGAGCTCCAGGGTGGCTCAGCACGAGGGAAGGGAGGGCAGCGCACAGCTGAGGAGCTGGGCAAATGCCCCCCACCCTGCTCTTGGGGTCAACCAACGGACGCGGGCTGACGCGAAGACTTCTGCCTGAGACACTCATGCAGTGCTGTCTATGTTATTAATACTTGGAAACAGGGGCCGGTGCTGTGGTGTAGCGGGTAATGCCTCCACCTGTGGCACCGGCATCCCCTATGGACGCCAGTTCACATCCCGGCTGCTCCACTTCTGATCCAGCTCTCTGCTATGTCCTGGGAAGGCAGTGGAGGATGGCCCAGGTGCTTGGGCCCTGCACCCACATGGGAGACCAGGAAGAAGCACCTGCTCCTGGCTTCGGATCAGCCCAGCTCTGGCCAGTGTGGTCATTTGGGGAGTGAACCAGTGGGTGGAAGACCTCTCTCTCTGTCTCTCCCTCTCTCTGTCTATAACTCTGCCTCCCAAATAAATAAATACAATCTTTAAAAATTTAGAAATAAGTAAATATTTTGAAATAAACCAAGTTCACCAGTATCAGGTGATATTAACAAGACAACGAAAAGCGCAGCCACTCAAATACCTGGAAAAGGTTCCGAATAGTACCATGAATGCGCACATTTCAGTGTTAAATATACAGTATAAGAGGTATAAAG
Source organism: Oryctolagus cuniculus (assembly GCF_051225735.1). NCBI lineage: Eukaryota > Metazoa > Chordata > Mammalia > Lagomorpha > Leporidae > Oryctolagus > Oryctolagus cuniculus. The sequence goes on from NC_142878.1 coordinate 2,596,523, forward strand.
AGAAAAGAAACAAATGGTATAAAACAGCTATAAAAGGGGACCAGCGTGGGTCACAGTGAACTGATAAGAGTGCTTTTGATACTGGCTAGCCTTATTAATAGGTTTCAATATTAATGATCTTGGGTTCTTGCTGTCTGTCAGAGAATAGTTCTGAATATCAGCTTAAAATCACCCAGGCGACATGGTACGTTGTTTTAACGTCTGTTCATGAGGGAAGCGCACAGGAGAGAGGGCTGCCTTTAGGGGAGAAGGAGTCCAGACACACAGGCTGGGTCCACAGCGGGTGGAGAGCAGGCCGGAGCCCGGGAGCAAAGCGTAGGATTGGGAGCAGCCACAGGCGGCTCGGCTGGGGCGGGAACGCAGAGGCCGAGAGGAGGCAGAAATGCCGAGCGCCCCAGGCACTGGGCAGCAAGGGAGGGGCCCCCATTTGCCACCTTTCCTGTAAAGGGGCGTGGTCACGGAGACTGATTGGCAGGTGGGCGTGGTCACACAGGGGCGTGGTCTTTAACCCTGCCTGCCTGTATCGCTTCCGCGTGGTTTGTTGGGTGATGGCGTCTAATCTCCGGTGGGGACACTGGGCCCGTGCAGGGCTTGAGTTGAGATTCAGAAAGCCTGAACTGCTGGACCAGTGCCCACCTTGGGCTTAACATAAAGATGGATTTTAATTATTTTGTTTTTTAAGCCGAGGAAAAGAAGGAAACAATATTACCTATTACACGTCAAACAGATTAAAAGGGGGCCATATGTGACAGGTTGATAAATAGAAATTAATATGCATCACAGAGAAGTTATTGAATTATTTACTGTGCCTCTGTCATCTCTGAACAGTAATTCCCAGGTCAGTCAACTGTTGTTATACGAACCATACGTTAAAACCATGGAATCAGGCCAGCGCCGCGGCTCACTAGGCTAATCCTCCGCCTGCGGCGCCAGCACCCCGGGTTCTAGTCCTGGTCGGGGCACTGGAGTCTGTCCCGGCTGCTCCTCTTCCAGTCCAGCTCTCTGCTGTGGCCTGGGAGTGCAGTGGAGGATGGCCCAAGTGCTTGGGCCCTGCACCCCATGGGAGACCAGGAGAAGCACCTGGCTCCTGGCTTCGGATCGGTGCAGCGCACCGGCCATAGCAGCCATTTGGGGAGTGAACCAACGGAAGGAAGACCTTTCTCTCTCTCACTAACTCTGCCTGTCAAAAATAAAATAAAATAAAATAAACAAATCATGGAATCGAAGGAAAACATTCTCAACTGAAAAACTCCTGCAGTGAGAGAGAGCAGGGGTGGGATGCAGGCTCCTTCCGTCTCGCGCTGGCCAGCTGTGCCCGTCGGCAGGAGTAGAGTGAGCTGCCGTCTGTCCCTCGGCTCTGCTGGGCCCCGTGTCCTTAGACACCACGTCTGCGTCCGGGGTTTCTGGAGGCCCAGCCCGCTGGGACGGGAGCCCTGTGCTGGGCTGGCCCTGAGCGGGAGACGGGAGGACACTGCTGGCCATAGCTTCCTGTTCTCCTAACGCCTCCTCACATTGGAGGAGTCTGCGCTCCAAGTTCCACCTGTCTCCACGGCCCTTAGACTGACGGCTGAGCATTCCAGAAGCCCCGCCCCCTCCTGGCCTCCATGTCGCCTGGAAGGGAGCCAGGGCTCTGCCCCATCTCTAGGTCCCTACTGGGGGAACCCAGTGGGAAGACGCCCTTAGCTCTGGCTCCTGCAGCCAGCGCTGTGTCTGTGAGATCTGCCCAGCTCCTCTCGGAAAAGCCAACAGGGAGCTCAGCCGTGGCGTTAAGGAAGATAAACCCCAGGAGCTGCGGGGACTTGCTCAGGAGCACCGCCCATCAAGGGCCGAGCCAGCGCCTGCACCCCCGTCCCCGGTCTGGCTCTCTCGGCCCCGTGGCCTCCGCACCCCCAGACAAGGGAGCTTGGTCGGAGCCGGGCTGCTTCATGCCCTACCCCTCCAACACCTGCCACATGCTGTCTGGGACGCCCTTGGCTCCCTTGTGCAATGGCACCTTGTCATCAGCGCCTCACAGCCAGCGGCCGTGCGCGAGGAGAAAGGGAGGTTGTGCGGGCAGCGTCGCGGACGGCTCTTGTCACCCGCTGACACTCAGCGAGGCGCAGCGGGAGCTGGCACCGAGCGGCGAGCCTCATATGGAAGAAGCTCCCAGCCAACGAGCCGGTTCTGACACGTCGGGCAGGATGCTGTCACGGCAGCTGCTCCCAGAGGGCTGGACAAGGTTCGCCGACCTCGATCCTGCGTGCATGTCCAGCGCCTGCCTGCGTTACGCGGCTGACCTGCGTGGCCCCCGTGCTGCGAGTGTCACCGGCATGCTTGGGGCTGCTGCCAGCTCCTGTCACCGGCCTCGCCAAGGTCCCTCAGAGCCCTGCTTGCTGTCGGCTTTGCAGAAAGGGAGGGAAACGTCAGACTTGGAAGCTCACCGCGCCTGTGTGTTGACGTGCATACGGCGCGGGGGGGTTCGCAGCAAGGTGTGGGACAGCGCCGCTTCGCTCAGGCGGAACGCGGAAGCCACGCAGCCGCCGGCCGGCTCAGCACCCCACGTTCATCTCAGCTGTTTGTGCCCAAAGCTGTCTGGGGTTACTTATTTTTCAGCGTGCGCTCACTGTGAAGTTCCATCTTCTAAACGGTAACTCACTGAGCCGTAAAACGATGAGACAGGAGCACGGCCAGTGGCAGCAGCGGCCTCCGGTCGCAGGCTGTCTGCCCGCCTCCAGCTGTCGGGATGTTGGGATGAATTTCTAGATATGGTGGCGTCGTTGTCTTTACTAGATAACAGCTATGACATAAATTATTGAGCACATTGTGTGTGTCAGACTCTACGCTAGCTACTGTCTCAGTTTCATTTCATCTTAAGAAGAAATCCCCCCCAAAAAAATAAATAAAAAATAAAAAAATCCCCAAAAGCAGGGTTATCATCATCACTTCATGGAGAAGGAGACCAAGAATCTGAAAGGTTAACCAATGGTCTCGGGGCCGGTGCTGTGGCCTAGTGGGTAAAGCCACTGCCTGCACAGCCAGCTTCCCATGTGGGCACCAGTTCAAGTCCTGGCTGCTCCACTTCCCATCCAACTCCCTGCTAATGTGCCTGGGAAAGCAGTGGAAGATGGCCCAAGTGCTTGAGCCCCTGCACCCACATGGGAGACCCAGAAGAAACTCCTGGCTCCTGGCTTTGGACCTGCCCAACGCCAGCCTTTGCAGCCATTTGGGGATTGAACCAGCAGATGGAAGATTTCCTTCTGTCTCTCTCTCTCTGTCTCTCTCTGTAACTCTGGCTTTCAAATAAGTAAATCAGTCTCTAAAAACAAAACCGTCTGAGGTCAAGCATCGCATCCTAGGTTGAGGTCTCGCGCTGGCTGATTTCAGAGCCGGCACTCCTCTGTTCTATCGTTAGCAGCAGGGAGGAGAGAGCGTTGGTAAAAGACGGACCCAGGAGAGAACGTGGATTCTGACCTTACTAATGTGTGGGCCACGGCAGTGGGCACTGTCGCCTCCCGGAGGCCGCAGGACTCACTGTTGGAGACGGTTCCTGAAAGGCGAGCCTGAGACCCCCTGCCCACAGCAAGGTCCCCTTGTGGCACGGACGGCTTCAGGGATGGCGCCTGCCAGGGGACACTGCAGACTGCCCAGGGGATGGCGCCTGCCAGGGGACACTGCAGACTGCCCAGGGGATGGCGCCTGCCAGGGGACACCGCAGACTGCCCGGGGTACGGTAGAGAAGGCAGTGCAGGCACCACTGTGCTCTTTCTCCACGTTTGCCCACTTTGCTAATCCGGTTGGAAGGGTCAGCGGGGGCCAGCGGGGGTCCCATTCAAAAGCCAGCATCACTGGCTAGACAGGTGAGTGAACCGGCGGACGACTCCGAGCCCAGCCTCTGAGCTGCCCCAGCCAGGCCAGGGGAGGCGAGACGACCCGACCCCACCAAGCAGATCTGTGAGCCTGTCTCTAGAAGTGGTTTCTGTTTTAGGAAATCAGAATGGGACCACTTCCTGCCCAAAACCCAACAGTGGTGCCCCAGTGCCGTGTGTAAAGAAACCCCGGCATCCTGCCCTCAGTCCCTACAACTGTGCATCACTCATTCCGGCCCCCGGCTGTCCCTCCCACGGCTCCTGGCCCCCACGGCCCTCCGCGGTCTCCACCGAAGCCCTGAGCTTGCTCCAACCTCGCGGCTTCTGAGCTTGCTGCTCCCCCCTGGATCCTGGCAAAGCCAAATTCTTCCCAGCCTTCAGTTCTAGTCCAAGCGTCAGCCCCTTCTCTGGCCACCAGGACTCTGAGCCCCTTTCGGACGCAGGGTCTCAGGCAGAAGGCGGGATGAGCCCCCAGCCTTGTTCAGCGACGGGAAGCAGGCACAGACTAGGGGCAGTACCAGAGCCCTGTCAGGTCAGCTATGGGGGAATGAAGAGGGACACTGACCGCTCCTCCCTGTGCCCACATCCAGACGTTTCTGGTACCTCGTCTGCCTGCCTGTCTCAGCAGTATTCTGCCTGTTAGGTCGTGGGAGCGGCCCCTCAGACGCTTGGTGTATACAGGAACCCAGGCTCATGGCTCACTCCCACCACGCTCCCCCTGGTGGGCTGCTGCTCTTCTCCACATGTCCGTCCTGGGACCAGGCTGATGGAGCGGCCGCTGTCAGGTGCACGGCTCAGGGAAGAGGGAAAGGGACAATGGAAAGATGACAGGATGGCTTCTCCTGGGGGTGCCCCTGCCCCGACGTTGGCCAGAGCAGCCACAGCGTCAAGTGAGGAGTGGACAGTTGGCCATGACCTTCTTCCACAGCGGGGACCCTGGGTAGGGACGTGCCTGGTGTTGGGCGGGAAACGGTGCCATCAGAGAATGAATCCCGATAGGCTAACCTAGTACATCTTGCTCCAGTGCAGATTCTTGACCCCCCCCTTTTTTTTATTTGAAAGTCAGAGTTACACACAGAGAGAAGGAGAGGCAGATAGACAGAAAGAGAGGTCTTCCATCCGCTGGTTCACTCCCCAATTGGCTACAATGGCCAGAGCTATGCCGATCCGAAGCCAGGAGCCAGGTGCTTCTTCCGGGTCTCCCATTCAGGTGCAGGGGCCCAAGGACTTGAGCCATGTTCTACTGCTTTCCCAGGCCATAGCAGAGAGCTGGATCGGAAGTAGAGCAGCCGGGACATGAACCGATGCCGATACAAGATGCCGGCACTGCATGTGGCTGTTTTACCCACCATGCCACAGCGCCAGGTCCTCTTCTACCCATTTGAAGGCATGTAGCATCAGTAATCTCTATGGACCAACCCTAACCTGACACCAAGGCTATGCTAGTGCTGAGATGGTCGCCATCTTCAAGACAAGTTCAGCAGGTTCTCGTCGTTATTTGACAGCTCACTTCTGCTCAACGGGAGAGAGAGAGAGAGAGAGAGAGAGAGAGAGAATCTCAGCACACATTCTCCTGAGCTCTCTCTACTCAACTTCAATTCCTTATTCTTCAAAGCATCTCTATTGGTGTCTACTCTCATCATGGAGGCTATCGAGGGTGGGAAGGGATGCATTAGGGATGCATCTCCCGCATTTAGAGATGGGAGAGCAGGTGCAGCCCGCCAGGTGAGGAGCGAGGAGATTACAAAGGACATGGGAGAACGTTGGCTGGCATCGGGAGACGTCGTCTCAGCACATGCGTGGAGAGGAGCAGTCGGCCAACTGGAGCGGGGAGGGATGGCGTAAGGTGGGGCCCAGCAGGAGCTGGGAGACGAGGAAGCCCCTGGAGCCCTCGGGAGGGGTGCTCGGGGGTGAGGGGAGGGTGACCACAGCCTGGGGAGAGGACAGGAGGAGTGGGAGTGGACAGGGAACCTAAGATGCTGGTGTGCGCGGGAGGACAAGGGGAGGCCAGGACGGGGGTGCTGCCAGGGAGGAGACTGAGAGGGAGGAGTGAGCAGCGAGGAACTGGAAGTCAGGGAGCAGGTGGGGTGGGGATGCAGGGGGCGGGAGAGGTGGGGTCACCGTACCCAGAGGCCCCCTGCGGCCATGGGCACCGGGACAGGACGCGAGTGTGTTGGTTGGTGGTGAAAGTGGAAGTGATACTGCAGGTTTGAGAAGAAAGCGAGTCAAGCAGGAGGGTGGACGAGTAATCGGAGACGCCGAGGATAGAGGCAATGCTCACAGCCGCGTCGGCCCCGGTCGAGAGAGCAGAGTCCTGCCAGCCAGACAGAGACTAGGGGTGAGCTGCATTCATGGCGGGGGTGGGTGTGGGGTGGTGAACTTCGTGGGGTGCTGTGCAATGAACTGTGTGCCCCCCCAAAACTCGTGTGTTGAAGCCCCAAGCCCCAGTATCACTGTACTTGGAGACAAGGATTTTAGGTGGGAAATAGAACGGATGAGGTTAATTAGGTCATTAAGGTCAAAAGGCAGGGTCCTCGTTCTAACCCTGTTGATTAGCAGCCCAACAAGAAGAGAGCGCTTTGGAGAAGGCTGCCACGGGCAAGCCAGGGACGGAGCCCTCACCAGAGGCTGGCCAGCTGGCCCTGGACCTTGGACGTCCCAGGCCCTGGAGCTGGGAGACATGTGGACGCGGCTTCAGCCACGTGGTCTGCAGGATTCTGTACGCAGCCCAGGCTGGTGAGGGAAGGCCTGGCTGAATGTAACCAAGACATGGGCCCAGGGGCTGAGGGTGCGAGAGAACGGTCAAGACCTCAGCTCACGGGAGCCAGCTTGGGCGAGGAGGGAAGTGGTGACCGGATGCGGGGTGGGGTGCAGCTGTGACGTATGACAGAACCGATGAATTCTAGTTCTAAGTGGATTGGACGGCCAGAGAGCCTGGTACCCTGGGGACCGAGTGGGGGGGGGCACTGCTCAGAAACCAGCCGTGTGCTCCTGAAGTCCCGGGCAGTGCAGCACCTGGGGGGACAAAGCTTAGGCCGTGATGCGGGTAGGGGAGGCCGGGTTGTTCATGCAGCACACGGGGAGGACTGTCCTTGTGGATGTGGAAGGTCCCAGGGTTCCAGTAACTGCTGGTGTCACAGCGGCGGCTGGAGCGAGCGGCCGCAAGCCCAGTGCTCGCATCTCCAAAGGAGCAGGGGGAGAAGCAGAGCAGGGGGTCCCGAGATCCCAGCAAGGCACGGCGGGCGTGGAGGCCGAAGGCTTGGGCTTCACGGAGACAGCGGGAACAACCACCAGGACCGAGGAGGATCCCACACCCGGTCCACAGAGAAGCAGCCCCCGGCCGGAGCAGAGAGGGCAGCACGCTGGGGGAGGGCTAACATGGAGACGACTTGCCCCGCCACTGCCCTGAGTTTGAGAGACACAGAGCAGGGGCTCGGGAGCTGGGCGCAGCAGTGGCGTCTGACCGGGACAGGAGCAGAGCTCCGTGAGGCCAGAGGCCGGGTCAGCGGGGACGTGCTGGCGCTTGCACGTAGAGCAACGGAGCACCGTGGAATTGCTCACGACGCACAGCACCCAGACCCGGCCCCTGCCCTCCCTGGGCCCGAGGGAGCCCCCGCCCTGTGTACAGCACTTGGCTGCTGTTCCCCACTCCTGCGGGGGCCGGCAGAGGAGGGAGGGGCAGCATTTCCCCAGCTCCCTCCTTGCCGCTCGGCAGGTCTGGCAATGGCTGATGTCCATCGCCGTGGGCTGCCAGTCACGCTGGCCAAGACTGGGCGTCCCTCAGGCCATGCTAGCCCCGGCCATCTTGACCTCTTGTTCCTTTGCACACCCCTGGGCTCCCCTGCACTGCTCACGGGGTTACCCCATGTGAGCGTGGGCCCAGGGCAGCTCTGGCTCACCGGACTGGCCCCAGTGTCATCACCAGTGGCTCCCGTGACACTCAGAATATTCTAGCTTTGATAACTTAGAACGTCGTCCTAGCCCTGGCCGCCTGGCTCCCCTTGCCGAGCTCCGAGGGCTCCTGAGTCTGGGCTCCGGGTGCCCCATCCTGGGCTGGCATCCTGCTCTCTCGGGGTCTTTCCTGGGAAGCGGGAGGCTGCCTGTGTGGAGTCACCAGCCCAGGGAAGTGGGCGGGGGGGGGGGGGGAGACCAGCCTGGTCGGCGGCGTCATCTCCCAACGCGCTCGGCAAGAAGCCTTGGCGTGTGACTGCCACTTCCACGCTTCATCACAGACAGCGAGGGGCCCCTTCCCCAGGGCCACGGCTCACCCGCGTCTTCTCTCCTCTTTCAGATCCGAGGACGTCGGCTCTCAGAGCAGCACAGGCGGCCGGAGGTGCTGGGGCCCAGCAGCCTCGGGCAAGGGCAGCCCAGTTCACACGGCCTTGCTGCCCTGACTTGTAAATGGGAGCATCGCTGGATTAGGACTCGGCGAGGTCATCTACGCAGACGGCACCTAGGACCTGCCACATGCTCAGCCCTGCGCAGTGGTAACCGCCACACACCCACACACGCACACACAGCGTGACGGGAGAGCGCAGCTCTGCTTCTCCAAGGGGAGCACGCCCGGGGCTCTGGGGTGACGCGTGTCCCGCGCTCTGGCGCTGGTGAGGCAGAGGGCTCTTCGCGTCTCCTGGAACACAGGGGAGGAGGGCTGTGTTTGTCTGGAATCCGGAGTCTGCAGAGCACCCAGCCCTGCACCCCAGGCCTGTCACCGGGTACGGAGCAGCAGCCACGGGCGGCCGCGCACGTGTGCAGTTCCTGTTCCCGTCGACAAAGGCACCGGCACTGAATCTGATGAGCCAAGGCTGGTGGGCAGGCAGGCACAGGGGTCAGGGCCCTGCCTGGGGGTGGGGGTGTGAGACCTGCTGCCTGTGGGGTCTGCCTCAGGAGGGCAGGGAGCAAACCCCAGGGCACCGGCGAGCCCGGCTGCAGAGGGCAGCCCAGATGGGCAGGGGGTGTCCAGAGGCTGCTGGGGTGCGAGACTGGAGCCCACAGGCCCAGAGCTGGTGGGGAGGACCCTGGATCAGGCCTGTGCTTGGGCCGGTGCAGGCCTAGGAGGTGGGCTCCTCCCTGGCGCTGTCTATCAGGGGAACGTCCCCCGTTCCTGGCACCTGTTCCTTCTGCAGCATTGTACTCCCCGCCACACTGACCGAGAACTCCGCTCAGCTGCGCCCGGTCAGCCCACACACATCGCTGGGGAGCAGTGGCTAAGGCCGCATGGCACATGGGAGTGCCTGGGTGTGAGTGATGGCTCCCCGGCCAGTCCCAGCTTCTTGCCGGTGTGCGCCCTGGGAGGCAGCAGGGGATGGCCCAAGGGATTGGATTCTGCCACCCACGTGGGAGACTTGCACTGAGCTCCAAGCTTGCTGAGCTGGCATTTGGGGACCAAAGCAACGGATTGGAGAATTCTGTGTGTGTGTGTCTCTGTGTCTCTGTCTCTGCCTCTCAAAAATAAAATAAATATTTTCATAGTAAAATACACTAAAAAATGCTTCCTGTGTCTGCAGTCTCATGGGAGTCGCGTGAGCTTCTGCAGGAGCCGGACAAGCGTTGCACTGAAGCAGGCGCTGGCCTGCCTGCCTCGTGTGGCCGTGCGGCCCTCGCCCTCGGGCTGGCGTGCGTGTGTTCTCTCCATCCGGCACCTGTGTCGTCGCAGGACAAAAGTCATCCCCGGCATGGAAGGGCACTCTCAGGCAGCATTTCCCCGAGAGACCTCCATTTCCTGTCTCATTACCAGGGGGCGCTTCGGATAATCTTCGGATGGCCGTGGGTAAATCCGCCTCGTGAGACTGCTCCCCTGGGATACGGCTCGCCGCGGTGTCTCTGGCCCCCAGGCTGACTGCTGGACCATGGCGGTCACGCACGGGAACGCAGGCATGGGCAGGGGGCGTGGCTTCTGGTTGCCTTAGCAACTCTCTCCCAGGAACACCACATTTATTCCACATTTATTCCAGGTCAGGATTCTGAACAAAAAAAAAGCCTTCAATGGAGATTTTATGCACCTCAATTTTAACTGCTCCAGAGAGATGTGTTTTGCGGATTTCTCATTAGTGTGCGGATTTCTCATTAGAACAGCGACGTCCATTCGGGGAGAAGTGTTGGCACTGGGGGCTGGGGGAGGGGCAGAGGCCTGAGCTGGCGATTGGACAGCCTTCGTAACTGGGGTTCCCAGGAGGAAGCCCAGAGGGGACCTGGTGCAGAACCGAGACAGCCCCTTCCAAGGCACGCCTCCTCACCACTCTGTCCGGGAGGAGATGACTCGGCACCATCTCCTGCCCCTGAGTTTCTCAGGTTTGGCCCCTTGGTGTATCAGACAGGGTCACTGTCTCGTGGGGGGCTCCTTCTAGCACCGTCTCTGCCCTCTACGTGTGAGATGCCAGCAGCACCCCCCATCTCCATGGGGGGCAACCCTGTGGCTCCAGGCACTGCCCGGTGGCTTCGCTCAGTTCTGCTGAGACAGAGTGTCACGTGGCTCCCGGAGTGAGCCAAGGTCCTTCTTGCTTTCTCAGTCCTCACCGTCAGCTTACAGGTGACCGTGCTCAGGATGCCCGTGAGAGCCGAACGGCCTCACAGGGAATGTTTGGGGCACAGTAGGGTGAGCACCCGCGCCCTGGCAGCCACGTGAAACCTGCTCTGATCTCTCCCAGCTCCACCCATCCACCCTCCGTCAGGCCTCCTGCGAGGGTGCTGGGTAAGGTTCCTGGGAAGTGGATTAAAGGATAAACTTATCAGGGCTGGCACTGTGGCATAGCGGGTAAAGCTGCTGTCTGCAGTGCTGGCATCCCATATGGGCGCTGGTTCTAGTCCTGGCTGCCCCACTTCCCACCCAGCTCTCCACTATGGCCTGGGAAAGCAGTGGAAGATGGCCCAAGTCCTTGGGCCCCTGCACATGCATGGGGGACACAGAAGATCCTGGCTCCTGGCTTTGCATTGGCCAAGCACTGACCATTGCGGCCAGCTGGGGAGTGAACCAGTGGATGGAGGATCTCTCTCTCTCTCTCTCTCTCTTTGCCTCTGCCTCTCTGTAACTCTGCCTTTAAATAAATATTTTAAATAAGATAAACTTATCTTGTTGCAATTTTTTAAATCTGTGCAAATAAGGAGTCTTCAAAAAGTTCATGGAAAAGGGGTGTTATGAAAAAATTATCTGTGGATTTCAATTGTTTTTGCACCAAAATAAGCTTGCATTTCAGTCCTATTTTCCACAGCCTTTTGAAGCACCTGAGTTTGAAAGAGCAGGCGCAACAGGCGGACGGTGCTAACATCCGCTGTCCCCCAGACACGAAAACCAAAGGACGAAGCGAGAACACGCAAGAAGGAGCTATGCAGAGCTCCCTTGGCGTCTCGCTTTGCAGAGCGCTGGTTCTACCCGCCACAATTACCCGCAAGAGTGCACACATCCCGAGAAACACTTCGGAGCCCTAGGAAACAGCAAGCGGGTTTTCCAACAGGCTCCAGTCCGCCGCACATTCTGATCAACAAAGAACGCGTGTCGCCCGCACGCTGCCTGCGGGGTTGCGCCGGGACGGTGCAAGCGCTGGTGCATCTAACAGAGGAGCAGGCGGCTCCGCCCGGGGATGTCCTGTGTGGGGAGCCTGCCTCGGCGCTGGCCACGCCCCGGGGTCTGCCCAGGGCCTTCTCTGTGATTAGCACAGCCACGCAAGGTCACGCCCATCTCAGAAGTTTGTAAACAATGTCTGTCTTGTTGGGTCAGACCCGGAGCCTGGGGGGGGGGGGGGCGGGGAATTCCCAGCCATACCCCAGCCTCACGGATTCCAGGACTGGGGAATCCCGGCCCCGGAGGTGACACTGCGCATTCTCGGCCCAGCCAGGTCCATGGCTGCGCTCGTCTTGCAAACTCACCAAACGGTGCACTTTCCTACACGTGTGTGCTGTTACGCTTCCAGAACAGCCCACCAAAAATCCAATAGCTCCCGGGAAATTCCCACACACAAGCATACTTGTGAGCCACTGGTTCACGGCCTCTCCAAGCCACAGAACTGAAAACGGTTTTTCTTCGCCAGCGAAGTCTCTGCTGGACAGACACACTCGGCAGCCGGGACGGCCAAGGTCTCAGACTGCAGGGGCGGATCTCGGGGATGCGCGGGGAGCTCCTGGCCCAGGGCTTTCCTTACAGCCCGGGAGCCTGGGACCCAAGAGAGGGAAGCGGTGCCCTTCGCGCCCCGGGAGGAGCTGGCAGAGCCGACAGCTGCCCTGATGCCCATGCCGGCGCCGCCATGAAACCCCGTCACCTGATGCCCTGTGGCCACAGCAGGGACGCGGCCCTGGTCTGGGTCTCCCTGGTGATGGAGGCGAAGGAACGCTCGGCCTCTCGGCACCTGTGCCTCGGCCCGCACCTTTCAAGGAGTAAGAAGCCTCAGCTTCGGTGCTGGCCTTTGAGGGAACCGCCGTTCGGAAGCCACCGTAACTCCCCTCCCTGGCTCGGCCCCGACTCAGCCGAGAGCCGGTGAGAGTGAGCAACTGTGCATGCGCGCTTGATCAGCCTGGTGTTCGCTGGTCATGTCACTAACGAGACGAGCGGGTTAAGGCTGCCTCAGAAACATGGACGTGTCTACTCACAGGTGTCCCGAGGCGGCCGCGGGAGCTGGGGCGGTGACTGACAGAGTCCCACACCTGCAGCTTTCTCTAGGATTTCAGCTCCGGGAGAACAGGGCAGGCTGGGCTCAGAGGCTGTGCGGACTTTGCTCCCCGTGGTGAGGAACACCAATGGCGAGGGAGTCACACGCTACCGGAGTCCGTTCCACCAGCTGAGATGTGGGGCCTCTTCCACACCTGGAGACCGTGGCCGATGGCCCCAGGCCTTGGGCTCCTGCCTCCCACGCTGGGGCTCTGGGTGGCGTTCCCTGCCCCTGGCTTCAGCCTGGCCCAGCCCACGTTGCCGCGGTATCCGGGGAGGAGACAGTGGGCGAACATGTGGACAGCCTTTCTGTCTCACAAACCTTTTAAAAATACAACATGGCAGTGTGAGTTTAAGACAGAAAAAAGGCCGGCGCCGCGGCTCACTAGGCTAATCCTCCACCTGTGGCGCCAGCACACCGGGTTCTAGTCCTGGTCGGGGCGCCGGATTCTGTCCTGGTTGCCCCTTTTCCAGGCCAGCTCTCTGCTGTGGCCTGGGAGTGCAGTGGAGGATGGCCCAGGTGCTTGGGCCCTGCACCCCATGGGAGACCAGGAGAAGCACCTGGCTCCTGCCTTCAGATCAGCACGGTGCGCCTGCCGCAGCGGCCATTGGAGGGTGAACCAATGGCAAAAGGAAGACCTTTCTCTCCGTCTTTCTCTCTCACTGTCCACTCTGCCTGTCAAACAACAACAACAAAAAAGATTCAGACAAATGCAAAAGGAAAAATCACTGAAAATCCCGGGCTCTGGGTTACTGGACCACACGGGCCGCCCTGGCCGCCCTGCCTCCGTCCCCTTCCCCTCTGCGCTCCGTGCCCCTGACAGCAGCCTCCCAGGGCCCCCTTCTCCCATATGTGAGAACACAGGTGAGCTTCCCTCAGCGCCAGGTCCCCGCCACGCAGCAGAGCCGGGAACGGGGACCCGTCCGGGCCCTTCCTGCTGCCCCGGCTCCTGTCTCCCTTGCTGCTTCCTCCTCTTCCTGTCACACCGTGGTCCTGTCCTGACGCCCCCGGGTGGAGATGCAGGAGGAGTGTCTGAGGCCTCTTTCTGTCCTTAGCGCCCAGTTTGTCCCTAGCGCATGGCAGGTGGTTACTAGAGATACAGACGGAACACGGGCGTGAGCGAATTCAGACACTGGAAGGCATTCCCGGGGCTGTGACGGTGTGAGGGGCACCCCTGGGTCCTGGAGAGCAGCCGGCGGCCGAGCTTGCACCTGACCTCCAGGAGGGACGCTGGCGCGCTGAGGACTGCGCACCTGCTCTGGTATTTGTAGGTTGTTAAATCCACTCGAGGTCGTGGCCAGCACCATGAGCTCGAAGGAGAGCAGAGCAATGAATGAAACTCACACGTGGGAAGGAGACCCAACCTTGTGTACACGGAGACAGAGGAGAACACTGCTACGAATGTGGGGCACCAGATGGCGTCAATACATTGCACTAACTTTCTATTCACATACCCAGTTACAATTCAAATAAAACTAATCAGGGAATTCATCTCGTGGAGTTTAGAAGCACCTCAGCGTCCGAGCTACCCACCATTCCCACACCGGAGAGCGGCTGGACAAGCTGGAGTGACCACAGGGCGTCCTGGGGGGACCCCGGGGGCTAGCACGGGTGCAGCTCAGCGCCGACTTCTGCCTGCAGGGGTAGTTCCAGATGAAATACGAGATGCCAGGCAGCTCTGAATTCCACATAAAGAAAGAATGAGTTTCTTGGTGCAAAGACGCCCCCGAGTTTGCTCGAGATGCAGCGAAAACAGAGCCTCCAGGGTCCCCAGGCTCTCCCAGGCCTCCCTCCCCGTGTCCTAACAGATCCACGAGCTGGGCCTCAGGTCCAGTGTGTGCAGAGACACCCTCCCCACCTCCACCCCGAAAATACAGTGCCCAGAAAAGTGTGCCCAGCAGTGTGGAAGCCGGCACTATGGTCAGCCTGGAGGCTCTGTGTTCAGCCTGGAGGTCAGCTCTGTGGTCAGCATGGAGGTCAGCTCTGTGGTCATGTGGGGGCTCTGTGGTCAGCGTGGAGGCTCTGTGGTCAGCATGGAGGTCAGCTCTGTGGTCAGCATGGAGGTCAGCTCTGTGGTCAGTGTGGGGGCTCTGTGGTCAGTGTGGAGGTTCTGTGGTCACTGTGGGGGCTCTGTGGTCAGTGTGGAGGTTCTGTGGTCAGTGTGGGGGCTCTGTGGTCAGCATGGAGGCTCTGTGGTCAGTGTGGGAGCTCTGTGGTCATGTGGGGGCTCTGTGGTCAGTGTGGGGGCTCTGTGGTCAGCGTGGAGGCTCTGTGGTCAGCATGGAGGCTCTGTGGTCAGTGTGGGGGCTCTGTGGTCAGTGTGGGGGCTCTGTGGTCAGCATGGAGGCTCTGTGGTCAGTGTAACAGCTCTGTGGTCAGTGTGGGGGCTCTGTGGTCAGTGTAGAGGTTCCACAGTCAGTGTGGGGGCTCTGTGGTCAGCATGGGGGCTCTGTGGTAGGGTCAGAGGGCAGAGATGCACCCTGCCCAGGGTGGGGGCAGATGTGCCAAGAGCCACCGAGGGCACAGGCCAAGGACATGGGTCGGTGACGGAGCGCAGCGTCTCATTCAAGGGACCACAGGATCAACAGTGGCGAGGGCCCCCCGGTGCAGCAGCCCTGGTTCATGTCTTGGCCCCACATTCAGCATCCGTGTGTCCTTCAGTGGCTGGGCCCTGCTTGGCAAAGCCGGGGTACAGCATCCTCCCTGGGGTGTGCTGACCTCTCCCAGGTGCACTGCTCTGAGGACGTCCACGGCGCAGTCTGAGGGATGCCGCCCAAAACTCACCCGACTTCTCTGAGTGCTTCGATCCCAACGGCCCCGGGGTCTGTGGGGTCTGCATCGGCAGTGCGCCCGAATCCGCAGTCCTCGGGAGAAGCGCAGGGGCCATGCTGCCTCCCTCATCCTCCTCCCGACAGCTCAGCCCCGCGCACTCACTTGGCCTGGCCTGTGCCGCGTTTCACGGAGCAGGAGTGATCTGGCCGTGGTTTATGGTGCGGGGGGCGGGGGTGCTTCACCCCCACATAAACGCTGAGTCACCTCACAGAGGGGGCTGGAGCCTCCGCGGACCTGGTGTCCCGGCTCTCCGAAACCGGTCCCCCGTGCACAGGGACAGTAGACTGTGCTCATGACGGCGTGTGTGGGGAGCACCCCCAGGAGTGGGCTGAGAAGGACGTAGCACGGTGAGCCATGACTGGCACCCCAAACCCGCTTTCCTCTGGGAGCCTCCCAGCAGACCCCTCAGGGGCGAGGGAGCCAGGCCCCCCCCGGCCCTCCCCGCCTCGCCCAGTCGCTTGTCCGTCTCATCAGATGGCGAGAGCGAAGCCGGCTGTGAGGGGTAGAGATGCTCATCTCACTTGTACAACTCTTCAGTTTGTAACAATATTACATTTTTACAAAACGGTTTGTGGGAAGTGGCGCAGGGTGGGAGATGGGACGATGGCTAAGACGCCGCTGAGCTCCCTCGCCCCCATCCCATTTCAGAGCGCCTGCGGCGGCCCCGGCTCTGCTCTGCCCGCAGCTGCCTGCTCCCGGGTGCCCAGAGAGGCGGCAGGTGGTGGCTCAAGAAGTTGAGCTCCTGCCCCCGACGCGGGAGACCTGGGACGTCTCCTGGCTTTAGCCTGGCCCAGCCGTGGCTGCTGTAGGCATCGGGATGTGAACCAGCAGCCGCAGCTCTCTGTCTGCCTCTGTCTCTGCCTTCCTGATAAATCACTAAAAACGAAAAGCAGCACAGGGCACCCCGCAGTGCAGGCAGTGGCAGGGCTGCAGCAAGGCTGTTCCGATGAATTCCCACTGGGCAGGAGGTGGCACCACCAGCTGAGGGCCCCTCCCCCCCTCCCTCCGAGGACGTGAGCGCTGGGTGCCTGTGTCTGACACACACGTGGAGAACGTGAAATATGGCCTGAAGATATGCACGCGACCAGTTTAAGTGAAATGTGCGTCTCCTGGCCTCAGAATCACCCCGATGCCGGTAAACTAATCTAACCCCCAAGTGTTTCATTCCTTAATCAGCTCCTCGGTGATAAAAATGACAAAGTTCCCTCGGCGAGCGCACTTGCAATGTGCTGTTCACACCGCCTGTGTGCCCGCCTTGCATCGGTCTCCATTTCGCAGATGCTGTCCCGTGGCCCCCACGCCGCACGCGTCCCCTCCTCGTCGTCCTGCACGGCTCTCACCAGGGGTGGGGTCTGCCCTGTCGCCCCAGCACTCCTGGGGTGAAGAATCCCAGGTTGAGCTTCCAGAAGGCACACGGCAGATGATCAATTTCAAATATACAGAAGTGATGTGTCAGTCAAAGAAAACTTTAATTACAGAACCCGGGCAGGCGTCAGGTGCAGGGGCTCAGACACCACTCGGGAGGCCCGCGTCGTCTTGCCGAGAGCCTGGGGTGAGTCTTGGCTCTGCTTCCAATTCCAGCTTCCTGCTGGTGCCCACCCTGGGAGGCAGCAGTGACGACTCAGGTACCTGGGCCCCTGCCACCCAAGTGGGAGACCCAGGTGGAGTTCTGGGCTCCTGGCTTTTGCCTGACCCACCCCTGGCTGTTGTGTGCATTGAGGAGTGAGCCAGTGGATGGAAGATCTCTGTCGTCATCTCTCTCTACCTGTCAAATAAAATGAAAATAAATAAGCTTTAAAAAATCACAAAACCTAAAAACATAAAAAAAACTCTCACATAAAGGGACCAGGATTCTCCTGAGAAATGTTTCAATAGGATGGGGGCAAACGTAATAGACAACGAGACTCCTGTTGGAAGGACGTGGAAGGTAAGTTGAAGGGGTTTCCACTAATCAGGAAGCAATTTGAACAACACGGTGACTAAGCACAGCAGCCCACAACAAAATAAAAACCCGTGAGTCCTCGCTGGGTGAGAGTGCAAAAGAAAAAACTGAAGTGGCGGACATAAAGCTCTTTCCAGACATCCACGGGCGTGTAGAAGAAGTAGTGGGGCCGGAGCACAGGGTGAGGGCAGCCCTCCAGTGGTGTTGTTTCAGATAAGACTCAGGGATGCTGGGACCAGGGCTGGCACCGAGGCGCAGTGAGTTAAGTGGCCGCCTTGATGCTGGCATCCCACATGGGCACTGGTTTGAGTCCCGGCTGCTCCACTTCTGATCCAGCTCCCTGCTGACGCGCCTGGGAAAGCATTGGAAGGTGGCCCGAGTGCTTGGGCCCCTGCAGCCACATAGGAGGCCTGGATGGAGCTCTTGGCTTTGGCCTGGCTCAGCCCTGCCTGCCGCAGCCATCTGGGGAGTGAACAAGTAGATGGAAGATTCTCTCTCTGTGTCTCTCTCTGAACCTTTGATTGCCAAGTAAAGAAATAGGTTTTTAAGAAAAACAATGCTGAAGCTAGTGAGCATACAGAGACAGCCCAGGAGGCTCCTGGCAGATTATCCGACGGCTGGAGGGGGAAGCCCGGCCTGCAGAGGGGAGTCAGTGCCCTCGGCCGTGTCCGGGCGGCCAGGCGGGCTGGCGGGCAGCAGGAGCTGGTTCCCCTCGTGCTGGGGGCTGCAAAGCGAACTCCAAGGGGCCCACACACCCACACACCGGGGGCCTGGGGACAGCTTCCTGCTTCACAGACACCGCGGGACTCTCCAGGGACGCACATCCTGCCCCCTGCCCCGTGCTCCGTCCTCCCAGCCTGGTCACCTCCCAAAGGTCCCCACCTTCTCACTGGGCTTTGAGGGGTCCCAAGCACTCCACCCACAGCAGCGGTGATGAGGGAAATCCTCAGGTGAGGAGATGCACCCCAAGGAACCTGGCTGAAAGGCCCAGCAGGACCCAAGCACGGGAAAAGCCAAGGGACCATCCACAAACGCATCCTCCCCTGCGGGCTTCAGAGCTGCCGTCACGAAGGCATCGGGGCCCGGGGCAGTGTGCGCTGAGGGCCAAGGAGACGTCGCAGAGAAACGCAGTGTGGGCTCCTGGACTGGACACTTCCCTCTCGCTGCTCAGCCCAGGAGGGGGACGAGTGATGAGCCGCGAGGTCTAGGGATCAGGTGGGGTCACTGTAGCAAGGCACAGTCCCCGCTTCTGAGCTCTGTGTTGTGGGGACGACAGGGAATGGCCCTGCGTGCTCAGAGGTGTGGGAGCACCGTTCTCTCCTTAAGTTAGGAGAAAGCAGCCGGGAAGGTAGGTGGACAGACGGACAGATGAGGCACAGAGAGGCAGGCAGACAGGTGACAGGAGCTGAGACGCACGCACACACCTGGGGAGGGGAGAGAACAGAGCAGACACGCTTGATGCTGGCTCTCGAGGAAACACGGGGAAGGCTGCACAGAAATCCTGAGTTCCCGGGGCCGGTGCTGTGGCTCAGCAGGTTAAACCACCACCGGTGATGCCAGCATCCCACATGGCGCTGGTTCGAGACCTGGCTGCTCCACTTCCCATCCAGCTCCCTGCTAATTTGCCTGGGAAAGCAGCCGAGGATGGCCGGAGTGCTTAGGTCCCTGCACCACCTGGAGGAAGCTCCTGGCTCTGGACTTGGGTCTGGCCCAGCCCGAGCTGTTGAGCTGTTGTGGCCATCTGGGGAGTGAACCAGAGGATGGACGATTCTCTCCCTCAGTCTCTCTCTGTAACTCTGCTTTTAATAAATCATTTTATAAAAAGAAATTCTAAGTTCTATTTTTGCAACTGTTCTCTGGATCTGAAATTATTGCCAAAATTTGATATATGGATAAAGGAGCTTTTACATTAAAAGCATCTATTTTTATATTTCTAAATGAGCCAGTCTTCAAAGATTTCTTTAAAGATTTATCTCAAGTGTGTTAAGATTATCCAAATTTCTAATTTTTTGTCCCCAAAATTGTTAAAATTTTTTTAAAACTTTTTTTCTTATGGTTTTTGAGACCTGGAAATTTTACACACACACACACACACCCTTTTCACTTCTGAGCACTGGTTCCCTGTGATGCATGACCACACGCAAACTCCAGGGTTCCAGGTCGAGGTGGGACACTGCACATTCTCACCCACAGGATGTCACCGCCCACAGCCCTGCTGGCCGGGTCCCCCCGGGTGTGTGCAGGCCACTCAGGGCCAGGCTTGGTGCACCGTGGCATCGCACAGACCACACCCCCGCCACTGAGGACGGGAACGCGGGTTTTCACGTTGTCTCCTAAGAGCTTCGCATAGCGTCTAAAACACGGAATGCTAAAGAGATGTGATTATGACTTCGCATTTCTAGGCTTCTACAGAAGTGCAGCCCCTTAAATGTCCTCACGCTATTGGGTGCATGCCGGCCCCGCCTCTGACACAGGGACCGGGGGGTCCACGCGGCAGCTGAGAGAAGTGGGTCCCTGGCGTGGTCAACAGGTGACAGAGCTGGAGTTCGACCCGAGACCCCTCGGATGCCAAAGTCCGCGTATTTTCCTGCTTCCGTCCTCTGCTGCCGGGCCAGTCGGCTGTGCCGGTTCCCACCATGAGCGAGCGCCTCTGTCGAACAGGAGCCGCCACCGCGGCACCACTTCCTCTGCTCCCGCACATGCGGGAGGCGTGGGAAAGCGGAACCTGGAAGTGGACAAGCAAACTGAAAACCACGTCCACAGCCGCTCGGAACGGGGAAGGCAGTGCCTAGTCCCTTGTGACGTGTGCCCGGGGAGTGACTTCTAAGGGCGCGTGTGCTCTGGGGAAGTGAGGGGGACACTCTGAGCCGGGCTGGGAGGCACCTGGACCCAGATCCACGCGCGGGTCCGTCGGCACAGCAGCTTTTGCCCCCTTGTCGGTGCTGAAGGAGGAGGAGGCTGGGCCACCGGGACCGGCGTCCCCCAGAACTGCCTGCCAGAATGGGGGGCCCAGCCCACCCAGGCATGGCCATGACCGGGGAGAGCAAACAGCGAGGGTGCAGTCACCCATCGGCCAGGCAGAGCGGAGCATGGTATCCGGCAACAGTGCGTCCTAGCCAGCGGGGGGCCGACCTGGGAGAGGTGGGGCTTGTCGCTCCCCCTCTTCGCGGAGGAACAACACTAGACCCTGCGCTGTTCTTTTGTCTGCTCGGCCCTCCCCAGGTTTGCTGCTGGTCCTTCCCGGGTTGGCTGCCGACCCCTCCACCTCCGTGGAGGGGCGGCTCCCCCTGCCACTTTCCCCACTTCCGCGGGGGAGTGGCACACCGCCTGCCAGCTCTCTCGGGGGCTGCTCAGATGTTATCCGGATGTTCCTGGTGCATGTTGTCTCTCTCCTCCTTTATAGTCCTCTTCCGCCAATCCTAACTCTGCTACCCACACGCCGAGTACGCTGCTCTCCTCCAATCAGGAGCAGGATCAGCTCCTGCAGCTTATCAGTCAAGTTGGCGAGAGGCAGCTGCGTAGAAGTTGTTTACTCCCTTCTCAGCGCCATATTGTGGGAGAGCAGATGCATAGAATAAGTCTTAATTCCAGTAACTTAGTCTAGTCCAAGTTGCTCCCCACAGGGCTGACGATGGGAAAATGCCCCAGGACCCCTGCTGTCCCACGGCCACGCGTCACCCAGGTAGCCTGGGACAGGGACTCTGCACCTGACCTGCTCACCTTGGGGGCTATGCTCCGAGGTGACTGGGGCAGCGGCCAGAAGGGTGGGGAGGGGGACGCAGCCTCCACCTGCCAGGTGACAGTCATGGCGGCCAGACCCTGCCCGGATCCACAGCGCCCAGAGCAGCTGCTGGGTTGAGTGTCACTGGTTGCACCGTGGACAGCCAGGGCACACTGAGTGTCAGAACCCATCCACGGAAGGCCAGGCTTGTGCTGTGGGCACCCGGCGCCCTTCGGAGTCCAGGACAAATAGCGCTTTGCCGTGTGCTCTCGCCCCGCTCGTCCCAGCCGGGTAGGGCAGTGCTGGGGGCGCTTGTGCAGTTCTTCTTGGGTGCAGCTTGGGGCAGGCAGGGCGGCACCATGGAGCCGGGCCTCCGCACACCGCACAGGCGTCACCCTGGCTCACGGAGCCCTTCCATTCCCGCTCCGCTGCGGGGAGTAAGACCAGGAGGCCGGGTCCTCTCGCACGAGGAAACCACGGTGCCGCGAGAGTGCGAGGTCCCCGCAGCGCACAGGCCGTGTCCTCAGACAGAGCCCAGAGCAGCTGCCGGAAACGTGGGCTCTGCCGCCCC
This sequence comes from Oryctolagus cuniculus, assembly GCF_051225735.1. Classification (NCBI taxonomy): domain Eukaryota; kingdom Metazoa; phylum Chordata; class Mammalia; order Lagomorpha; family Leporidae; genus Oryctolagus; species Oryctolagus cuniculus. The sequence continues at coordinate 2,618,073 of NC_142878.1, forward strand.
GCCCCTGCTGCCTGTGCCCCACCTGGGCGGGGCGCTCCGTGCTCCGCGTGCCTTCGCTGGCCCTAAAGCTGCCTCGTCTGTCGTGAGTCTTGGTGTCCTGCCGCCGCTCTCTCCGTGGGAGTGGGCTAGCAAACCCAGAAATCCGTGCTGCAGGATGGAGCGCGATGGAGATTGGCGCCGCGAATTCTCTGCGCTGGAGCCCAGCGCAAACAGGCGCGCATCGGAACGAAGGAGCAGACACAGCTGGGAAAGTCAAGTGAAAAGTAAGCTACAGAATAAATAAGTCGATCAATACAAATAAAGTAAACTTTAAAAGACAACAAAGAACATATAGTATAAAATTAATTTTGAAATAAAGTATAGAATATAAAATAAAAGGAAAAGCAAAAATGAAATATCAGACCCATTCCCATGAAAATCTGGGAAAATACCGCACGACAGAGGACAGCAGCCAGCTCGTGGGTCTCCCAGAGACACCTGCGGGGAATGTGTAATTATTGCCTTGCAATCTGCATAAATTATTTCTGTGTATAAACTGTTGAGAGGAAATGGCTTAAAGCCTAATGAACTTAATTGTTGTCTGTAAGCATGCAGGAAATATTAGACGTTACATCTTCATTGGTTCTATTTCATTGAAAGAAATCATGAAGGACTAATTGACAAAAAAATCTGCATGTGGGCGAAATGAACATTCTCCCATTAAAGCATTGCTTATAGCTGTTGTCCATATTCCCACCAAACTACGGCCTTTTTGCTTTTGTACCTGTTAAGTTTCTTATTTGGGAAGTATTGGGTCTTTTACTGTAATGTAAATTGAAAATACGTTATCTCAAAAACTACAAGAAAGACAGAAATAAGGGTAGAAGGAAGGAGAGAAGGAAGGGGATACCATTATGTTCTTAGACTTGTATTGACAAATCATATTAAATCTGTGAAAATTAGTTAAAATAATTAAAATGAAAATTAAAGCAGTCACCCAGAGGGGCCGGCACTGGGGTGGGCGGTGGAGCAGCTGCCTGCGGAGCCCGAGTCCCACCCAGGCTGCTCCCCTTCCCATCCAGCTCCCGCGAGGGAGACCCCGGCACGCCGGTGTGGCCATCTGGGGAGTGAACCAGCGGGTGGAAGACCTGTCTCTCTGCACGTCTCTCCCTCTCTCTCTGAAACTGCTCAGTGGGAAAGTCCTGGAGGCAGGTGCACCTGGGGGCCTGTCGCTCCCCCTCTTCGTGGAGGAGCAACACAGGACCCTGCGCTGTTCTTTCTGTCTGCTCGGCCCTCCCCGGGTTTGCTGCTGGTTCTTCCCGGGTTGGCTACTATCCCTTCCACCTCCGTGGAAGGGCAGTTCCCCCTGGCCGCATTCCCCACTTCCGCAGGGGAGCGGCACACCGCCGGCCGGCTCTTTCGGGGGCTGCACGGGTTCCCTTAGATGTTCCCCATAGATGTTCCTGGTGCATGCCGTCTCTCTCCTCCTTTATAGTCCTTCTCCGCCAATCCCAACTCGGCTGCCCACACGCCGAGTAAGCTGCTCTCCTCCAATCAGGATCAAGTCCTACAGTTAATTGGTTGAACTGGAGGCAGCTGTGCGGAAGCTGTTTACTTCTCTCCCAGCGCCATATTGTGGGAGAGCAGATGCATAGAATAAGTCTTAATTCCAGTAACAGTCTAGTCCGAGCTGCTCCCCACAGGGCCTCAACCCCATCACTGGCCGCCCAGCACACACCCCTGCAGGCACAGACAGCAGCCACCTGGAACCTGAGACACTGGCCCAGGGAGCCAGCCTGCTGGGCTGCGCCGTGGTCCCCCCGTGCAGCTGTGTGACTGTGGGAAAGCTACTCAGCCTCTCTGAATTTGAGTTTCTCGGTCTGTAAGATGAAAATAATGAGACCGACGGCCTTGCTGTTCATCAGGTTTCCTGAGGTGTAAGCAGGCAAAACGCTTAGCACCGGTCTGACTTGTGGAGTGCCACGAAAACGCTAGCTCAGACAGGGGGCGCAGGCGTGCCCAGGGCTGTGTCCCGGGGCTCAGGGACCTGGCAGGCCCAGGCCCCGGGCTGCATCACAACGCCACAACGCGGCCACGTGCAGGAGTGCGGGCGGGGCTTCTGCAGGGCCGTGGATCCTGAGACAGCGCCCGTCCACCTGCGAGTGTGGTGCCCATGGCCCAGTGGTGCCCGTGGTCCAGTCAGCTCCTACTAACCCTACCCTCCAAGGTCACCACACCGGGGACCCGGGTTCTGGCACACACACGTTGTGGGGGACACAGACCAGGTGGACCCAAGCTTCACGCCTGTGTCCTAGTAGCCCCTGCCTCTGACGTCTTGGGAAATAGAAACCAGAACCCGAGGACCTCTGCGGGTTCGGAGCCCCTGGCCGGGCTACAAGGACGACTCTCTCTCTCTCTCTCTCTCTCTCTCTCTGCCCGTCCTGCACAGGTAGGCGTGGCTGACCGGACTCGGGGGCCTGCCCACAAGCCTATTTCCACTAGCACTGCTTCTGCCCCAGGGATTGGGAAAGAAAACCAAAACGTCAGTTGAGGATAGCGAATCCTTCACCATAGAAAAGAGCACCAATGACACGATGCCACACAGCTGACCACGAGTTTCTGGCCACGGCCACTGATGGCGGCCCACTCGGGACGTGCTCGGGCCCTCCCCACCGGGCACGGCCCTTCCTGTGTTCCCTGCTGATGCGCCCAGTGCGAATCCTCAGCCCACTCGGTCGTTCTGTGTGGGGCTGGGCCGGGCCGGGCTGGGTTGCTCCTCCCAGCAGAGAGGATTCGGTCGTCAGAAAACATTCCACCATTACCCTAAATCCAGTAACTGAGCATGGCCACTGTATCTGCAACCCTAGGACCTCTCTGTGTCGGGTCGCCCAAAACCGCAGAGTGAGGAGCCGCTGGGGCCCGTTGCCTGTGAAGTGCACAAGCATCCTGAGGTCACCGCACAGCACCAGGGCAGGCCGGGCAGGCTCGGCCAGTGGTCACGTCCCTGGAGGCCCCCAAAGTGGGTAAGCCTGGGTGGGCAGCTTTACGCACTACGCCACAGCACCAGCTCTTCCCCCTGGCATTTAAATGAAGTGACTAAAGCCGCCATCTGCAGAGCCGCCTTCCCACGTGGGCACCGGTTCCAGTCCGGCTCCATGTGTCGATCGTGGGTGCAGGAGTAGCTCTCGGTGTGCTACAGCGCAACTGCAAACCCGACGGCCTGAGACAGCCACCCCACCTCGGCCGCGGCCCGGCGCAGAGGGGCAAGGCCGGGAGGGTTCAGGGGTGGGCGGAGACTCAGATGCTGGGTCCTGGACTTGTCATCAGCTGGAGGCCAGCACGTGTCCTGTGGTTGGCGCCAGCTGGGGCTGCTGGCCACAGCAGGGACACGCACTTGGGAGAGGCTCCGGGAGAGTCCGCCCTCACCTGTTTCTCCCCTGCGAGTCTCGCCAGCCCCTGGTGGGGATGAGCATCGGCTCAGGGCCGCGGGAACCGAGAATGGAAGGAACATGGCGTCCCCGCAGTCTAGGGAGGCGGCCCCTTGGCTCCTCCGCTCCTGATTGGCGACGCCGTCTCCAGATGATATTTGGCCCAGAGATCTGCTTCCCTTTCAGGAAGACGTTCTAACTGTGAAAGTGATGAGAAGTCTAGAAGAGACAGCACTCAGGGGTTCCATGAGGCAAACAACCACATCCAGTTTGTGAGCCGAGTAACTAGTCCTTCCAATGATACTCTCTGAGTCACTCGCGAGCACAGCCCCGCCCGTTCCGCCGCGGGCTCGGGGGCTGCTGGAGCCGAGGCGCCGCGGTGGCCCGTCCTTCACTCATTCTCCGCGTGTTCCCCCCGTCCTTCACTCATTCTCCGCGTGTGGTTCAGGGAAGAAGTCAGCCTGAATCCAACACTGGCATAAACTCTTTAGATATGCCCTGGCCGAACTGTCTGCAGTGTCTACACGGTCATGGGATCAAACGCTGTCTCTTCCTTGTTTCTAATTTATTTATTTTCATTTGACCCCCGAACTTGGCTGGAAGGAGCCTGGAGGGGGAAAGGCGGCCCCTCCGCGCTGGGCCGTCGCCTCCTGGGGCTCCGAGGACGGACTCTTCAGCAGCGGGAAACCGACCAGAACGCACGGCAGACGCCCGAGTCGTGAGTACAGTGCTTACGTTGTTGTCGGAATTTTCAAAGAATAAAAAGATAAACATTTCAAAAATGAGGTAAATAAAGGCGAAAGAAGAAAAAAATTAGACAAAAGTACAAAAATAGTGCAAATAAAATAATACATAAATACGGATGCATCCTTGAAAGCCCTAATAGCAGATTTACTGGTGATAAATCTAATAATGGAAACAGATAAGTAACAAATGAAGGTTAAACAGCCACCCTGAATGAGGTCGTGACCGCTAACAAGGCTCGCAGATTCTGAAAACCTTGGTAAATCACCTGTTCTTTTCAAACACAAATGCAGATATTCACGGACAAAGCCAACAACCTCAGCAGAGCCATGGCTGAGAGCGGGCATGGGCACAGTGGTTAAGACGCCGGCACCCTGCGCTGCAGGCCTGGGTTCAAATCCTGCTTCCTACAGATGGGCGCCCTGGGAGGCAGCGGTGGTGGCTCAAGTCCCTGGGTGCCTGCCGCCCACGTGGGGGGCCAGGAGGGGCTTCTGAGCGACTTCCTGGCTGGGCCTGGCCCAGCCCTGGCTGTTACAGGCGTTTGAGGAGTGACCCAGAAGATGGACAATCTCTGTCTCTCTGCCTTTTAAATAAAAATAAATAAAGGTTTTAAAAAATTTTAATGACATTTATGGTTTAGCAGTTTAGAAAAAAAATCAGGATGTCACTTTTAAATGGCTTCAGACGTTCAACCAAGACATAATCCCTGTGCTGTAACGGCCGGCAGGGGTTTGATGATAGAATTCTTACTAGGCTCCTTCCCCTGGTCCCGAAATGTGGGAAAAATAACACAAGAGTCCCCGTGTGAGGCCGCGGACAGACACTGGAGCGTCACCCACGCGAGGGAGCCGAGGTGTGTGCACACCGCGACCGGATCACCGGAGGAAGAGAAAACCACGTTACGGAAAACCAGCCCTGGGAGAGCAGTGCTGGCCAGCACGCGGGGCATCCATCCCGGGCCTGAGCCGGCGATGCTGCTGCTGCTGCTAGCGGTCCCCCGCCGCCTCCACGAATCCATCTGGGGTGGACAGGCGGTCTGTGTCCCCCTCTGCAAGACAGGCAGCGAGCAGGCTGAACGCTGCGTAACACCAATCTCGCGATGCTGTGTGCTCATCTGAGCCTCTGGGGCGCCTGGCCGGGCTTGGCGGTTAACATGTCCTGCTGGCCCTGGACCCAGAAGGCCAGCACGCTCTGCTGTGGGCTCCTCGCTGCCTGCCCCTGTTGTCGGTGAAGCTGCGAGCAGAGCTGGGCAGCTTGGGTGGTTGGCGGGAGAGTGTGTTTGAACCACGGGGGCTGCACTGGTAAAGTGACGCTCGGCGTTTGGAGCTGGCAACCTGGGCTGGGCAGAGCCCCGGGCCAGCGACAGGGCGGGCTGTTGGAGCGGCTCTGAGCTGTGAGCCGAGGGGACGGGGGTGAGGAGCTGAGTGGCCGTCTTCGTGCGGATGGCGAGGCCAGCAGGAAGCGAGGTGAGCGCTCTGTCAGAGCGGCCGTGCCGGGGGAGGCGGCTGCCGCGGCTGCCCTCCCGGAGGTGCAGAAGTGCCCGGCGCTCGCCAGTCCCAAGGACAGCAAGGCTGCAGCGTGGGCAAGAGCTCCGGCGCCCTGAGGTTCCTGTCCTGGCTGCATCGGTGGCCTCGGGTCTTTGTGACTCAGATGGTCTACAGAAAACCACAGCAGAAAGGGAGCTGGCTGTGCAACGAAGAGAACTGGGGCTGGGGCTGGGGCATCGTGTGTAAAGCTGCTGCCTGCCGCCCCGGCACCCATATGGGCGCCGGTTCGAGTCCCGGCTGCTCCACTTCCCATCCAGCTCCCTGCTAATGCACCTGGGAAAGCAGCAGAAGACAGCCCAAGTGCTTGGGTCCCTGCACCCACGTGGGAGATCCAGACGGAGCGCCTGGCTCCTGGGTTCAGCCTGGCCCAGTGCTGGCCGCTGTGGCCGTCTGGGGAGTGAACAAGAAGATGGAAGATTCTCTCTCCCTCCCACCTTCCCTCTCCCTCCCCCTCTCCTTTCCCTCTCTCTCTCTAGCTCTTTCAAATAAATACATAAATCTATAAAAAGAAGAACCTGAAAAAAGAAACCCCTGGGTGAAAGACTGGCCATTTCACGTTCATACAACGTGCAGAATCCTTTCATCTCATGCATTTTAAATTGAGGCGTACACAGCATGGAAGCATTTTCATTAAATCTGATGAAGCAAACAAGGGATTAATATTTGAAGCCCATTAAGAGTTCGTTCAACTTTATAAAGTAATAGGGAAACATCACAGATAAATAAGCGAGGGCAGATAAAAGCAGGAAATGTTTGCTAAGTGCTTCCCTTCAGCTGGGCCTGTCCCAGGCCAGCTCACGAACACTGCCCACAGCTCTGTGAGGCCAGGGCTCCCGGTAGCTTCCACCCAGCCCTGCAGACACACGGCGGAGCCGGGACTGGAACCTGGGCCTTACGCTGTAGCCACTGTGCTGGCTCCTTCTTCCAGATATTCCAAATCGTTGCATTAAACAGCACGAATGGTCAAAAATGTCCCACAATTGGTCGACCAATATTCATTGAGTACCTACTGTATACTAAGCCAGTGCACCTGACATTCAAGAGCTATCAAGACATTGTCCTGACACCCAGCTGGGGAGAAAGATGAGTAAAATAACCAAGACTGGGGGCTCGCACATGAAAACAGTCTCATGGGCACGATTTCTAGGGCCTCAAATATTTATTCTGTCTATTACCTGTCAGATTCCGCGCTAGGCTCGGGAGATAAGGGTGAACAGGACACTCATTCCACAGCAGCCTTTGTTTTGACCCTCATAGTAACAGTGGAACTGAGAAATCTTCCTGTTCCATTAAGGCGGAGTTAATTTATATCACCTGGATCATGGCCTGGCCGTGATATACGAAGCATTAAAACTGCACTTGAAAACCGTCAGACAGAGGGCGTTTTATGCTCCAGTGGGAACTCAGGCAACACTCCGTGGTTAGTCTGCTTCTGCGGTAAGTACAGATTGATAAGGAAAGACCAGGAGAGGACACTCGCAACTGTGAGCGGGATGCCAGGGCTGGATGATAGGGGATTTTATTTCCCCAAATCAGCGGTGCTGCTGTATTGCTTTTATGATGAAAGAGGAAGGAGGAGGAGCCCACCAGCAGGCAGTTAATGAGGACAAAGGGGTGTGCAGACCTGAGGTTCTGTGCTCAGCAGGGCAGGGCTGGCAGCGCGTGAGGGCAAGGGTCCCCCGCCCAGTGCACACAGCTGGACCAGGCCCCTCGAGGCATGCAGAGGCGCTGGGGGCGGGACGAAGGGGCGCCGGCACTACGTCCCACATACACCACAGTCACCAATCCCGCCAACAACACAGACCCGGCTCAGTGCCGTCAGTCAGGGTTTTACTGAGTCCCCCGGCTCGGGCACTCAACATTAAACATGTGTTTTCACACACTTACAGCTATGGTAAAGCATCCCATAATTCTGGGTCCCTTTGAGTCTTTCTCCAGTTATGGAGCCCAGTTGTGTGCTCTTTATTTACAAAGGTTTATTTTGAAAGTCAAGGTTGCAGAGACAGAGACAGAGAGAGAGAGAGACAGAATCTTCCATCCATCGGTTCACTCCCCGGATAGCCACGATAGCCAGTGCTAGGCCAGGCCGAGGCCAGGAGCCTGGAGCTCCAGTCGGGTCTCCCATGTGGGTGCAGGGGCCCGAACACCTGGGCCATCTCCTGCTGCTTTCCCAGGCCATAGCAGGAGCTGCATCAGAAGTGGAGCAGGCCGGCGCCGCAGCTCAATAGGCTAATCCTCCGCCTTGTGGCGCCGGCACACCGGGTTCTAGTCCCGGTCAGGGTGCCGGATTCTGTCCCGGTTGCCCCTCTTCCAGGCCAGCTCTCTGCTGTGGCCAGGGAGTGCAGTGGAGGATGGCCCAAGTGCCTGGGCCCTGCACCCCATGGGAGACCAGGAGAAGCACCTGGCTCCTGCCTTCGGATCAGCGCTGTGCTCCGGCTGCGGCGGCCATTGGAGGGTGAACCAATGGCAAAGGAAGACCTTTCTCTCTGTCTCTCTCTCTCACTGTCCACTCTGCCTGTCAAAAAAATTAAAAAAAAAAAAGTGGAGCAGCTGGGAGCCACACTAGCGCCCGCTAGGAATGCCGGCGTCATGGGCGGCAGCTTTACCTGCTGCACCACAGTGCCGGCCCCTCAGCTGCGTGCTCTTGGGCCACTGGCTCTCGGCCTAGAGAGCAGGAGCCCTGGTCCCTGGCTGTGTTTTTTCCCTTGGGCCACGCATCCCTCGGCTGCCTCTGCCTCCTGGGCCTTCGATGTCCTCCAGCCTGATCCAGCCTGAGCTGTCTGCCAGCAGCAGCAGTTGCCACTAGCAAATGGCCCCCAGCTCAGGGTTTGCAGCGACTTCTTGCAAAACACAAAGTGGATTCCCCTTGTGAGCGGGGAAAATAAAAAACTCTTGTCCCAGCACGACAAGCTGGTGTCTGGCCAGAGGCTGGGGCTCTGTGACCACACTGGCAAAATTCACAGTCACACCCCCCGCGGGAGGCAGCTGCCGCCGGCCTGATGTGCACTCCTGCAGCCAAGACACCGGGCGCGGTTCCGTGAGCCTCCCTCCAGCGTGTGTGTGCACCAGTTCTGCTGGCCCTCACTGGTTCCCTCTTGGGCCATAGCTGATTGGCCACAGACACCTCCCCTGTCCAGGACGGGGTCTGGTGGACCCTCCCAGTCCCGGGCAGCACCGCTGGGCTTCAGCACCACTCTGTCCGCTGTCCCTGGCCGGACACTTGGCCCAGTGGGAAGTCAGCCACCCAGGCCGCTGTCCTTAGGCTTCTGTAAGATTTCATTGTGTGTTCCCCACCTTAGTCTCCACCTCGTTCTGCAGTCAACCCAGCTGGGGTCGGAGAAGACTTGAGAGGACCAGCACTCAGCCGGCAGCCAAAAGCTGCAATGTTCCCAGGGTCCCCTGGGAGTCCTGTGACAGGGCAGCACTGGACTCAGTGCGGACACAGGGTGTGAGCAAAGACGTCTCCAAACTGCTTCTCAGGACTTCCTCCCAGGGGCTCAGATGAGGACTATGGCTTCCATGTGCCCCACCAGACACATTTTTGCATTTAAGGTGGAAACGAGGTGCAGTGAACCAAGGGGGTTTGAGGTGAGGGAGAAGGCTCTAGAAGGTGGGGGGTAGCATCTGCCAACTTCCGTGGCACGCACGTTCCCACCATGGCCAGCTTTAAGCTACGACGTGAGGTCCAGCAGCTTGCCAGGTTTCTGGGGCCCTCACGGGCAGCTGTGCAGCCTCGTAGGCAGACCAGCGCGGCCGCCTGTGTCTGCCCCCGGAGACAGGGCTGTGAGGGCCATGATCGTCATGATTTCTGCTGCTGCCTTGCGATTCTTTGTGCTTGCCCATAATCACTCTCCCAGCCCCCGCGGGTGGGCGAGAGGTCCGTAGATTTCGACTGTGGTGTGGGTGTGAATCCTGGATGATGGAAGACGAAGTCTGGCGGCCACACCTCAGGCTCTCTCCGCCACCTCCAGGTGGAAGGTGTCGGCTCCCTGGCAGAGCTGGGAAATGCGGTTGCCGGTGTCTGTGGCAGCTGCTCTCCGCCTGAGCCCTGGGAAGGCCCTGAGACTCCCCCAGCCCAGGAGCTGCTGCATCACTTCAGGATATAAAAGAAACTCACGACACCATGGCGACTGAGACAGAGGAGCGGACGCAGCCTGGGGGCCATGGTGACCGCCACCGTGAGCGCATGGGCTTCGTGGCCGTCCGGTCTCGGAAGCTCCTGCGCACACATCCGTCTGCCTCTGCATCCTGCGTTGAAGAGGACATTCACTTCCCAGAAAAGCCCAGGCACAGCGCAGGGTTCTGGGCCACAGAGCGCCGTGCACTCTCCCAGCAGCCTTAGCTGTTAGCTGTTACTTGATCCTCACAGCGCTCCTCCGGCTTCAGGGGTGCGTGACAGCACACTTGGCAGTGAGGACCATGGAGTTGGTGAGCGGAGAGCTGGCTTGCTCATCCCAGAGCCCCAGGTGCTCTCCAGGGCAGGATAACCAGCAACGGAGTATTCAAGGTCCTCAAACGCCTTCCAGGTGGGTTAAGGAGTTACCTGTAGGGACGGCCCCAGAGGGAAGCCGTGGGACCAGGGGGTAAACACGCAGAGGCTGACCTGCGGGCAGGGTGGTTCGTCCGTCTCTGAGCTTGGAAGGGGCTGCCCCGGGAGATGACTACTTTTTCATCCACGTGAGACCCAGACGAAGAAGACGGGATTATCTGGCTTTTTTTTTTTTTTTTTTTTTTGACAGGCAGAGTGGACAGTGAGAGAGAGAGACAGAGAGAGAAAGGTCTTCCTTTGCCGTTGGTTCCCCCTCCAATGGCCGCCACGGCTGGTGCACTGCAGCCAGCGCATCACGCAGATCCGAAGGCAGGAGCCAGGTGCTTCTCCTGGTCTCCCATGGGGTGCAGGGCCCAAGCACGTGGGCCATCCTCCACTGCACTCCCGGGCCACAGCAGAGAGCTGGCCTGGAAGAGGGGCAACCGGGACAGAATCCGGCGCCCCGACCGGGACTAGAACCTGGTGTGCCAGCGCCGCTAGGTGGAGGATTAGCCTAGTGAGCCGAGGCGCCGGCCAAAGACGGGATTATCGTTTCGGATGCTTCTGGAAAGCGAGTGCAGGCTATGAGGTGCAGTCTGGGTTAAGTAACTTCCCGGCGTGGCCCAGTGCACGCACCACTCTCCACGGGAGGCTGCGTGACCTGAAGTGAACAGAATTGGAAACGTAGCTGCTCACGCATCAGCCACGTTCACGGAGCTCAGTGTCCAGCAGGGGCCGTCGGCTACCACGCTGGGCACGTGGACATGTGAGACACTCCCGGTGCCACGGGGTTCCTGCCGGCAGTGCTGTGTCACAGTGAGCGCTGCCTGTAGACCCCTCTCCACCCATGCGAGAAGCAGGGATTCATTCTGAGGTCATAAGCAGGGGGCTTTGTCCCCGCCTCTCGGGACCTCAGGGCCCCTGCGGCCAACACACGCTTGCTCCCCGGCTGCCACGGGTCATTTGGTGGCTGCAGCGCCTGGGCTGCGCCCCAGGAGTCTCCGGGACCACCTCTCCGTGGCCGCAGGAGGGCTTGGCACAGCGCTCCCTGGGGTAGAGCTGAGCATCAGTGTTTCCTGGCTTCCCTTTCATTTGCTCCCAGAGCCTTTTCTGGGATCTTTGAAAGCTTCTGGGCCCCGATGCTGGGTGGGCAAGCAGAGGAATTACAGTGACTGCGGGGAAGATAAACTGGCTGCAGCCTGATTACAGAGTCGGCTACCGCCCAGAGACAAATCCGTTGAGAGACCACCTGGCACAGCGCCCTCTGTTGACTGCCACGGGTGAGGCAACAGAAGCTGGGGGTGGAAGGCTGGGGCAGCAGGCGCTGGTGCAGGGCCCCAGTCCAGCACAGCTGACCTGTTCACCTCAACCCCCAAGGAACCGACTTAAAGGGAACAGGCTCAGGGCTCAGGGCTCAGGGCTCAGGGCTCAGGGCTCAGGGCTCAGGGCGTGCTACGCCTCCTGGCTGCTCGGCAATGCACGCGGATCCGGCGCTGAGTGGTCCACTTTCTGATGCACTTCTAGTGCACACACAAGCCGCGAGTCAGAAACACGCTGGGGGTGTGCAGGCCTACACTGACCGATGTCCTGTCCTTGAAAAAGTCCAACATGAGGGACTGCCCCAGAGCACATGGCAGGAAGTCGTGGGTTCCAGATAAACCGACCCAGGAGCTCATGGAGGGTGGTGAGCCCGCATGGGGGCTGCGCTGCGCAGGGCTCACCGCAGGACAGTGACAGTGAGTGACTTAGGTTTCAGGACACAGACAATCGGAGCAGCGCCGGGAGCCTGCGGCAGTCACCCCAGGGCAAGGGTGGAGAGGGACCTGCTTCACGAGGCAGCCGGGGACGGTGCCCATTCAGCACTGGCACCCCAGTTCCTGAATCCGGGGAGGTCTTCCTCCAGCAGGGTGTCATGTCAGCTGGCAGCAGAAATCCCACCGTGGCTGGGGAGCGTCCTGACGCTCAGGCAGAGGTCACGGAGCTCTGAGAACACAGCGAGGGCTCCCTGAGACGGGCAGGGCGCCCCCGTGGACACGCACACCCCTGCAGCCACGCCTCCTCTGCCTGCTTCCCGGCTCCGGGCTGCACGGCCCAGAACACCGCCTGCCAGCCGGACTCTGTCACCTGCCGCCCACCGACTTGAGGGAAGTCACTTCCCGGTCATAACCCCTTGGCCCAGGTCATAACCACACCCGACTCGGTGTGTGGCCCAAGCCAGGCGCATCTGGCTTAGCCTCTGGGGAGCCCGGGGAAGCCACCAGGAGTCCCCTTGTGGCGGTGCCAAGTGTCTGGGGTGCAGCCCAGGGCAGCTGGTGGAACCTGTAGCTGGCCAGAGGCACCGCAGAGCTGGACCTCAGGGACGAGAGCTTTTTTTTTTTTTTTTTTTTTTTTTTTTTTTAATGATTCACTTTACTCAAAAGGCAAAGAGAGAAAGAAACAGAGAGAAAGTGCTTCCATCCACTGGCTCACTCCCCAGGGGCTGCAATGGCCAGGGCCCAGCCAGGCTGAAGCCAGGAACCCAGGAACACCATTTGAGCCTCCTTTGTGGGTGCAGGGGTCCAAGTGCTCGGGCCATCTTCTGCTGCCTCCCCAGGCCATTAGCAGGGAGCTGGGTCGGGGGCAGGGCAGCCAGGATTGGAACAGGCGCTCAGAGGTGGCAGCTAACCCCCGGCAGAGATGCTGATGGCACAGCTGGGCTCTGCCTGTGCCAGAGTGAGGGGGTCCCCGCCCTTGTCAGTCACTGACACACTACTGGACGGCGGTCCTGAGACATGGGATTGCCCGGCAAATATGTCCTTTAGTTCACTAACTGAGCATCCGTTGGTCACCCCTGTACAGACCCAGAGGGGAGGTCTTGCTTTCTCAGGACGCTCCAATGCAACTGACCACACGGAATGACTGGCCACATAGAATGACTGACCACACGGAATGACTGGCCACATGGAATGACTGACCACATGAATGACCACACAAAATGATTGACCACACGGAATGACTGACCACACAGAATGACCACATGACCGACCACACGGATTGACTGACCACAGGAATGACCAACCACATGACTGACCACATGGGATGACTGACCACGGGAATGACTGACCACATGGAATGACCGACCACACAGAATGACTGACTGCAGGAATGACCACACAGAATGACTGTTCTGGGTTTGTCCTGGAGGAGACCCCGCCCACAAGCACGGCAGCGGGGCTGACAGCCTCATCCGCCCTCCGGCTGAATCCCCTGCCGCGCTGGTGAGCCCCGGTGCCTGCGCCTCACGTGGTCTCAGGGCTGTGAAATCCCAGCCCACGCAGTCTGACTCGCCTTCAGTGCTGGAATGTGCCCAGCCGGCCATGCTAACTTTGGCCTGGCTGTGCCTGCAACTTGTTTACCTGGAGTCAATCATTTGCAAATGCTAATGCTTCAGCCCAGTGTGTAACACAGAGCTTGGAGCCACCGACCTTGACCTTGCTCGTGCACTTGAGCACCACGCGGCGCAGCCAACACAGACGTCCAGGCTCCTCTGCGACCTGCTGCCTGCTCTCGGGAGGTGGCCTTGTCCCAGCAAACCCCCCACCCGGCGGACGGCTGGCCACGCCGAGCCCCAGGAACACGTGTTGAATGAATCGACACACACAGCCTCGCTCTGGCTCTGCCAAGGCACCAGGGCCCCAGTTCTCACCCAGACTCCACCCGTCACTGCCGCTGCCTGGGAGACTCGGCTCAGCAAATCCAGTTCCTGACCACTGTCCAGAACTGCGTAGGGGTCGGTGTGTGGCCCAGCAGGGAAGACGCTGGCTAAGCCATCCACGTCTCTTATCGGAGTGCTGGCTTCAAGTCCCGTCTCCAGCTCCTGATTCCAGCTTCCTGCTAATGTGAGCCCTGGGAGGCAGCTCCTCCTGCCGTTCACAGGGGAGAGCCGATGGAGTTCCCAGCCCCTGCCAGAGGCTGTGTGGGCATGTGGGGGTGAACCAGGGGTCGGAGCACTCTCTCTCTCTCTCTCTCTCCCCTGCCCACCCTCCCTCTCTCAAGTTCACTGATTAAAACTTAAAATCTCACAGCTTAGATGACAAATTTTGGAACTCTACTCTGGAATCCTGGGGAGCACCTGTCGCCGGCCTCGAGCCGCAAGGGTCAGCATCCTGCTGCTGTCCTACAGCGACGCTTGTCCACCTGCTGCCTGGTCTCCACAGCCGTTCCAGGCCACTCTTCGTCAGCTGCCCTAGGCCAGACCAGCTGTGGGAGAGGACGGTCCCACAGTCTGAGGAGCGAAAGTCCCGCTCCCTGCTGCTGCCCCCACTCAGGAAGCTGGTGGCATCTCAGCTGCCTTTGTGATGACGCAGGGGGAGGAGCACGAGGGGGCTGTAGGGGCCCCGCCCCTTCCCTGGTCCTCACTCCAGGAAGTGGGTCGCTGGAGCGGGGTAAGGCTATAAGCTTCCCGCAGGGCCGCAGCCCCCCCCCCCCACCTCTTCCTCTGGCCTTGCTCAGGGGGCTACAGAGGATGCCTCTGGTTACCTCGAGGCCCCACCTCCACAGCGTGGGCTGGGGCTTGAGCGTCTGGGTTTCTAACCCCCCAGGTGTGGCTGACGCCGCTGGTCTTGGAGATTCACGATGGCTGTAGTCGGACCCACGGAATGGGGGTTAGAAACTTCGGTGGCGCAGCGATGCCACGCTGTCATGGCCGGTGACATGCAAATCTCCCTTGTCTGCAGTGAGCCCGGTGTGCGACCTGCTGTGCTCTGGGCCCTGTAGAAGCAGGGCACACACGATTCTGTAAACACGGCTGGGTAACGGTAACAAGCGCATGTGTTAGCGGTTTATATGGACACTCAAGCAGCCCCACAGGTCCCCGCAGGTGCACCCCGTCGTGTGTGCACCACGACGCACACCTCCCACCGACCCACTTCTCTAGCCTGCGCCTGTCCTCAGGTGGCTCCTGGCTGCTCTCTCTTCCGGTGGGACTCCTGCTGCTTGCAACCAGGAGGGTGTCTGAGAGAAGAGGCGCTCAGCGGAGCTCTCGCAGCCGTGACGGCATCGTCCCGAATGCCACCTGCCACCCCTGCACTTCCTGCTGAAGCCCAGTCCCGGAGCTGCTGTTTTTCCCATTGGTGCATCTTCCTGAAGTGGAAAAGTGGCTTTCAACTTGCTTTCGAAAGCCCCGGGCTCTTTCTCTGCGTGGACTTCCCGAGGGGGGCTGGCAGCCGGGCATGGGCACAGCACACACAGCTCAGAGACAGAGCACAGTCTGTCCTCTCTCCACTGGGTGCCTTCAGCCCTCAACACCCCTCCTGGCAGGGGAGGGAGTGGCCGTTGCCCCTGGTTCCTCGGCCCCTCGTGGCCGCCCTCCATGCTCAGCCACGCTGCACCGAGCCCCAGGAGGCGAGGAGGAGCCCCCTTCCTCTGGGGCTCCTGAGTAGGTGGGGCCGAGAGGGAGCACTGCTGGAGAAGGAATGGGAGAGAGAAGGGACCTCCCCAGCGCGCTCACTGCTTCCCTGGCCAAAGGTGTGAGCTCTGTGGGGCAGCCCTCACCGCTACCCCCCTCACTGGCCTCTCCACGTGTGGGGAGGGCCGGGGATCAGCCACCACCTGCCCCAGCGTCCCGCGCCCGCGAAAGCCTCCCTGCCCAGAGCCCACATTCCCTTCAGCTCACACAGTTTGGTGCACTTCTCTTTCTTGCTGGACCCTGACGGACACAGAGGCTGGGCTCAGCATGACCATCAGCCCCTTACAGGCTCCTTGACCCCAGGCCGACTCCTGACCCTTGTCCCCTGAGCGTCTGGGGTGTCAGGCAGGGTTGGCTGGATTTTTCAACCTCCACTCCCACCCACACGCCGGGCTGCCCGCTTGCTGTCACTCCTGTCCCCAGCAATGCCCACTGGGTCTCCCCCTGGGAATCCACGGGGGAGGAGGGGCTTTCAGAGACCCCAGGCCCAGGCTGCCCAGAGATTGATTGGATCAGAACCCCTGAGGGTGGGGTGCAGGAGCAGAAACCGTGTGTGTTCAGATGCGGAGACAGAGCAACGGAAAATCCACGTATTCCTGGAGACGACAGGGGCAGAGAACAAGGCCCGGCTTCCTGATTCTGCTCCGGGACCCTGGCCGGCGCCAGCACCAACGTCTCCCGGTTCACGCCGGCCCCGTCTTGTCTCCGCAGTCCCAGGATCTCTCCGGCTCTGGAGCCACCTCCTCCGCTTTGATTCACCCGCTACAGGGCCAAGGCCCCAGGAGGCGTCTAGTAAAATAGCCTGACTTACTGGGTATATGCCCTACGTGAGACTCACAGGAAAATAAAAATTTCCTCTGTCGGTATGCCATGGGAGCAACCGAAAACCATTTCCCTCGCACAGTAGTACAGGGTAGTCTAGAAAACGCTAGCTCAAGTTGGCGTTGATAAAATCAATTTTCAAAATGTCATTCTCTGTGTTTGTCCAAAATTGTCGTGCAAATGAAAATCTTATCTCTGAGTGCCCACATGAGATTCTTCTGACATAAATCCACACGCTATTCGTGTAGACAAAATTGGACATGTCTCACTTCACAAACTTCCTCATTAGAATTTCAAACAATTCCAGTGTCTGCATACAAAATGCGTAAGAAATAACCAGTAAAGCAGAGAGCAGAGAGCAAGCGTGTTTAGGGCCAAGTCTTCATTTCGTCACCTCCCCATCAAACCTCAGCTTCCACAGCTCAAGCATCATGGTTGTACACCTGGACGCCTGGAGCAGCCTCACCTGGGCAACCCGCCCTCTCTCTCGCACCTGTGCTCAGCCAGAGCAGTCTTTTCTAGAACCATCATCGTCTCCACCCCGCTGAGGCTGAGAGGCGCCAGGTGGCTCTCCCACTGCAAACAACCAGACAGCTGGAAAGAACAGGAGAACTCGTTCTGTTCAGACGTCGAGCGACAGGAATGCAGAATCTTGATCTGTGCAGGAAGAAACGTCGGAGTGAGTCTCACCATCGCCCGGGTCTCTGCCTGGACGTAGTTTCTGTGCTGAGACTCGGGAAGAGGGGCCCCCAGCAGATCTCGGTGGTCTCGGTAGCGAGGGATTGAGATCAGGATTCAGAGCTGGGGTGGGGTGGGGTTCTGGGATCTGCTGGGCACGGTGCCCACGGGAAGACAGGTGTGCAGAGAAAGCTCCAAGAACGGCAGGGCCCCGAGCCTCCAGCCCAACCACGAACCGTGCATTCTCAGAGGGAGACTCCAGGGGACAAGGCAGGAACTGAGGAGCTAAGGTGACAGCGATGACCGTGGCCTGGAGCCACATGGGCACGGGAGGCACCGAAGTCCCCAGGAGCCACCGTGAACATCTGCATCGAGAAGAAAGCCCGGCAAACACCGATTACCAGCAATGTACCCCACTTAATATCTGGCACAAAATATAAACAACCTGGCTGTGGAGAAACAGGCAAAGGTCACCCATAGCTGAGAGAAGAGCCAATCCATGGGACAGACTCCTGGGCCTGGCAGAGCTAGGTGTTGGGATGCACATTGCACTCACTCTAGGGTTTGAAGGAAAGCATGCACACCGTGAGCAAAGGGACAAGTGGAGAATTTCAATAGAGGAGAGGAAGCCATTAAAAAAAAAGAAAATCAAATTGTGAGCACATGGCTGGCACCATGGCTCACTTGGCTAATCCTCCGCCTGTGGTGCCAGCACACCGGGTTCTAGTCCCAGTCGGGGCGCCGATTCTGTCCCAGTTGCTCCTCTTCTAGGCCAGCTCTCTGTTGTGGCCCAGGAGTGCAGTGGAGGATGGCCCAAGTGCTTGGGCCCTGCACCCCATGGGAGACCAAGAGAAGCACCTGGCTCCTGGCTTCAGATCAGCACAGTGCACTGGCCGCAGAGGCCATTGGAGGGGGAACCAATGGTAAAGGAAGACCTTTCTCTCTGTCTCTCTCTCTCACTGTCCACTCTGCCTGTCAAAAAAAAAAAAAAAAAATGTGAGCACAAAAAGATAACACCTGCCATGCAACAGTGGGACCCAACAGGAAATTAAAGATTACAGCAAAACAAACAAACAAATAAAACCAGCTGGCGAGTTTTCAGACACAGCAGAAAGTGTCAAACAGAAGCCCAGAGAGATACAAACAGGCCAGGGCCTCTGGAGCCTGCAGGGCGGGATCTCACGTTAATCCCCCACGTGCTTGGGAAGAGAAAGACAACGGCGTGGCGGGGGGGTGAAACCATGGTTGACGTTCTTCACATCTGATGTTTTTAACAACCCAAGAAGCTCAACAAACCCCAAACAAGGTAATAACAAACAAAATCACACCGACTGTGACCGCCTCGTGGTCAAACTGCTGACCACTAGTGACAGAGAAGCTGAAAGCAGAGTGCACATGGCCCCGAGGGGACCACACAGGAAAACTGCAGACTTGTCTTGGAAATGATGCAGACAAGAAAGCAATGGAACATCCTTAGGAGCTCAGAAAAAGTCAACCCAGACCAGCCCACAGCCAGCAAAAGTCCCCTTCACAAACGGAAGTGCAATCCAGATGTTTTCAGAGAAATAACGAGGGAGCCAGAGATCACCGCCAGTGGAATGGCACTGAGAGAGGCGTGAGAGGAAGCGACGCTGGCGGAGAGCAGGGAGCCCAGGAGACGCGGACCTGGAACGAAGGAACAGCAGACGTGAGTGTGGGTGGAAAAATCAAGCACCTTTCATTTTTAATTTATTTGCAAGGTAATCAGCTATATAACGCACTGTGGTTCCATAATAGAAGTAGTGGCATTGCCTGGGATGCTTTCCCGCACCGCGTGACATCAGACGTCCCTCCCCCAGCTCTGGAAGCTGACAGCTCACTCTGAGGACGAGGTTGATAATCGCGATGCAGCAAACAGGTCAGGCCAGATGCGGCAAGTGCCGGGAGAGGACGGAGGCAAAGTCCCCCGCTGGCCCACGAGGCGGGGGTCAGGAAGGGCCTCATGGAGGAGGCCCTGGGGGTGAGTCAGGGCCCACAGAGCACGAAGTCACCTGCTCAGCCAGCGTCGACTGGGTCTCTCCCTTGGTCCAATCACTGGGCGGCTCTCTCATGGGACCGAGACAAGTATGAAAATAGTCCTCTGCTTGCTTCCAAGTGCGGACAGCTTGGGAAGATGCTTTTAGGTAGAAAGTAACGGTGCTTGTTCGAGGAAAAACCGGCGTGGAGAACGGTTGCAGAATCAGGACAAAGCTGTGACGTCTGGGACGTCAGCCTGGCAGCACAGGCATGCACAGGGCACCAGGTCTGTGCGAAACAGAAACAGGAGGCAGGACACGGCCCGCCAGTCTCACCCAGCACCACACGTGCGGGGGCTGCGCAGTGCCGGGCTCTTCCGTGCAGTGTCCCATGGAAGACTTAGGAAATCACTAAAACCATTTCAAACAGGAGAAGCTGAGCTTTAAACAGGCCAGGAGCTTCCCCAAAGTTTGAAGGCGGATAAACACAGAGAACAAAAAGACAAGTCCCAGACTGGGCTCCAGCGGCCTGAGACCCACAGGTGCAAAGGCACTGCGGCTGCAGGAGGGGTGGCCAGGGGTCTGGACAGGGCCAGGCCCCCTCAATAGGACCACCAAAGCTCACAGGCAATACTGTTACGTCGTGAGCGCAGTGCACAGCACAGGTGAATAACTCAAAAGCCCACTCGCAGCCAAGACGGAGCCACAAGTGATCGTGATATGATAGGAACCCATGGAACAACGAACATACATGAGCCTGCCATGGTGCTCATGGCCATATGGACCAAGAGGCAGAGCAAGGAATCCCCACATCGGGGATACGAATGAGCCAGGGGCCATCGCCAGCCCCGCCCGTCCACCTGCTCACCACGGAGCTGTTTGATCCCTGCGTTCACTGAGAGCGGAGCTCTCGGCGACTCGTGGCTGAGCAGCGATTTCCTGACTCACAGCCGTGTTCCTTCAGGCACCAGGAGACCCCGGTGAGGGCTGCCTGGGAGAAGCCAAAGAACAAAGAGCCGAGAAGACACTGGCGCTCGGCGCGTGGGCAGGCGTCTGGTGACTGCGTGGCTTGGGCAGAGAAGACAGTGAGTGCCGTGCCACCGTTTCTCCCTGGAGGATGCTCCTCGGCGTGAGAGGCCGAGAGGAGGGACCGCAGTGCCACCTCCGTGCCATCACCAAGTGCCTTGTCCCACGCAACAGGGGGAAAGCCCCACTGGGCAGAAGCAAACCCTGTGCCTCGGTATACCCGGCTGAACGCTAGCTTCTGTACCCCCAGGGCTTGGGGACACAGAAGGTCGGTTTGGTGGTAGTGTGGGCTCCCCCGCTTGGCTGCTCCCACAACAAAGAGCGCCGGCTCCTGCTCTCGGCTCTCCATGGATGGCAGCTGGGACCTGCCACGTCTGGAGCCTGGGTGGGTGGGTTTGTGACCTGCATGTCCTGCTCTGAGAATGGCAGCCGGGACCTGCCACGTCTGGAGCCTGGGTGGATGGATTTGTGACCCGCGTGTCCTGCTCCACGGGTGGAAGCCAGGACCTGCCACGTCTGGAGCCTGCATGGATGGCATTTGTGACCTGTGTGTGCTGTTGTCCTGGTCTACAGTGACTGACCCACAGCAAAGACGAGGAGGAAACTGCCTGGTGCCGCCCACACCCACCTGCTGCGGCTCTGCCCTGAGTGGCACAGGCCCGAGGCCCCTCCGCTGGTCGTGTTTTGGCCGGGACCTCCCTTCCAGCGTCCTCGCTTCCTTCTCCACACCGGACTCGCCGCCACCTGGCGTGCTCTATGCTGTCCTCGTTCAAGTTCTGCCGCCTTGCTTCCTGCACTGCACGTGAGGTTCCCGGCGGCACTGGGCCTGCGCGGCTCCCACTGCTGCGAGACGGTGGGCAGTGACGTGCAGTGTGCGCTCATCCAACACCCAGAGCGCTGGCACCTGGCAGACTGGCCGCGGTTCCCCCGCCGCCTTCGCCTACCGCTGTCCATCCCCAGTGGTGCAGACTCCGCACCTGCACAGACAGCTCGGGAAACATCGCCCACGGGCATCGCGTCACCACAGCTGTTGGCCTGGAACCCACGGAGCACCGGGCAGTGCCGGTGCCGAAGTCACACCCCGTGTGTCATTCTCCAAACAACCCCTCAGCTTCTGCCCCATTTGTCCACGAACAGGAGGCTCGCGGGTCTCCTCTGACGCGTCCTTGCTTGCTCAGCTCATCCCCGGCGCACCTGGGACTTGAACTTGGGACCGTCCGGCTCCACAGCCAGGGTCTCACGCCGCACCACCTTCGTCGGAAGACAAAGCCAGCACTGGCCCAGGCGCCTCTGTAGCATCGATTTCCCCTCCTCTGTGGACACAGTGCGGTGTTTGTGGGCCAGGCTCAGAGAGGCTTTCCCGGGACCCCGCCCTGCCTGGATCCCTCGCTCAGTCCACCGCTGGGTGGGAGTAAAGTCTCAAACGCTGCTTTAAAAGAAGAAAAGCATTCGTGGAAAATAAAATTACTTTGGCAAAAATGTGCTTTTAAAAAACGGTGTCCAGTGGACAGTCTCGGGTCCTGTTTCCTTAATGTAATGCAACGCTCCCACGCCGAGGCAGCCGTCCTGGGGGGCCCTGCGCGCTGGCCCCGCCCCGCCCCCAGACGCCTTCCCCCTCCGGAGGCACTGAGGCCCTGCTCTGCTCTGGGACTCCTGGGGTGTGGCGGGACTTCCCCCAGGAGCCCCCCCCCCTCCCCGCCCCGTCCTCGCTGGCGGGTCCCCTCTGGGCACACAGACACAGACGCCCTGCACTCACCTCGCAGGGAGAGGACCCCGCCCCGGTCCGCCTCCGCGCAGGGCAGCCCTGGGCCTGGTGTCCAGCGCGTGGGTGCCAGAGCTGCGCTGAAACTGCAGGTGGGAAAACCACGCACGTCACGCGCGAGAGTCAGGAGGTCCGGCGGCCTCGGGGTCGCTGCCCGCCCGGCCTCTGGCACTCCTCCAAGCGCTCGGGCAGCCTGGGGGTCCGTAATCTCTGAGCATGCGCGGCGGCTGTGCCCGCGAGGCGCATCACCCAGGCCAGGGGAGGCAGGAGACCGGGTCCCAGAGCTACTGGGCCCTGCGGGGAACAGGGAACCAGGGAACGGGCCCGCGGGAAGCCGCCTGCTGGTTCCCTGGCCTGCGGCTCTGGCAGGCCGGGGTCGGGTCGGGGTCAGGGGTGGGGGTGGGGCCACAGACAGCAGCTCAAGTCGGGGCGTCCCTGCCACGCTTGTGGGAGACCCAGGTGGAGTTCTGGCTCCTGGCTTTGGCCTGGCCCAGCTCTGGCTTGTAGGCATTTGGGGAATGAACTAAAGGATGCGATCTCTCTCTCTCTCCCTCCCTCCCTCTCTCTCTCTCAAGTTAAAGAAATAACTACATGTGAAGCGAGCCTCCCCCCAGGAAAGACTGCAAACTGGATGCTTTAAGGATTCCAGGTCTAGGCTGCAGAAGGCCTGCCCAGGAGCTCAGACCTGCCACATCGGCGCCCTCAGCCAAGACGCACGCTGGCTGGCGCAGCAGGAGGCCTCTGTCCCAGCACTGCTGGGGAGACCCAGCCACAGCAGGCCGTGCCTGCCAAGGGGCAGAAAGGCCTGGCTTCCGCAGCTTCCCGGCATCCCCCTGGCAACTGTGTCTGTGAAGACGGCGCGGGAGCCCCGTGTAGTGCTCAGAGCTCGGCGGTCTGCTCCCTCAAGGGGCAGGCAGCGTGTTCACTAGGGAGAAACACCTGGCCCAGGAACCCTGCAGGACAGCCGGCCGCCGGCCACCTTCTTTGGGAAAATCCTTGTGATGGAAGGAACTTCGAGGGACAGACGGGCTCACCCCTTCCTGGGTTTCCATCTACACTCTGCCGTAAGCCCCCCGACCCCCTCACCATCGCCCTCTGTGCTCGGCACAGGGACGGCTCTTTCTCCTGGGCTGGGACCAGAATGCAACTGGGCAATGCTGGGTCAACCACGCCGAGCGGGCTTCTGTGTGCTGCAGCCTCCCAGCGTCTGCAGAGCCATGACGGGGTGAGGCACGCAGTATTTCCCAGGAACACCGGGCCGTGGGGTCACTGCTGCTGTTTCGGGGAGGTCTGCGTGGAGCTAGCGGGCCACAGGGGCACATGGCGGGAGGCTCGGGAATCGGAGCTGAGGCTGCGCAGAGCGAGCTTGGGCCTCATCACCTGTGCAGCCACAGTCACGTGGCCTTGTTGAGGGCGGAAACGCGATCCTCCTCCCCCAGCACAGGGCGCCTGGCTGCAGAGCGGGAGCCTAGCGCGCCCTGCGCACCGCCAGGGAGAGACAAAGGAATACACGGCTCCCTCGCCTCATGCGCTCGCTGGGCTGCCCTGCCCAAGTCCACGGCCCGGCTGGCTCCACAGCGGAGCTGACTGTCTGCTCTTTCTGGAAGCCGACATCCAGCGGCTGGGCCTGAGGGCTGTGGTGTGGCATCCCCCACGCCTCTCTCCTCGGCTCCCAGATGGCCATCTTCCCCGCGTCCCCCTCCATCGCTTCCCCTCTCTGGACAGATCTCCCCTGCTTTCACTGAGACGGCTTAGGGACCCCCATGACCTCGTTGAAATAATGACGGCGGCAACAACCCTGTTTCCTAGTGAACTCACCTGCCGAGGGGCCGGGGCTTAGGGTGCCACTCAGGAATGCTGACCCGGCACAGCTCGACGCCCCCAGAGCCCAGTCTCCCCGCCCGGTTCCTGAGAGATGAGGACCAGGAAGAACGTGACTCCTACTGGGAGAGCAGAGAACTATGCTGAGGACTCCTTAGCGGTGTGGTCGATGCTGTCGTCACCCTGATATGCAAGGCAGGTCAGCGGCGGCCGTCACTGGGCCACCACCAGGTCTGGGGAAGGCTGGAGAATGAGGCGGCACCTCCCTCCGCGAAGTCCTGGGCTGACGGGCACGCCCCCAGCCAACCACGCCGGCTCGGTTAGCTGCTGTTCTGCATTGACTGTGACAGTGGGTTTTGAAACCTTGTGTTCACTGTGGAATGAATGAGCGGGACCTCACAGAGCTACCACGTTTCTGGGGAGAACCCAAACCACACTTTCTTAGCCACTTGTGAGAACTCCGAGTGTTGTCACTAAGCAGTCGCCGCGAGGTGAGCTGCTCCCAGAACCGAAGTCCCAGACCCCCAGACTCGCCCCTCCCCCACCCCGGCCCAGGAACTCCTTTTGCCCTGCCAACTCCCCCTCACCCTTCCTTCCCTTTGCTCCAGTCTCTGTGCTGCTCAATAGCGCCCCCAGCGTCTGTCTCAGGAACTGCACGCACTTGTTCTCAGGACAGCAGGCTTCCAGGAAAACTCTTAACTACAGAGATTGCTACGCATGTTTGTCCGGAGGCAGCAGAACTCCAAGAACCAGAAGCCCCAGCTGCCCATGGCTGCTCTGCCGGGCACCTGCGACACGGCTTCTTCCCCGGGCCTTGCTGCAGTCAGATGCCTCTTACACACTTCCCTGCGGTTCCGTGGGGAAGCAGAGCCTTCCGGTCAGTGCCGCCCAGCACACCGGGGGTCCTCCCTGAGTCAGCCTGTACACCCGGCAGCCTCCTGCCCCGTGGGACTCAGATTTGCCAAGTGCCTGGAGCTTCAGCCCCCGTGTCGAGCGTCAGCCCCGTCGCCCCTGCAGGTGCCAGGTTGGGACAGACGCCGACGCCCGCAGAGCCTGCCCTTCCCACGTGTGCTGCACGCATGTGGGATTTAGCGGTCTTCTCCCCCCAGCCCTCGCCCTCTTCCCTTTCCTAACTCCTGCTGGATGGGTGTTCTACTTGTGGAATAGAACATTATACAGAAACCAGGAGCGCAGTAGAGGAGCGGCACCGCTGAGCTCACAGAGGTGCAGAGGGCGTCAGGTGAAGTGAACCAATCCCCAGGAAGACGCAGCTACTGAAATGGGCTCAGAAAAAAGGGCGGCATTGGAGCAGAACTGCGACGAGAGTCGAATCAGCAGCGAAAATCACCCACAAAGAACAGCCCAAGGCCAACGTCCACGCCAGTGAGTTCCACCCCAACTCACCAGTTCTTCCGGAAAACAGACGGGAGGGAGCCCTGTCCAGCTGGCTGCACAAGGCCGCTGTGCCCCTGGCAGCGTGACCGGGGCGTGGACGTGAGGATCCCCACACAACCCTAGTCCTCAGGACCAGCAGCGCACGGAGAGGGTGAAGCCCGTGCAGCTCAGGCAGCTTAAAGTCTGAAACGCACCCACGTGACACACGGGGTCCAGAGCAGAAAGACCCACGCCACGGCAGAGAAGCGTCTGCAAGGCGCAGCAGCGCCTTTCGTCTGACAAGCGCGCGCTGAACCGGGCAAGGAGGACGGGTCCCCACCCTGCTCCCCGCAGCTACAGCACCACCGTCCTCACCTCCCGCAAATGCAGGAAGCGGGACCATGCCCCCCAGCCCCACCGCCACCGAAATCAGGAGCAAGACAAGAATGTCTGCTCGCGGCTCTGAATCCCTCATCACGCAGAGGTTCCAGCCAGGGTGATGAAGCAAGAAAATCAGACAAAGTTCACAGAGGCCGGGAGAGACGCTAAGCTATCTTTATTTGCCAATGACATAATCCACATGTGGGAACTTCTAAGGAATCCAGTTAGAACTAATAAACGTGACGTTAGTACATTAGCTGGCTATGAAAGGCTGACATACAAAAACCACGTGTACTTCCTTACTTTTTCTTTTTTTATAGATTTTTTTTTGACAGGCAGAGTGGACAGTGAGAGAGAGAGACAGAGAGAAAGGTCTTCCTTTTGCTGTTGGTTCACCCCTCAAAGGCCGCTGTGGCCGGCATACCCCGCTGATTCGAAACCAGGAGCCAGGTGCTTCTCCTGGTCTCCCATGGGGTGCAGGGCCCAAGCACTTGGGCCATCCTCCACTGCACTCTCTGGCCACAGCAGAGAGCTGGCCTGGAAGAGGGGCAACCGGGACAGAATCCAGCGTCCCAACCGGGACTAGAACCTGGTGTGCCGGCGCCGCAGGGCGGAGAATTAGCCTAGTGAGCCGCGGCACCGGCCTCCTTAGTTTTTCAAAAAAACAACAGGGAAATAAAATTTAAAAAGCAGTTCCATTCATTACAGCATCTGGAACACTTAGGCGTGTGTTCAGCAAGAGGGGGTACGGCTCTCACTGAACACTGCAAATGTTGCCGGAAACATAAAGACCCGGAGAAACGTTCACGCTTCAGGTACTCATTGCTAAAGACGCAACACTGGCTAACACCATCTACAGATCCCGTGAGATGCCTAGCACAGTTCTCCCTGCGTGTCTGGGAAGTTGGATGATGTTATGATCCAAGTACCACGGGAAGCGAGGGGAACTGGAATATCCAGAATAACTGTGAAAAAGAAGAATGAAGCTGACGGATTGCAGGACAGCAGTCATGAGAACAGGGCGGAGCCAGGGAGAGGAGAGAACACAGAAATCCGTACCCCCGAACTGAGTGGTCCGGCACATCCTGAGGCGTCTTCTCCAGCAACGTGCGGCATGGGCACCAAGAAGGTCCATGGGCAGTGGGGTGGCAGAGGGATAACGTTTTCAAAAATTGGTTCTGGGACAACTCCACATCCAAGCTAAAGAATGGAGTGAGTTAGGGGCCGGCACTGTGGTGTAGCGGGTAAAGCTGCCACCTGCAGTGCCAGCGTCCCATACAGGCTCCTGTTAGTGTTCCAGCTGCTCCACTTCCATTCCAGCTCCCTGCTGTGGTCTGGGAAAGCAGCAGAGAATGGCCCGGGTGCTGGGGCCCCTGCACCCACATGGGAGACCTGGAAGAAGCTCCTGGCTCCTGGCTTCAGATCGGCCCAGCTCTGGCTGTTGCGGCCAACTGGGGAGTGAACCAGCAGATGGAAGACCTCTCTCTCTCTGCCTCTCCTTCTCTCTGTAACTCTGCCCCTCAAGTAAATAAATAAAATATTAAAAAATAAAAAAGAATGGAGTCAGATCTCTGCCCACTGCACAAAAAAAATTAACTCATAAAGGATCAAAAGCCCAAACATAAAAGCTGAAAATTATAAAACTCAGAAGAAAACATAGGCATAAATATTCATGACCTTAAGTTAACAATGTTTTCTTAGAGATGACACCAAAATACAAATAGCAAAGAAAAAACACAGGTAAGTTAGACTTCATACGAATGTTTTTTTTTCTTCCTTCAAACAAGGACATTAAGCAAGTGCAATTACAATTCTCAGAACCGGAGAAAATATTTGCAAACCGTGGATCTGCTCAGGGACTCCGATCAGTCACATACTCCGTACTCGGAGTCACACATACACCCACGGATGCTTGAATGGGGGTGGGAAAGAGCAATTGAAAGACACATTTAATAAGCATGTGAGGCCGGCGCTGTGGCTCACTAGGCTAATCCTCCGCCTGTGGCGCCAGCACACCGGGTTCTAGTCCCGGTCGGGGAGCCAGATTCTGTCCCAGTTGCCCCTCTTCCAGGCCAGCTCTCTGCTGTGGCCCGGGAGTGCAGTGGAGGATGGCCCAAGTGCTTGGGCCCTGCACCCCATGGGAGACCAGGAGAAGCACCTGGCTCCTGCCATCGGATCAGCGCAGTGTGCCAGCCGTGGCGGCCATTGGAGGGTGAACCAACGGCAAAGGAAGACCTTTCTCTCTGTCTCTCTCTCTTTCCCTGTCCACTCTGCCTGTCAAAAAAAAAAATTTACACAAGTTGTGGAGTAGTGCAGAGTCCCAAACGCCCCACACCCAGTTCCCCTGTTACGTGACTGCATGTGACAGCCTGGTGTGATGTCACAGGGGCTGGACCCCCCCAGTCCATGCAAACTCCCCTAATCCCCTCAGCCCCAGCTTCTGACAACCACCATTGCCTACCATGGGGGTGAGGGTCTTATTTTTTTTAATAATAAATCGAATTTTGCTCTTAAAAACTAAAGTAGAAAAGCATTGTAAAAATAATGACTTTGATCTTGGTCTTAATCTGCTCATGGTTCCACCGGAAAAATTACAGTCGAAGTGTTGGGGGGAGTAACTCAGTGTCTGATGGGGCCCCCCACGCAGGAGAGGGGATGGAATCGGGGTCCCCCACACGGGGAGAGGGGATGCAGCCGCCTGCCAGGGTCGCGGATTCGTGTCTCCATGGTAACTGGTTCTAATCCCAGCACCGTTGCCCTGGAAACCGTCAGCCAAGATTTCGGGGCAGATGGCGGCGAAGCTGCGCGGCCCACAGGAGCCCGCCATGGGAGCCTCACTCCGGGTTGGTCTCCTCCCCACGTTCCGGTCACGGACGCGGCTGACACGGCCCGGAGACACCAGGTGCTCAGCTCTCGGGAAACATGGGGAAGGGGGCTCCTCTTCAGGCCTCGCGCCAA
The DNA here is from genome assembly GCF_051225735.1 of Oryctolagus cuniculus. NCBI lineage: Eukaryota > Metazoa > Chordata > Mammalia > Lagomorpha > Leporidae > Oryctolagus > Oryctolagus cuniculus. The sequence goes on from NC_142878.1 coordinate 2,646,561, forward strand.
TGCTCGGCAAAGCTCCAGGAGGGTGCCCCCTCCTGCCGGGGCCCAGGCCCCTGGGTGCCCGCGGGGCAGGTGCGGCTCCCACAGGCCAGCCCAGCACCTAAGGCACCTGCACTCCCTTGTGTTGGGTCAGCCATGTCCCTCCCAGGGGGGCGGAGGCCCTGGGCGGGGGCCTTCAGGAAGACCTGCTGCGAGTGCGGGGTCATAAGCAGCCTCTCTGGGAAGTGACCACGGAAAGCAGCGGCGTTTTGCCGAGTCTGCAGGCACATTGCCAGAACCTTCCCCGGACAGAGGGGTCAAGCCTGATGTCCATGCCCCAGGCTGCCCCAAGGCAGGGCAGACCCCAGCGCACATTGCCTGGAGAGTCTGGGCCGTGCACACACTTCCCAGAGGAAGAGGCTGGGCTCCCCCTGGGGCTTCCTTCTGGTGGTAGGGTCCCCGCACCCCAGGTTCCAGCTGGCCGCGCTGAGGGCAGCAGAGTTCCTGCCCTGGATCTCAGGGAGCTGGCCCCTGCAGGTCACTTCCACGCAAGTCCTTTGTGGGCTCCACGCATGCCCAGAGGCAGCGTGAAGGACAGGAAACTGGAAGCTGCCACCCGTCTGCTCACACTCGTGTTCCAAGCGGTTTCTCTCTCAACAGCTGCAGAGGGGCCGGCGCCAACTTCTAGAACCTTCTGAAGCACAGTGCGCCTTCTGGGAAAGGTGTGTGTTTGGGGCAGACAAGGCTGTCCTTTTCAGGGACAGGAGGTAGGATTCCATTCTTGCGTGCGTCCGTTGCATTTCTGGCGTGGCTCTGTGTCGCTCGCTGTGAGCCCATCGTAGAAGAACCCTGTGGCATAACCTCCTAGCGTATTTGATGTTGCGGGGTTGACACAGGTGACTCCATCTTGGTCCTGGCAATTCTCCCATTCCTTCACGCCACAGTGGCCAACAGTGTCACTGCCACAGCCAAGAGAGCTCTGAGTTGGAAGGTCACGGTTGCCTGGGAGAAAACCGTCCCTGGGGGACCTGTGCCAGGTGTCAGTCTTCAGATGCTTGCAATGTGGGTCCTGGCAGACTCCGAATCCGCTCTGACACCCTGCTCCAATCCCTGAAACCCACCGCCTCCCAGACGCCCGGTGTCAGGAGGCGATGACGGAGTGGTTTGTTGCCCACAGACCGTCAGTGCAGCCACGCACCTCACGTTCTCGGGGCTCCGGGACCTTCCTCGTTCCCCCCACTTCTCTGCTGGCGGCAGTGCCTGGCGTCGTCACGGAGACGGCACAGGTGCCTGCAGCCTCCGCTGTCAACCCCACTTGGAGGCCAAGGCGATTAGTTGTTCCAATGCTTCCTTTCCAAGCTCATTCCAGGAGCGTTCAGAATTCTTTCATCTTCCCCAAAGAAGCTGTTAAAACCCTTGTCATATTCCTGGAACCCCTCTCCCCCTGGGCTCAGCCTGCCACTGAAATCCTGTTTTTTTCTTAAGCCTGACGGTGCCACCTCGGGGTCTGGATGGAGTCCAGAGCCAGGCGCTCGAAAGTTGGTCAGACGAATTCAGCTGAGAGACTTTTCCTTTGCGCCTCACTGTGCGAAAGCCCTTGTCACTCAGAAGGGTGACACACGTGTCACACGGCCTCGTGGAAAACCAGAACCAGACGGCTCAGCTTCCGCCCTGCCCTCCGCCCCAGCTGTCGGGTGTTGAGCTGGACAGGTGCCAGCCCCGCTGGGGACGGGAGGCGGGGACTGGGAGCAGCTCCACACCCCGCGCTGCCCCACCCCAGGGCAGAGCGCAGGGGGAGAGGCGCCCCCTGGAGCTGAGTGACTGGGGGACCCGCCGCCCCGGGGCCTCCCTGCTGCGGCTGTGCTGCCCGGCACAGCGTCCAGTCCTCCTGCCTCAGCTGCGGAGCGCCCGGCCCCGACTGGACTCCCTCGGGCCTATCCGTGACTTCACCTGAGAGGCTCACTCCCGACCCCGTGACTGGGAAACGCCGGGGGCAGGGATGTGAGTCTGCGTGGGAGCTCCGACCCTCAGGAGGCTTTGCCCCGCCCCGCCCCGCCCCCCACTCCCGGCTGTTGAGGGCCCAGGGAATTTCGAGGCACCTGACTGGGGTGGGCAGTCAGCCTGGGCTTCTGGGACGCACGCACTGATAGTGTTCACGTTTCTCGTGGTCACATGACACTGATCCCCGCAGGCGTGGAGCACGATGAGACGCCTAAGCAAAGGGAGTCCCGTGGGCCTTGTTCCTACTTCTTGAAATTGTGTCTCCTGACGAATCCCACGCGCCTCATGGGCACAGGTGATTTTTTTTTCTTTAAAGATTCCATTCATTTACTTGAGAGGCAGAGTTACAGAGAGAGGGAGAGAGGGAGAGAGGGAGAGAGGGAGAGAGGGAGAGAGGGAGAGAGGGAGAGAGGGAGAGAGGGAGAGAGGGAGAGAGGGAGAGGGGGAGGGGGAGGGGGAGGAAGGTTTTCCATCCGCTGGTTCGCTCCCCAGATGGCCGAAATGACAGCCAGAGTGGGGGAACAGGCAGAGGTGGGGGACAGCCAGAGTGGGGGGACAGGCAGAGGCAGGGGACAGCCAGAGTGGGGGGACAGCCAGAGTGGGGGGACAGGCAAAGGCGGGGGACAGCCAGAGTGGGGGGACAGGCAGAGGCGGGGGACAGCCAGAGTGGGGGGACAGCCAGAGTGGGGGGACAGCAAGAGTGGGGGGGAAGCCAGAGCGGGGAGGAGGGAGGACAGCCAGAGCGGAGTGGGGGGACAGCCAGAGTGGGGGACAGCCAGAACCAGGGGTATAGCCAGAGCCGGGGGGACAGCCAGAGGCAGGGGGACAGCCAGAACCAGGGGTACAGCCAGAGCCGGGGGGACAGCCAGAGTGGGGGGGGACAGCCAGAGCCGGGCAGCGATGGGGGAGAGGGAGCGAAGTCGTGCCCAGCTTGCTGCTGCCAGCGCCGGCTCAGGGTCACAGCGGAAGAGCAGGAATTTCAAGCCGATGCCCACATCCTTCCTTGTGCAGGGAGGAAGATCCGTTCCTCTGAGGAAGCGCGGATGGCACCTGTGAACCCAGCAGGCTCCACAGGGAGCCGGGACTTAGAGCTGAGAGCCTGGGCTGCGGAGCTTCTGACCGGCCTATGGCGCGGGAACCGCGGAGATGGAAGAGGAGGCCGGCCCCGGGCAGAGCGGAGTCCCGGCCAGCGCGGGCGGCCTGGGCGGCCTGGGCCAGCGCCCTGCTGTGCAGACCTCCCACGTGGGCTTGGCCCTCGGACCCCGGGCACATGGCCTTGGATATGCAAAGTTCCCTTCGGTGGTTGCTGCATTTCTGATTTTCCACGAAGCGTCCGCCCGGGCATTTCACGCCAGACTGTGTCTCCTGGAAGGGTGGAATAGGACAGAATTTGGAATGTGTGGAATGCCTCAGGCCTCTCAGAAGAACGTTTCACTGGTGGAAAGCGGAGACGCAGATGTGTTAGCATCACAGGAGGAGGCCCGGGTTTGATGGACGCACGGGTTTGATGGGCCACCGGCATCTGTCTCAGAACACCTGGCTCGTTCCCAGCTGCTCCGCTCTGACCCAGCCCCTCTGAGAGGTCAGATACAGGTGAAATGACCAAGGCCAGGTGACCTTAGCCAAAATGTATAGTAGGAGCTCAGGTAGGAGGTGCTGACCCGGTGGGGGCTAAGGCTGGAGCAGGAGGCGGCGGTGTGCACCCCGCCCCCCCACCGTGCACTGCGCCCTGTGCCAAATGGGCCATTGCTTCATTGCCGTGCACTTGCCCTTCCTCGTGTGTGAAATTAAAAATTACACTGCTCTCGGCACCCCACGGGGCTGTCCTGAGGGTCAGATGAGATACCCTCCCCCAGCGAGCCCGCTGGGTGCCGCCGAGCAGGGCCAGTGTCCGAGGTCCTGACTGTGGCTGCACGGTGAAGGCCACCCTTGTTAAATCTGCAGACTCCAGCACAGGCCACCCCCAGGGCCCCTGGAGACGCCCGTGACTCCTGCTGAACGGAGCCCTGACTGCCCAGGGAGGTCTCCTGACAACTTTTTCTTTCATTTTGTAGAGAAATTCTCCTCTACCATATGCTTTTTCTTCCATGAATTCTTTTTTGTTTCTTTCTAAAAATATTTTATTTAGATGGCAGAGTTACATAGAGAGGGGGAGACACACAGAGACACACACACACAGAGGTCTTCCATCTGCTGGTTCACTCCCCAAATGGATGCAGCGGCCAGAGCTGCACCGATCCGAAACCAGGAGCCAGGAGCTTCTTCCAGGTCTCCCACGTGGGTGCAGGGGCCCAAGGACCTGGGCCATCCTCCATTGCTTTCTCGCACATTAGCAGGGAGCTGGATTGAAAGTGGAGCTTTCAAGACGGCGCCCATATGGGATGCTGGCATGGCGGCCACGGCTTACCCTGCTGCGCCATGGCGCTGGCCCCACCCGTGAATTCTGAAGGCCGCCTGCCTTTGTCTCCCGGGCACCCCAGACTTCCATGTTTTGGGGTGGCTCCATACACAGCCCGCACCCCTCCCTTGTAACCCTCACCCCTGCAGGTCTGACAGGTCTGTGGGTGCCTCTGCCTGAACCCCTCCCACCGGAGTCCCAGGAAGCCTGCAGTCCCGCCTCCTGGGGCCGCCCAGAAGGGGCTTTGAACTTCAGATCCACTTCCGCACGCTTGCGCCCTCTCCTGCCTCTCTTTCCCAAGCCGGCACAGCCCTCGCCTCGCTGCCCTGCACTGCTTGTTCTCGCCCTTTTGTTCTGGTCAGCTCTGCACCCTGCACCCTCCCGTCCTGTGGTCTCTGCTGGGTAAACCCATCACCAGGACGCAGCTGAAGACTCCGCGCGCACCCGGAGTCACTCCACGCAGACTTAATGCCAGGCTGCACGCTGACCGCTCCTCCTGGGTTAGAGCCGTGTTGCCGCCTTGACACTGGACGGCCATGGAATGTTTGGTCTCTGAGAACTTCTACAAGGGCGATGCCGCCATCCAGCTGCGACAGTGAGTGCTCCTGGGCGACGTGCTGGTGTCACAATCCAGCCTCGCAGGAGTTCCCTGACCCTGCGGCCTGGGGCGCATTGCAATTCCGAGGACAGGAGTGGCTGCTGCTCCACGTCGGGACTCCACACTTCCTCCCGGCTTTGCTCAGCACTGCACCCTTGCTCCAGGCACTGAGGGTAACGGAAAACCAAAGGACACCCAGAGATGAGGACCCGGAGAGGGAGGGAGAGGGAGAGAGGAGGAGGGAGGAGGGAGAGGGAGAGAGGAGAGAGGGAGGGAGGAGGGAGAGAGAGGGAGGAGAGAGGGAGAGAGGAGGGAGAGAGGAGGGAGAGAGACGGAGGAGAGAGGGAGGGAGAGAGACGGAGGAGAGAGGGAGGGAGGAGGGAGAGAGAGGGAGGAGAGAGGGAGGAGAGAGGGAGGAGAGAGGGAGGAGAGAGGGAGGGAGGAGGGAGAGACAGGGAGGAGAGAGGGAGGGAGGAGGGAGGGAGGAGGGAGAGAGGGAGGAGGGAGGGAGGAGGGAGAGACAGGGAGGAGGGAGGGAGGAGGGAGGGAGGAGGGAGGGAGACGGAGGAGAGAGGGAGGGAGGAGGGAGAGAGGGAGGAGAGAGGGAGGAGGGAGGGAGGAGGGAGAGACAGGGAGGAGAGAGGGAGGGAGGAGGGAGGGAGACGGAGGAGAGAGGGAGGGAGGGAGGGAGGAGGGAGAGAGACGGAGGAGAGAGGGAGGGAGGAGGGAGGGAGGAGGGAAAGAGGGAGGAGAGAGGGAGGGAGGAGGGAGGGAGGGAAGAGGGAGGGAGGGAGGGAGAGGGAGGGAGGAGGGAGAGGGAGGGAGGAGGGAAGAGGGAGGGAGGGAGGAGGGAGAGGGAGGGAAGAGGGAGATGGAGGGAGCAGAGAGGGAAGAGTGAGAGGGAGGGAGGAGGGAGAGAGAGGGAGGAGGGAGAGAGAGGGAGGAGGGAGAGAGAGGGAGGAGGGAGAGAGAGGGAGGAGAGGAGAGGGAGGGAGGAGAGAGGGAGGGAGGGGCGCTGGTTGGAGTCCCAGCTGCTCCACTCTGATCCAGCTCCCTGCTAATGCTCCTGGGAAAGCAGCAGAGGGTGGCCCAAGCCCTTGAGCCCCTGCACCCGTGTGGGAGCCCTGGAAGAAGCTCCTGGCTCCTGGCTTCCACCTGGCCCAGCCCCAGCCATGTGGTCACTTGGTGAGTGACCCAGCAGATGGAAGATCCCTCTCTCCTCCTCTCTATGTAACTCTTCCTAACAAATAAATACAATCTTTTGTAAGGTTTCATTTCTTATATTCAGAGTGGAGTCGATGAAGGAAAATGTGAATGAACCAATAAATAACTGAGACCAAGCCACGACCTACCTTCCCACTGCCTTAAATGACCACTAGATTGTGCAGGGTTTGATCAGAATAGGAGAACCACGGCGAATGAGAGACTCGGCTACAGCCCAGCCGTGAACGCTGGTTAATAAGCCGTCCTGGTGAAGCTTGGCTCCTACAGCGGGGTCTGCACCGGGGCCGGTGGTGCAGTTCCCGGGAGGAAGCCATGGGCATGGGGGGGGGACAGGGGGGGACACAGGCCGGCTGGAGCCGTTGGGTGCTGGGACTCAGCTCTGCTCAGCCTCGCGGACACGAGTCTCGCTGAGCTTCCACACGCGGCTGTGTGCACACCTTGGCCCCGATTCCCAGCCGTGGTCCAGGCTGTCTGAAGGAGCTGGAGGAGCTGCCGGCTCAGCTGCTACCCCCCCCCCCCCGCCGCCCCAGCAAGATCCTGAGCGGCGTGGCCCCCGCTGACCCCACAGCAACCTTCTCACCGCCCTCCTGAGCAGGACTCACGGAGCGTGGGAGGCGGCTCTGGGAATGCGGCTCAGGCTCAGCCGCGTCCACAGCCGCCACAAGGAGCGGCTGCCCTGTGCGCCCAGGCCCCGTGCGCGGTCTGGCCCATTCCATGAGGAGGAGGCAGGCAGAAGCAGCTGAGAGTGAAATCGCAGGGTTGGTGGCCCTGTTGGCCCCACGCAGCACCTGCAGCAGCGTCCACACGGCCGTGGGCACGTGGTGTGGGCGCCTCGTGCTCCCCTGAGCCTTGACCTTGGGCATGGCTGTGACACTCCTGCTTTCAAGCGGTTTGTTACACAATGGTGCATGGATGCAACTACGCCCTCCAGGACAGAGGCCAGGACAGAAGGGACTGGTCCACCGGTGTGGGGAGCAACTCGGACTAGACTAAGTTACTGGAATTAAGACTTATTCTATGCATCTGCTCTCCCACAATATGGCGCTGGGAGAGAAGAAAACAGCTTCTACACAGCTGCCTCCAGTTCAGCCAATAAACAGCAGGACCTGCTCCTGATTGGAGGAGAGCAGCGTACTCGGGGTGTGGGCAGCCGAGTTGGGATTGGCGGAGGAGGACTATAAAGGAGGAGAGAGAGAACATGCACCAGGAACATCTAAGGGGAACATCTAAGGGGAACACCTGTGCAGCCCCCGAGAGAGCCGGCTGGCGGTGTGCCACTCCCCTGCGGAAGTGGGGAAAGTGGCCAGGGGGAACCGCCCTTCCACGGAGGTGGAAGGGACAGTAGCCAACCCGGGAAGAACCAGCAGCAAACCCGGGAAGGGCCGAGCAGACGAAAGAACAGCGCAGGGTCCTGTGTCGTTCCTCCACGAAGAGGGGGAGCGACACACCGGCCCCTGCCACCTCCAGAGATGGCGCCCCAGCCCCTTCCTGTTGCGTCTTAGGCACCAGAGTCCCCACCACCTGGAACAGTCTCTGTTCACACCGAGTGCCCACCGCCTGGAACAGTCTCTCTGCTCCCCTTGCTGGCTCCTACCCCTTCGGCACAGGCCACCACGAGCATCCCATCTCCTGCACGGATTCCCAGCCCCTGACCCACTCTTGGGCAGAACCAGGCCTTGTGTGGGCGCCGTCTGGGCTGGGTCACAGCCTCCTCCATTAAACAAGGACCCCGGGCAGGCAGAGCCGGCGTCTCCCTCACCTCTCATCGTCTGCCTTTAGCCCAGGAGCCGGGCCCTCTTGCGAGAGGGGAGCAGTGGACGGCAGCCGTTGAGAGTCAGTTGCTGAGATACTTTCCAAGTGGACAAAGCACTCTGTCTCTGCAGCTGCCTTTGTCATGGGAAAAGATGGCTGCCAGGTGTTGTTACAGCCCAGGAGGGACCAAGAGGGGGGCTCTTCAGTTCTCCTTGGGAGGGGTCTGCTAAGAGAGCGCCTGCAGCCTAATCCATGCCCACGAGAGGCAGAGGGACTGGACGCCTGTCCACCGCAAGCCCGCGTCACGGAACGCGTAACCTCGCCACGGCGCTCCCTGGCTGTCCCAGCCTCCTCTCTCGAGTGTCCTGTTTCCCACCTTTCAGGAATCCCATCACGCCTCCCAAACACAGCTCCATGGCCGCCCCACCCTGGAGCAGGCAGAGGCAAGGCCTTGTCCTCCTTAAGCTGCCCTTAGAGGGGCTGACACAATGTCATGGTGGCAGCCGCAAAGCCTACTCTCCGGCTCATACTGGGTGTGTGGCCGGTGCTGCCAGCATTGCTCCCAGGCCCCCGCCCGCATTCCGGCCTGATCACCCCCCACCCACTCCCCAGGGCGGCTCACACTGTTTCCAGGGTGCAGTCCCCGGGGCTCCCTCCAGGCCCATCTCCACTTGGTATCCAGGGGGGCACTGCCAGTAGGGGGCGCTGGAGGGACGAGGCCCCTCCCTCAGACAACAGTGGGATCTGTTTTTTTCAAATCCTTGAGGAAGCAGCAATGGCTGTCCCCAGCCCCCAAAGACCCCAGCTGCAGCCCAGCGCTGACTCCTGGGAGGCTTCAAGGTCAGAATGTGCCACCTGCCCCCTTTGCTCCTCCAACCCGGCCATGCCTCAAAACCACAGACTTGCTCTGAGTTCTCGACAAGACCACTTCCTGTCCAGACGACAGCCCCTGGGCTCAAATCCTCCTGCCTCCCGCGTGGACCCTGATGGACTCAGACCGGAGGCTGAAATCATGTCCGCCGCCCGCTGCCTGCTGCCCGCACTGTGGACGTCAGGGGGTGCAGAGGCCCCTCGTAGGCCCTGGCAGGCTCCACGCTCACTCTGGGACGGTCCTGCTTCTGCTGCAGGACGTGGCTTCTGGTGAGGGCTCCCTTCCCGGTGTAGACGCCGTCTGCTCGCTGTGCACTCCGACGGGGAGAGGGAGGCAGCATCACCTGCAGGGCCAGTCCCACCTGGGGCTGTGCCTCCTGTCCCCGGGGACCCCCGATCGCCTCCCATGGGCTCCATTTCCCAAGCCACCACCTTTGGGGTTAGGGCCTCAGTGTGTGAGTTGTGGGGCACAGTTCAGTCCCTCATGCTTGGTCACCACTCCTGCCCCGGCTCTGGCCGTGGAGGCCCCAGGCCCAGTGCCGCAGCCACCCTGAAACCACAGTTCACAGCCCGGACATCTGCCTGCCTTCACCCCCTCGTTCTAACAAGGGATTCTCAGGGGAGGCGGGAGGCCAGGTCCCGTTCTGCGACTTCTGCCCATTTCTGTGGGGCCTCGACAGCTCCCCCTGTGGCCGATCTCACAGACTGCACAATAGGGCAGAGGCCCAGGGCAGCTGCCAGTGAGCACCGTGGTCATCCGTTTAGACATCAGCTACAGAGGTAGCTCAACAGCTGGATCCGGGAAATGTCATAAAATAACAAAAATGGGATGAGTCCTGCATACCTGTTTCTTGGTTTTTAAGATAATTCATTTAATTTTCTTAAAGTTTGGGTGCAGGAGGCGGAGCAGGAGCAGGAGCAGGTGGACTTGTGTGTCCAGGACCGACCGCACCCGCTGGCCCTCCCTCACCCCCCCCCCCACGCCTCCGCAGCAGGACGGTGCCTCCGTTTCCTTGAGGCTGGGGATTTGGGAAATAAACACTGAGCAGGCCCTTCGTCCTGGTTTCCGCCTGCCCTCCCCGAGTCACCCATGCCAGGACCCCGTGCTGAAGGAAACACCGCGCTGATATTTCTGACGTCCTCTGCGGTTCTCAGGTGGGACACGTTACCTGATAGCATTGCTGCCGGAATCCACTTCAATTCCTGCCACGCACGGCGGCCCCGGCCCCGATTCCTCACTGGTCAGGTTGTTCCCGAAGTCCATAATTGTATTGATTCTGTCTCTGAGTTAGAAAAAAACACACAGCAGCTTGAGCAAAATCATAAAGTGGGAAAACTTGGACCAGAGCCAGCACTGGAATAAGACGTCGGGTCGTGGCCTTCAGTTCATCCCAGGAGCACACCGGCTGCTGCCACGGCGAGCTAGTCCAGGTCTATTAATAACCAGAGTTGCCACACGCCTGCACCTGCCGACGACACAGAGCGAAGTGCTGCTGCACACCCATCTTCCAGAGACGCACACGGAGGCACCTGACCTGCCTCGGGTCACACGGGAGCTACGAGACACAGGCGCTGGGGGTCACACGGGAGCTAAGAGACACAGGTGCTGGAGGTCACACGTGAGCTACGAGACACAGGCACTGGGGGTCACACGGGAGCTACGAGACACAGGCGCTGGGGGTCACACGGGAGCTAAGAGACACAGGCGCTGGGGGTCACACGGGAGCTATGAGACACAGGCACTGGGGGTCACACGGGAGCTACGAGACACAGGCGCTGGGGGTCACACGGGAGCTATGAGACACAGGCACTGGGGGTCACACGGGAGCTACGAGACACAGGCGCTGGGGGTCACACGGGAGCTATGAGACACAGGCACTGGGGGTCACACGGGAGCTACGAGACACAGGTGCTGGAGGTCACACGTGAGCTATGAGACACAGGCACTGGGGGTCACACGGGAGCTACGAGACACAGGTGCTGGAGGTCACACGTGAGCTATGAGACACAGGCACTGGGGGTCACACGTGAGCTATGTGACACAGGCACTGGAGGTCACACGTGAGCTACGAGACACAGGCACTGGGGGTCACACGTGAGCTATGAGACACAGGCGCTGGGGGTCACACGTGAGCTACGAGACACAGGCACTGGGGGTCACATGGGAGCTACGAGACACAGGCGCTGGACCCTCCCAGTCTGTTCACGGCCTCTTCTCTTAGCAGCTGTGCAATGCAGACCTGTTGAGACTGAGCCACCCACCTACCCCTCGCCGCTAGGAAGGTTCTGGAAGTGGGAGCCTCAAGGGTCTCCCTGCCACCCCGCTCCACTTGTCTTTTCAGGTCTGACTGCTGGCCCCTGAGCTGGAAGGCGCCGTCTTTAGTCAGCAAACGGAACGTGCCGTCAGCTGCTGCCAATCTTGCCCGACCTGTGCTTCCCTGGACGGCGTCTCCACCGGAGCCTTGGGCTGCCCCAGGGTGCCCCCAGGGGCCACGTCCCACAGGCCAGTGCCGAACTCCCCACACAGCGTGGTCGGCCCCCGTGCTGCTCACATGCCCCCCGCCACTCCCACGGCTCCTCTGAGTAGCAGCTTTCATTTCTGTCTTGTTCACCAATGGGGAAACTGAGGCTCGGAGATGGTGACAGGCCCTGAGGACATCTCAAAGGGCTGAGCGAGACTTGGACCCCCGCACTCTGCCCTGTGCCCTGGAGCCAGGACAGGAAGGTACCCCACACCCTGGAGCCAGGACAGGGAGGTACCCCACACCCTGGAGCCAGGACAGGGAGGGGACCCCACACTCTGCCCCACACCCTGGAGCCAGGACAGGGAGGGACCCTGCGCTCTGCCCTGTGCCCTGGAGCCAGGACAGGAAGGTACCCCACACCCTGGAGCCAGGACAGGGAGGGGACCCCACACTCTGCCCCACACCCTGGAGCCAGGACAGGGAGGAGAACCCCATGCTCTGCCCTGTGCCCTGGAGCCAGGACAGGGAGGGGACCCCACACCCTGGAACCAGGACAGGGAGGGGACCCCACACTCTGCCCTGTGCCCTGGAGCCAGGACAGGGAGGGACCCCGCACTCTGCCCCGCACCCTGGAGCCAGGACGGGGCGTGTCCGGCACAGGCTCATTCTTACCTCCTGCACAGCCCCACCACTTTGTCGCCACCTCCTTGGCGCTCGCAGACCACAAGGGGGGGTGGTGCCCCTCCTGCTCCCTAACTTCTGCCTCTTCCGAGCCCCAGGCAGAGGCCCCCATGAGAGTCCTCGGCCGCCATCAGCTCTTCTCTGGGCCAGTGGTGCCGGCGAGCGTTAATTAGCTTCCCCGCCCTTCGGCTCACCTGCCTAGTCTTGATTACAGAGAGCCTGGGAACAGCTGGGCCGCCGGGGAGGCTCCGTGCCGCCAGACACCGACGTCGGGGCTTTAATTAAGGGAGTAACGGCGCCGGCGCTAACACATTTCACATCAGAGGCCTGCTCTGGACCCGGCGCTCTGCCACGTGCTTTGCTTTGACCTGGGGGAGGCGCCTGTTTCTCCCTCCACCTGCACCAGGAGAGGCCCAAGGCGAAGGTCCAGGTGCTGGAGAAAGAGCGGAGAGGGGCAGGCAGGTGCGGGGCCCGAGGTACTGGGGAAGACTGGTGGAGCGTGTCACACGTGCTTGGCACAGCGTTCACTCCGTGGGCCGTGTCGGATCCACACTGCCACCGTGTACTTACTCCAGCGGACATTTGCAGCTGCCGGCCCCGGGCCCTGAGCTTCCAAGCACGGCCTGAAACGAGACGGATCCTGCAGAGGCCAGGGGGCCACCAGACCGTGAGAGCGCGGGTGCTGTGTGCCTGGGCGAGAGCCACAGAGGAGCCCACGCACGGGTGAACTGTGTCGGTCCTTCATGGCCGGCGTGGAGAGCGGCCTCGGGCCCTAAGGGACTCTCGACCCTGAAGCCCAAAGCAACAGGGTTTGTAAAAGCAAAACCGCAGGACGGGAGGGGAATGCATGGTTACTAGGATCGGGGGAATGCATGGTTACTAGGATCGGGGGGAATCCATGGTTAGTGGGGTCAAGCTGACCTAAGGCCTATGTGAGATTGATATCAATTATAATCCTGACTGTTCCAGTTACAATCTTTACAATATCAGTTATAATCTTGACATTAATCCACATGTTGGTTTTAATCCTGTGTAGGACATAGACGAATCACGTTTTCATCGTAACCCAGGTGCAGCCTATCAAGCCGGGGCGATCACGCTCGGCGGTCTCTGTGCTCTGCCAAGTGGGATGCAGGGACTGCTGTTGTCCGGGAGGGAGTTTTAGATCACAGTTTCAGACCAGAGTCTCACCGTGGAGGGGGGGGGCTCCCCAGAATGGAGTCTCGGGTGCTCCAAAATGGAGTCCCTGCTCTCAAGGTGCTACTTCAGGGCCACGTGCTGTGAGTGCAGCCGTGTGAGCTTGGAGCTGTCAGGATGGACAGCCCAGGCCCCGGGGCTGCCCGTGGACGAAGCCCGCCGTGTGACAGACCCCAGAGCTGGTGCCTTAAACGCACACCTGGTTTCATTCAGTGCTCACAAGACCTCCCCCAGGAGAGGCGGGAAGGGAGCGAGGAGCCGGGAAGCACACCCGCTGGTCCCCCGGTCTCTGCTGTTTCCCAGCCCCCGCTGGTCCCCCAGTCTCTGCTGTTTCCCAGCCCCGTGACACGGTCACCCCCAGAGAGACCACCTCCTTACTTCTACCGGATCTGAGAGCCACACTGAAAAGGAGATCTCCCACCGGGCGGGATATCCAGAAGGAACGCCTGGCTCTGCCCACTTACTCACGGCCCAGAGAGCGAGCCAGCGAGCAGAAGGAGCAGGAGGATCTGGGGCGGGGGGTGGGGGGGTGGGTCTGCAGACCCTTCCCAGCCAGCGGGGGAAGAGACATGTGAAGCGGCACAAACTCCAAGGGACGTCCGATGACCGAGAATATCGATGGCAGCGCCAACAGGAATAGCTCCAAAGACGGGATGCGCTTCTCATTGTGCATAAAATCACAAAAGGGACTGAGATCTTTCTTTCTTTTTTTTTTTTTTTTTGACAGGCAGAGTGGACAGTGAGAGAGAGAGACAGAGAGAAAGGTCTTCCTTTACCGTTGGTTCACCCTCCAATGGCCAGCGCACCACGCTGATCCGAAGCCAGGAGCCAGGTGCTTCTCCTGGTCTCCCATGGGGTGCAGGGCCCAAGCACTTGGGCCACCCTCCACTGCACTCCCAGGCCACAGCAGAGGGCTGGCCTGGAAGAAGAGCAACCGGGACAGAATCTGGCGCCCCAACCGAGACTAGAACCTGGTGTGCCGGTGCCGCAAGGCGGAGGATTAGCCTAGTGAGCCGCGGCGCCGGCCCTGAGAGATTTCGAGAGGGCTGCGTTAGTCCCTCTCCTTGACCTCGTGTAAGAGGAACAGAGCCGAGGCCGCGCCCTTGGAGCGAGGCTGTTGCAGTCTCTGCCACTTTTGCAAACGACTGCTTTTAGCTAAGAAAGGACGTTTTGTAAGGCAGCTGGGGTTTCACAGCCAGAAACAGCGAAGTGGCCTTGGAGCAGGAAGGGGCTAACATGGCCCAGCCCCCGTGCCCTGGGTCCTGACGGAGAAGTCCCTGGGCAGCAGTAACAGGTGCGGAGTACCGTGTCTTCCGGGAGCTCACGGGCAAGACTCACTCGGGGTACGGCACGGCCAGTTTGGCAGGGATTATGCCCAGCACGGCCGAGGAAGGTATCCTCGGGTGCAGCGCCTGGACGCCCGGGCCAGGCCCCTCTGCCCTCTCTCTGGGCCGCCCTCCTGCTAGAACCCGTATCGATGAGAAGAGCACATGTGGCCACATCTTACGCAAACCTGAGTGCACCTTGCACTCCCCAGTGCACAGCTAAACCACCGCACGGAGAGGTGAGAAACCAGATCTCCCGCTCCTGACCCACGGCCAGACTTGCGTGCTCCCCGCCCCCGGGGTTTACGTCATGAGTAGGCAGGAATCGATGTTGACGGTTCCGCTGCTGCTTCGGAGCCCAGGCAGAGCTGAACGCTGTGAAATCATTTAATCCCCCTACCGCCACCCGGGTCTTCAAAGAGGCTTCCAAGCCTAGCTCAGAATTCAGGGAAAAGATACAAATCTGTTCAACTTTCGCAAATTTATTTGGGAGACAGAGCTCCCACTTGCTGGCTTACTCCCCGAATGCCCATAATGACTGGGGCTGGGATGGCCAAAGCCAGACACTTGGAGCCCAGCCCAGGTCTCCCAGGGGGTGGCAGGAAGCCCACCACGCCCGTCCCCCCATCACCCCCCGGGTCTACTTTAGCAGGAAGCTGAAGGCAGGAGCTGGGCTGGGAACTGAACCCAGGCACTGCCGCTGTGGGATGTGGTGTCCTAACCACCAGGCTACACACCTGCTCCTGTCCAGTTTATCTGGACAAGGGGGGTGCTTTGAAGAAAGGGCTCCTTTGCTACCCACGCATCACTGGCTCGTTGGACAAGTGGTCTCCGAGACAGTGCCAGGAGCTCCAAGCACGGTTTTCCAGTGTCGCCCTCCTAGGGTTGTCCTGGCTCGCCTGTCTGGGATGTCTGTCATACTGGACTTTCCCAACGTGCACACTTCCACAGAGGAACGAAGAGGTGTGTCCACAGAGGGACGAAGAGGTGTGGCGAGCACCAGGTCTGACAGTGTTTAGTCAGCTGAGACACAGACCAGAGGCGTCTTGCTCCCACACGGCAGCCAACCAGTTCTCTGGTGGATGTGGCGTGGTGGGGAGAGGGTCCCACAAGCCAAGCAAGCGATTCCGCAGGTAACACCAGCTGAAGGGTCCCCTAATTCATCTCCGTCCTGATGCGGTGTGGCTGGAGACAGCACTGCACGCCGGAGCTCGCGGGCTCCGTGCCCTGTGTCAGACGCAAGTGCAGTCCGGGACCTGTGCTTCCGAATCAGGAGCCCACGGCCTCCACCTGGGCGTCCGTTCGTGGAATCGGGGCGCTCCACCATGTGACCCGGGTACTGTAAAGCGTATTAAAGGTGGGCATTTGGTGCGGTGTCAATACACCTGCAGCCCACGTCGGAGCACCGGGATTTGGTTCCTGGCTCTGCCTCAGTTTCCTGCCGGTGCTCGCGTAGCTGGGTCCTGCCGCCCTCATGAGAGTTCTGCATGGAGTCCCAGCTCTGGCGCCTGCATAGAGGGAGCCTGAATCACTTGCAATGGACACATCTTACTACTGCGAATCGCCCAGACACCGCCGGTACCCGGACGTGACCCACCGCGAATCGCCCAGACACCGCCGGTACCTGGACACGTCTTACTACTGCGAATCACCCAGACACCACCGGAACCTGGACGCGACCCACTGCGAATCACCCAGACACCACCGGTACCTGGACGCGACCCACTGCGATTCGCCCAGACACCGCCGGTACCTGGACGGGACCCACCGCGAATCGCCCAGACACCGCCGGTACCTGGACGCGACCCACCGCGAATCGCCCAGACACCGCCGGTACCTGGACGCGACCCACAGAGAATCGCCCAGACACCGCCGGTACCTGGACGTGTCGCCAGGTCTCCTTCCATGACCATGAGAGGCAGAGGCCCTGAAACCCAGCTTTGTTAGCTTCTTTAAATAAAAGATATTTATTCATTTATTTGAAAGTCAGAGTTTGCAGAGAGAGGAGGAGAGACACACGAGAAGTCTTCCATACACTGTTTCACTTCCCAGATGGATGCAATGGCCAGAGCTGGGCCAGGCTGAAGCCAGGAGCCAGGAGCTTCTTCCAGGTCGCTCACATGGGTTCAGGGGCCCAAGCACTTGGACCGTCCTCTGCTGCTTCCCCAGGACATTAGCAGGGAGCCAGATGGGAAATGGAGTCCATAAGGGATGCCAGCGGTGGCTAGACCTGCTTTGTCCCGACGCTGGCCCTGTGTTGGCTTCCTGGCAATCCCACCATGGCTGGGCGGTGCCATCCTTGCCAGAGAAGGCAGAGGTGCGAGGATGCTTCCCGTGCCCTGCTACCTTATCTTCCCCCTGCTCAGCAGAGCTCCCCGTGTGCCCTGGTGTTCTCCTTGCAGAGACGGCAGCAAGAGGTGGGGACTTTGACCCCCGTGAGACACGTCCACACCATCCTGCCGGAGCCACAGCTGCAGTAGAGTCGCCTGGCGCGGAGCAGGGTCTCAGAGGGGCAGGGGTGGGGCTCACCACCTGCGAGGCTGGGATCCCAGAATGTGGGGGATTGGAGAGAGGGCAGCTGCATCCTCTCAGTGCAGCCCGGAATGACGGCTCTGCATTCGCCATTCCGCCCTCCTGCTGTAGCAGACACAAGGATCTCCAGGTCCAGTGCCGGCCGGCCAGGAGGAAGAACACAGAGCCCCAGGCTCCGTGTGCGTGGGTCATTCTACAGCTGAAACACACAGGGGAACGCCCCCCCCCCGTGGCTGCGGCCGGGGACCCTGCATCCAGCTCAGCGCTGTCACTGCTCCCTCCTGACCAGCGTGGAGGGCTGAGCGTGCCTGCTGTTGACACGGCCCGTCCCCAGGACCGGCCAGACCGCGGGGCTCGGCCGCTGTCCCTGAGACACTGGCTGGGGTGGAGTGGACGTGGGACGTGAGGAGCTCAGATAACTCAGGCCCAAGGGTCCAGCAGAACACGAGGCCAGAGGGATTTCCCAGCCCTGCGCTGGACAGAGGCCGGGTCCTCTCCCTGGTGACAAAGGCCCATTCTCACTGGGGTAAGGGAGGCGTCCTGTGCCTTCCGGGGCTTTCCAGGCAGGCCAGGGCTGCACTGAAGGGCCCACGTGCACCTGCCCTTGCTCTGGGTGCCGAACGCTGGGAAAACGCCTCGTGGCCGCTGCCACATGCCTGCCTGGCTCCCGGTGTGCAGCCTCGCCCCGCAGGAGCCAGCCGCCTCCCTGGAAGAGGTGGCCTGGCCTGGTGACTGTCAGGGCCTTGTGGGAGCCCTGCGCAGTATCACGCAGCATCACGCTGAGCCTGGCTGAGCTGCCGTCTGCTCCCTGACAGGCGGGGGATGGGACCCGGGGCCAGCAGCTCTCGCAGGCAGCATGGGGCACGTGACACCTCCTGAGGGCCGTGCCCTGGGAGCGAGGAGACGGACAGCTCTCCCTCACAGGGCTGACATCCTGGTAGGGAAGAGGGACCAGAAACCCACCCATCACTGTCTATAGCTCTACCTGTCACATAAATAAATAAATAAATAAATAATCTTTAAAAATACAATGCACTTAGGACCCCAAAGAGCAAGGAGGGGAATGAGCAAGCCCATTACTCACTAATTAAAGCTGCGGCCGATTCATCACGTGGCAATAAAAATGCCGCACGGTGTCGGGACAGTGCTGTGGTCCTAGAAGTAGAATGGACATTCACTTAGAAGGACAACATCTTTACATTTTAAAAAATCTCTCTCAAATGGATTTCTGCTCTCAACTTGCGACAGCATGTCAGTCTGGAGTATCTGCAGTAAACCTGACATCACCGTTCCGTAGCTGGAAAATGAAGACGTTGCAGAAGCCCCCGCAGCAACCACGGGCATTCTTCCCTCTGCACCCAACCCAACAGGCGGCAGCCCCGCGACCGAAGTAAAGCACCGGAGACGCTGCCACGGACCTGTTCTCACGCGGCTGTGTTCAAGTCCAGCGGCTTTTTGTTCTTTGCGTGGGTATTACCTTTCCTAATACTGTGCACCGGTCGTTTGGAAAATAGTAACTTACTGAGTTATGCAGATCTCTGAAGTGTCATATTTCACATAATGTCAAAAACAAGCATTTGTAAAGATTGCCGCGAATCTCATCAAAAAAAAAAAAAAAGCATTTAATGATCGGGAAGCTGCCAAGTTCACAGTGGCAAACATAAATTTTCCAAAAGTCAGATTTTCTCCTAAAGTCTTGATTTTTATCCTTGGCAACAAAAATTGTCGGTTGTTCTATTTAAAGTGGTAGTCTCACTTCACGTGTTTTTGAGAAAATGTCTTCCGAGTATGCAAGCCCGGGTCACCAGAGCTGGTCTCCCCGTCGTTATCCGGGGTAAGGACGCTCCTTGTCTTTAAAGACACAGCTCCAGCCGTTGCCATACTCTCCAGGCTGCGTTGAGTGGCCAAAGCCGAGGGCTGGGGTTAGGCAACCCGGCAATCCCAGTCCCACTCTGGAGTTCACCCTTAGCCCCTTTCATCTCGAAGCAAAAAGCCAGTCTCCAGCACCCCTGTCTCCCAGACAACGTGTACTAGTCTGCGCCCGCCCGGCTGGCTGCGTGTCAGCTCTGACGCCGTGACCACCATAAGCGCGCCTCCGAGTCCACCCGGGGCACGGAGAATACAGGTGCCATGTAGAAAGAAAATGCAGCGATTCAAATTCCAGGCCTCTGGCTGGGGGGTGGGACCGTCGCTCCCCTGTCACTCAAAAGCACACCAAACAGGGGAGCAGAAGCGGCCAGCAACCTGCAAGGCTAGGGCTGGGGCAGGTGTGCGGTGGGGACAGATGCTGGCCAGCAGAGGGAGCACCCGAGAGCAGGGTCCGGAAGGAGGCTCCGAGGTGGCCATGAGACGGGAGCGTGTCCTTGCCACCAGGAGTCCCCCAGACTCACCTCCTCGGTGGAGCAATCTGGCCTTGCGGTCAGCGAGGACGGAGGCACTTCTGGGCGGGGCCACCTCCTGCAGCAGAGGGTGCACCTGCTGCTCACGCCCTGCCCGGGGGACACACCCAGCGGGCACACATCCGGGCACAGACTTCCCACCTCTCGTCATAGGAATTTTCCACCTGCTCTGGATGTCCCGTCACTTAAAAGGAAATCTCCCAGGGAATCGGCAGCAGGAGGGGGGTGAGGACCACACGCTCGAGGCCGTGGCGCCGAGGGGTCTCTCTGTGTCTACTCCACCAGGTGCGGGGCAGCTCACGGGCACTCCGGCCCCTCGGAGCCTCTGTCTTGTCTCCTGGGAGATGAGGACGAAGCAGCGCTCACCTCCACGCAGAGGGCACGCACGTGCACTGCAGACAGCGGCAGCAGTGACGCTGGCGGTGGCCACGGCAGCAGCAGGCGGTGGCTGTGGCAGTGCCGGTTGGAGCCGTGGTGGAGGTGGCGGTGACGGAGGTGGCGGTGGTATCAGAGGGGGCGACAGCAGTAGCCGAGGTGGGCGGTGGGGACGCAGCTGGTGGCAGAGCTGTTCATGGTGGAGGCGGCGGTGGTGTGCTAGCCGTGGTCTCGGTGACGTGGTGGAGGCGGTGGTGGTGTGCTAGCCGTGGTCTCGGTGACGTGGTGGAGGCGGCGGTGGCCGTGGGACAGGGTGTTGCTCAGGGATGTGAGGTGGTGGAGGACGCAGTGGCTTTGGTGGCAGCACTGACGGTGACGGTGGTGGTGGCAACGCTGGAGTGAAGGTGACAGGGACACTGGGAGGAGGGAGGCGGTGGTGGCCGTGACCGTGGCGGTGATGGTGGGGGTGGCACACAGTGCTTAACCGTTAAACCCAGGTGCTCGCTGTGGGGGTGCAGTCCTGCCCATCGCGGCCGGTCCAGCAGAGCAGGTCGTGCCCAAGGCACCCACAAGGAGTGAAAACAGGCTTCATGCAGGAGGCCGCGTGCGCAGCTCTGCCCTCCCGCTGTGCACCCAGCTCAGGACGCCGGCGTGGCTCACCCAGTCCCCGCAGAGCGGCCAGGGCAGCTCCGGCCGGCACCTGCAGGCAGAATGAGCGCGACCCGAGAGGAGGCGGCAGACTCAGCCCCGCCCTTTCTCCCCTTTCCTTCCAGCTCCACTTCCCATTCTGGGGGAATCTCTGGCCGCACCTGCCGGGTTACTCGTCCTCATGAATGATCCTTTCACTCTGGCACCAGGTCGTTGCGTTCAATCTGCTAACTGCACGCCTGCAGAGAAGCGCGGCATGAAAAGCGGCGAGTCCTCGCCCAGCTCCGGTGGCTCAGCCGGAAGCGTGGCCTTCGCCATCCTGGGGGTGCTGTGAGAGAATGTTCCAGAGAGACAAGGAGGGCGCCCTCTGGACCACGGCAGCTGTCCTCTGGCACGGGGCCCCCGGATGCAGGTGGAGGGGACAAGTTCACTGGGGTTGCTCTCACGAACACTTCAGAAAGGTCCTTGTGGGCCCGCACACACACACACACACACACACGCACCCCTACACACATGCACACACGTGCACGCCCACTCACACAGATGCACACTCACACATGTATGTGCTCACACATGCGCACATCTACACTGGCAGATTCACGCACAAATGCACAGGTATAGCTACTGACGTGTGCATACTTACACACATGCACACTGGCACACACGCCTGTACACACCTACACAGATACACCTACTGCCCCCCACGCACACAGGGCTCAGAGAGCAGCTTTGTCAGCACTGCAGACCCCCGCCCGCCTGGGCCACGGCCTCCTTGGGGTCCTGCTTCTCCCCAGGAAGAAGTCCTTCCCCAGGCCCACGTCCGGCCTCGGAGGAACACGGCGCTCGCTCCCCGGGACCAGCAGGGCTGCAGCGGCCAGAGCTGCCCTTCTGGAGCTGTCCTGGTGCAGGTAACAGAAGGGGGCGCGTGCTGCAGGCCTGGGAGGTCCCTCGAGCCCCCTCACTTGATTTACAGAGAGGCAGACAAGGGCAGGTGCACAGACCCCGAGAAGCCACGCCAGCCGTAGTCCAAGGCAGTGATGGAGAGGGCGTATCTGGGAAGTGAGAGAGCGGTTTCATTTGCCACAGGTCCCAGCACGGGATCAGTTCACGCGTCACGCTGAGCCGGGTGCACGCCCCAGCACGGGATCAGTTCACGCGTCGCGCTGAGCCGGGTGCATGCCCCAGCACGGGATCAGTTCACGCGTCACGCTGAGCCGGGTGCACGCCCCAGCACGGGATCAGTACACGCGTCACGCTGAGCCGGGTGCACGTCCCAGCACGGGATCAGTACACGCGTCGCGCTGAGCCGGGTGCACGCCCCAGCACGGGATCAGTACACGCGTCGCGCTGAGCCGGGTGCACGCCCCAGCACGGGATCAGTTCACACGTCGCGCTGAGCCGGGTGCACGCACTCACACGGGCACCTCAGGCACCCACGTTGCGGGCTGCAATTGACTGGGAAGTCAAAAGAGGAAGGAAACTAAACAGCCCTTTATGACATCACTCGGGAAACAGGACCCTAAGCAGGCCCAGGTGTGGGGCTGTGGGGGTCAGTGAGTGACGGCTGCCGTGCGCGTGGGCGTGGAAGCCGGCAACTTGCGCTCCCCGCTGGGTGCCTCTGCCGTAGCTCCTCGGGACTCGAAGAGACATAAACGGGGAACTAGGGATAAACCCGATGGCGGAAAACCTTCCAGTCTTCAGTATGTGCCACCATTTCAGATCTGGGACAATCCGGGAAAGAAGGCAGAGAGGGGCTCGCCCAGGACCGTGGCAGCCCAGGGAGGCAGTGCTGGCTTTCGGCCCAGGGCTCCGGCATTCAGGCCTGGACCCCTCCCTGCCCTGCCCTGTCCTGCTCCCTCCCTGGGGCGGTTGGAACAAAGTGAGGACAGGGACTGGGGCTGCTCCAGGGAAAACGGGACGGGTGCGGGATGTCAGCTTTATGTTACGAAGGTCTGGGCAGCTCCACGGACACTGTTGTGTGCTGGTTTGGGGTCTGACATTCTAGAGAACAATCTAGATTCCTCACATGCAGGAGCAGCTTCCCCTTTCAAACGAATCACTGGGCCACAGAGGGGCAGGGAGCCAGCTCTGCACAGCGCCTGGTCGTGTGTCTGCTCCTCTGGAGCAGAGCGATTTCTGGCTGTAAATCGCTGTTGGAAACAGGTTGGTCACCACGCCCTTCTGTCCAGCGAGCATCCCCGAGCACGCACTGTGGGCTAGGTGTGAGGGACCCAGGCTCCAGGGGGACCCACGGAGGCAGACGGCGCTCGCCAGTGAACTGCCCTCTGTGTGACCAGACCCTGTTGTCCTCCTCCTCCTCCTTGCGGCCAGAAGGGCTTCCCCACACGGCAGAGAGGGTGAGGAAATTGGGGAGGGACCGGAATTCGCAGAGGAACGCCTGCTGGCGACGGGCTCTCAAGGGGAAATGAACAGGCGACTGGACAAAGGGAACAGAAAATGCAAACACTCAGAGGCCGTAACCATGTGATGGAGCTGGGGTAGCACAGGTGGTTCTGCGCACCCCAGTGCAGTGTGGGAGAGCAAACGCATCACGACTGGTGTTCCCAGGGCTCGTGCTGCGACCCAGCTGCCTGTGGCGCCGGCATCCCATAAGGGTGCTGGTCTGATTCCCTGCTGTTCCACTTTCTTCTCCTTTTTTCAAAAATTTATTTGACAGAGTTACAGACAGTGAGAGAGAGAGACAGAGAGAAAGGTCTTCCTTTGCCGTTGGTTCACTCCCCAGATGGCCGCTACAGCTGGTGCTGCACCAATCTGAAGCCAGGAGCCAGGTGCTTCTCCTGGTCTCCCATGGGGTGCAGGGCCCAAGCACTTGGGCCATCCTCCACTGCCCTCCCAGGCCACAGCAGAGAGCTGGCCTGGAAGAGGAGCAGCCGGGACTAGAGCCCGGTGCCCATATGGGATGCCGGCGCTGCAGGCGGAGGATTAACCAAGTGAGCCACGGCGCCAGCCCCTGCTCCACTTTCGATGGCAGCTCCCTGCTAATGTGCCTGGGAAAGCAGCAGAGGACGGCCAAGTGCTTGGGCCCCCACTACCCATATCGGGGTGACGTAACGCCTTGGCAGTGGGGATTCCACTTTAGAGCACCGAGACCCCATCTGGAGAAACCCCACCTTGAGCCCCCACCGTGAGGCTCTGGCCTGAAGCTGTGATCTGGCCATCCCCTTCACACACACACACACACACACACACACACCCGCCGGCAGAGACAGGAACTCCCCAGCGTGACCGCTCACGCTGAGACAGACGGGCTGCACCGGGTCAATGATAAGACTGCAATTAGTCTATTGTCAGGGTTGTAATTGATATTGCTTTCCCACAGGCCTCAGGTCAGCCTGACCCTAGTAACCACGTAACCCTAGGAACCCCCCTCCCGCCCCATCCTAGCAACCGTGCACTCCCCCTCCCTCCTGCGGGTTTTGCCTTTACAAACCCTGTTGCTTTGAGCTTCGGGGTCGAGCGTTCTTGGGGCACCAGCCCGCTCTCCACCAGCAGCACTGAAGACGTCACGTTTCATCCATGTGTGGGCTCCTCCGTGTGCACTCGCTCAGAAATTCCAGGCTCCCGGCTTCAGCCTGGCCCAGCCCCGTCTGTCTCTCCTTCTCTCTCTGTAACTCTGCCTTTCAAATAAAGAAATATAATCTTTTTACTTAAAGATTGTGTTTATTTATTTATTTGAGATGTAGAGCCACAGAGAGAGAGAGAGAGAGAGAGAGAGAGAGAGAGGTCTTCCATCCAATGGTTCACTCCCCAGATGGCCACAATGGCCGGAGCCGGGCCAATCTGGAGCCAGGGGCCAGGAGCCAGGTCTCCCACATGGAGGCCAAGCCTACACCTCGCACTGCCACGGCTGGGCTTCCAGGACCAACTGCAGAACAAATGTGGGATGCGGTGATTATTCGTGGCCGTATGGCCGGTCGCGCCGACCACACGGGGGTTTCCTGGGAGACTGGCCCGCTCCGTCTTTGTGGCTGGTGAGGAGGACAGTGTCTACCACACCGAGAGCCTGCAGCTAAGGCGCCGAGGTTGGCAAACCGCAACCCTGGCACGAATGAAGTCCCCAGCAGTTGAGCGGACACCAGGCCGGTGCCTTTGTTCACAAGCGCCTTTGGGGCCTTCGTGCTGCACTGGCGGAGACGACAGGCTGTGACAAAGGTCATTCAGCCGCTGAAATTGAGCCACTGGGCCTCCACGGGAGAAGGGGCTGACTCCGCACGGCGCGGTGTCCGGGCTCCTCGGCCGGCAGAGGTTAGGGCAGGGCTGACGCACGGCCAGTGAGAACTCACGGGCCCCAGCGCTGCCACGCATCCCTGCAAGTCTGAAGGAGCCTCGTTTTGCACGGGAATGCCCGTGACACAGCCTTGGCCACGCGTGAGCAAGCGCAGGGCCTGTGGAGTGAGTCCCCAGCACCCGCAGGTTGGCGGCAGAGGCTGAGCAGGGCAGCGTTGTGCCGTCCGCCTCAGCTGCCTGCCACAGGCAAGCGCCCCCTTGGAGTCTGTCCCATCTCTCCGTTCCCGGGGGACCCCAGGCTGGTGCTAAAGAGCTGTCAGGTGTTTCCTCGGGCAGAGCAGCGGTGGAGGACCCGCGTGCGAGGTTAGCTTCCCTCAGACACGAGCTACGGCGCGGTCAGCGCACCCTCCCCGTGAACCAGCCAGCAGCGTGCGTCCGTAAGATGCCGTTAAACAGACTCCCGAGCAACCTGGTCTTGTGCTGACCGGCACAGGGAAAGGGGCACTTGACCCCGTGTTTCCCCTGGGAGCTGCGGTTCAGGACTTGCTAAGGCAAGACAGAATTGTAGCGAATAACGAGAATTGACTGTGCAGGGAGCAAAGGGCCCACAGAGGCCCAAGCTGAGTGGCCATGCAGGCAGCGCAGGGTGACATGACCCACGGCTTCCTGGTGTGGTGGCAGGGGAGGCGCGTGGCCACGCAGGGTGACGTGACCCACGGCTTCCTGGTGTGGTGGCAGGGAGGCACGTGGCCACGCAGGGTGACGTGACCCACAGCTTCCTGGTGTGGTGGCAGGGGAGGCACGTGGCCACGCAGGGTGATGTGACCCACGGCTTCCTGGTGTGGTGGCAGGGGAGGCGCGTGGCCACGCAGGGTGATGTGACCCACGGCTTCCTGGTGTGGTGGCAGGGAGGCACGTGGCCACGCAGGGTGACGTGACCCACAGCTTCCTGGTGTGGTGGCAGGGGAGGCACGTGGCCACGCAGGGTGACGTGACCCACGGCTTCCTGGTGTGGTGGCAGGGGAGGCGTGTGGCCACGCAGGGTGACGTGACCCACGGCTTCCTGGTGTGGTGGCAGGGGAGGCACGTGGCCATGCAGGGTGACGTGACCCACGGCTTCCTGGTGTGGTGGCAGGGGAGGCACGTGGCCACGCAGGGTGACGTGACCCACGGCTTCCTGGTGTGGTGGCAGGGGAGGCGCGTGGCCATGCAGGGTGACGTGACCCACGGCTTCCTGGTGTGGTGGCAGGGAGGCGCGTGGCCACGCAGAGTGACGTGACCCACGGCTTCCTGGTGTGGTGGCAGGGAGACGCGTGGCCACGCAGGCAGCGCAGCAGCCCGGGGCCTAGAGCCGCAGCAGAAGCTCCGGGTGCCCCTCCTGACAGACATGGGAAGAGCTCTCACTCTCTCCACCTCCGACTCCATGAGGACAGGAAGTGGTCCCCAGGGGCTTGGCCACAGGAAGCCCAGTAAAATACAGCCTCCTGGGAACTGACTGCAGCTGGGCTTACCGTACGTGCGCGCTCCCTTCCAGAAATCTGCCTCTGGAAAGACTCCCAGGGGCTTGAACTCCACGTCCCGCCTGCTCCCGGGTCTCCGGAGCAGGTTCTGGGCAGCAATCCCAGCCCGGCCTGCCGGGCCTCCGGGTGTCTTGTCTTCCACTAGGGTGCCAAGGCGCCACCTGGCCACTCCTGGGTCTGCGTGGCAGGGAAACCCCTGTGGTTTCGTGCCGTGCTGGGTAGGAGTAACTTCCGTTCTGCACGTAGAGGGCTGGGGTGGGCCGCATGCCTGCATCCCCCGGGGGAGCTGGGGGCAGCCCCGTCACCGGTCGCTGGCTCTGGCTCTGCAAGCTTCCCTGGCTGCCTCGTCTTCCCGTTCCTTCCTGGACCCTCGCCTCTCGCTGGCCTCCGCCGGTTTCCTTCTCCACGTTTCGCCATCCTGAGCACCCCCCGCCATGGACGCTCGTCAGTATCGCGCCTTTGCCAGCCTTGGCGTGGAATTCAGAGGCAGTGCCTTGGGCTTGATCCCCTCTTTGCAGTCATTAACAAACAGCACGGTGAGGCGGTGCCGTGACACAGCGGCTAAAGCCGCCACCTGCAGTGCCGGCATCCCATGTGGGCACAGTTCAAGTCCCGGCTGCTCCACTTCCAGTCCAGCTCTCTGCTGTGGCCTGGGAAAGCAGTGGAAGATGGCCCAAGTGCTTGGGCCCCTGCACCCGCGTGGGAGACCCGGAAGAAGCTCCTGGCCCCTGGCTTTGGATTGGCCCAGCTCTGTGTGTTGCAGCCATATAGGGAGTGAACCAGCAGATGGAAGACCTCTCTCTCTCTTTCCCTCTGTCTGCAACTCTGCCTCCCAAATAAATAGATAAAATCTTAGAAAAACCGGAAGTGTGGCCAGCTCGTTCCTCACATGCTGGCTGAGTGTCCACAGGTGCCAGGCGCCGCGCTGGGCGCTGGGACTAGAGCAGCCAAGGAGCGGAATTGTCGCTCCCACGAGGCTGAGCCTCCAGCAGGCGCGTGGAGCTCATGCAGGTTAGGAAAGGACGGTGCGGAGCAGGGCGGGCGCCGTGAGCCCTGGGCAGGACCCCGCGTCAGCCTCCACCAGATGTGGACACCGGCGACGCCACTGGCTCTCTCTCCCAGGGAGGATGAAAGGAGACAGAGGGCCTGGAGGGCAAATAAATCATAACTCATGTGACAGGGGTCTGCCGTTCGTAGGGGGGTCTTGCCTGCACATCCCCGAGGTTAAATCAGCTCCTCGTTTGGAGAGGAGCAGGGTGTGGGATGAAGCCGGGCTTGCTGAGTGCCACAGGTCGACTCTCACCTGGCACCTCCCTTCTCCCCTCAGGCGGGAGCGGAAGCCAAGAGCCGGGCTCAGAAGCCACGTGCAGGCAGGCAGCCCTCGGTGACCATGGGACACAGACCCCTGGATGCTCATGACCCTTCTGTCCCAGGTGCTAGATATCCTCCCTGGAGTCCTCGCCCCGCCCCACAGCTGGCTACCTACTGGTTGTTACACTGTATCGTTTGAACAGCCAGCAAGGTCTGCACACGCTCCCTGCCATGGCTTGCTCGCACAGATGCAATTTCTCCCCTGAGGTTTTCCGTCTGCGGTGGGCTGCATCCACTGACACAGAGCCCATGGGTGCTGCCTGAGGTGGGGCCACAGAGCTTGGCTGAGGCCTCTCCTCCCCCTGCCAGGGCCTTGTCCCAGGGCATCCACGGCGTGGACGCTGCCGGCCCTGAAATTCCTGCAGTGTGACAGGGCGGTGAAGCTGGGGCTCAGGCTGCCTGCACCTCGGGGCGCAGAGGAAGACAAAAGCGTGGAGGTTTCTCTGCACATCCAGGCGTGCTGCCGGCAGTGGACGAGGGTGGGGCACAGCTGGAGGGCTGCGTCTGACAGCCAGCTGGGGACCCGAGGGGAGCAGCCCAGGCTCCGCCGGGAGTGGGGGACGCAGGGAGGAGGGGGTGTGGCCACCGCTGCAGCCGCTCACTGTGCACAGGGGCAGTGGACAGCCTGGTCCATCCCAGCAACGCCACGAGGAACACGCGGTTTCCACTTTGTGCCGCTGGTTTTCCAGAGACAAAGTGATTCAGTCTCTCAGGCCCTCCCGGTGTTTGGGGGCTTTTAACTCATGTCTGATCCCCGCCGGTTTATGAATAAAGATCGGCTGATTTACATATTTATTAGCTACATTTTGAGGAAAATCGCAGCCGCACGGCCGCCCCTGCCCACAGTCGGCTCTGACGGGCAAGGACGTTTATAATCAACCCCTGTCACAGGTTCCTGTCTCACACGGGTCACAGGGACAGCTGTGCATGGAATTCTAACAGGCGGCACTGAGTGTCGCGTCCACCGCGTGTGGCAGGGTCACCGTGGCCTCCCCGAGGCCCCGCAGCCTGGCTGCCTCTCAGATCGCAGCCGCCGTTCTCGCCTGCAAGGTGCAGGAAGTCCTGGCACCTGGAGGGGACCTGGTGTGGAGCACCTGGGCTGGGACCCCGTGGACCCCGTGGACGTGAACACCCTACTGAGCTCCAGTTGGCCCCCAGGGCCCGCGCTCCTTCAGCTGTGCCTCGCCTGTGCAGAACCTGCTGGCCCGGAGCGGAACATGGTGCAGAGAGACGGTTTCAACACCAGCTCTCGCCACAGACGGCGGCACCTGCTGAGCGGCAGCCGTACAGCACAGAGCTGCCGTGGGCCAGCTTCAGGAGGGCTTGTGAGCACAGTGCGGGGTCTTTGGAGCAGAGATGGTCACCGGCCAGGGTGGGGGGCCCATGGGGGAGACAGGAGAAGAAAACCCTGAATGAACCCCGACTTTTATTTTCTTTGTGTTTAGGGTCCTCGTCCAGGCTCTGACATCACTGAGTGGCGGCAGGTGTCTGTGAGTGGCACTGGTCACAGTGAGTGGCGCTGCCCGCAGTGCAGCCACCGCCACGGGGTTGCAGCCTTGTCCCTTGCAGACAGTGGCGGGGGGCGGGGCGGGGGAGTTGGTCTCCCTGCTGGAAGGAGGGCCAGCGTCTTGTTCTCCTTGGGCCCCGGGGGCTGCGTGAGGCCCACCACCCTGGGGGTGGTCTGCTTACCCGATCTGCAATACCCACGGTCAAACGGCCACAGAAACATGCAGAATAAACACCTGGGCTCCCCGTGGCTTAGTCAGGTTGGCACATAAGAGTGACCACCACCCCTGCTTAGCATGCCGTACAAGCACTGGTGGGCAATGCAGTCCACACGGCAGGCTCGCCCCAGGAGCCTGGGTCATGGCAACAGCAAAGGTTATTCTGCCCCGACGTGAATGCGCGGTGTTGAACATCGAGAAGCACCGCTGGGGCTTGGAGGCCCGGATTGCATTTGCTTAGCCCTGAAGGCCTTGGGGCTCCCCAGCCTAGCATGACGTCCCCAGAGATGGGACCCCACATGCGCGACGTGCGACTGACCAGGAGCTCCGAGCACTCTGACGAGGAGAGGGGGACTCTCCGGCCCTGGCTGCGCTAAGTGCTCGGGCAGCAGGACCAAGCCTTACAAAGCGAGGCGCCCGCCGAGCAAAGGGGAAAAGCTGCAGCCGCGGCCCTCAGCGGCCGAGGCCCCCGGCCCGTCTGCTCCCGGCCCGTCTGCTCCCGGCCCGTCTGCTCCCGTGTCACTCCCCGTCTTCGTGGAGGAACGACACAGGACCCTGCACTGTTCTTTTGTCTGCTCGGCCCTTCCCGGGTTTGCTGCTGGTTCTTCCCGGGTTGGCTACTGTCCCTTCCACCTCCGTGGAAGGGCGGTTCCCCCTGCCACTTTCCCCACTTCCGCGGGGGAGCGGCACACCGCCGGCCGGCTCTCTCGGGGGCTGCACAGGTGTTCCTTCAGATAGATGTTCCTCTTAGATGTTCCCGGTGCATGCCGTCTCTCTCCTCCTTTATAGTCCTCTTCCACCAATCCCAACTCTGCTACCCACATGCCGAGTACGCTGCTCTCCTCCAATCAGGAGCAGGTCCTACAGTTTATTGGTTGAACTGGAGGCAGCTGTGTAGAAGCTGTTTCTCCCTTCTCAGTGCCATATTGTGGGAGAGCAGATGCATAGAATAAGTCTTAATTCCAGTAACAGTCTAGTCCGAGTTGCTCCCCACACTCCCGGCCTGGGGAGCTCTCTCTTGGCTGCTTACAGTTTTTGCTCTGCACATCGATCACATTAATCGGTTAATTGTGAGTTTTCCACGGAGCTGCCTGCTGTTTAAACCCCCGGGAGCCGCACTTCAGGAAGGAAGGGAGGTTCCCGCACAGACACAGCCGCGCACAGCGCCCCCTGCAGGCGCTCCCCGGAAGCTTCCACCTGCCGGTTCCCTTTCCCGCCGCCCTCCTGCCTTAAGGACACAGGGGTGCTCGGGGCTCTCCTCCTCCTCATGTTCCCCGGTGGGACCTCGGGTCTGGACACCCAGGAGCTTGACCCACTCTGAGCGGGATCAGCGGCCCCACTGTGCGCGGCCCCCTGCCGTCCTGGGTCCATGCAGCCTGGCACAAGGCTCACGCGGGTCTGGAGATGCTCACCGCTCACTGAGGCCAGGAACTCCAGGCCACGGTCAGCGCCACTCCACAGGAAGCGCCGCCGGAGATGCAGCAGCGCGGCTTCCAGTTTGTGCACACTTGTGAATGTGTGGGTGTTTGTGTGTGCACAAGTGTGAGCCAGTGTGGGTGTTTGTGTGTGCACATGTGTGAATGTGTGGGTGTTTGTGTGTGCACACGTGTGAATGTGTGGGTGTGTGTGCACACGTGTGAATGTGTGGGTGTTTGTGTGTGCACACGTGTGAGCCTGTGTGGGTGTTTGTGTGTGCAGACACGTGTGAATATGTGGGTGTGCACACGTGTGAATGTGCGGGTATGTGTGCACACATGTGAATGTGTGGGTGTTTGTGTGTGCACACGTGTGAATGTGTGGGTATGTGTGCACACGTGTGAATGCGTGGGTGTTTGTGCACACGTGTGAATGTGTGGGTGTTTGTGTGTGCACACACATTTGAACCTGTGTGGGTGTTTGTAGGAGTACATACACGTGAGCTTGCATGGGTGTTTGTGTGCACACACACGTGTGAGCCTGCGTGGGTGTTTGTGTGTGCACATACTTGTGAGCCTGTGCGGGTGTTTGTGTGTGTACACGTGTGTGAAGCTATGTGGATGCTTGTACAGGCATGTATGTGTGAGCCTGTGCGGGTGTTTGTGCACACATGTGTGACCTGTGTGTGTGCACACACGTGTGAGCCTGTGTGGGTGTCTGTGCATACATACACGTGTAAGTCAGGATTATCCTTATCCAAATGCAGAAACAGCAAATGCAATAGAGATGAGCTGGCAGAATTTTTTAAAAAGATTTATTTATAAATTTTTGAAAGTCAGAGCTATAGACACACACACACAGAAGGCAGAAGTGGTGAGACAGAGAGAGGTCTTCCTTCTGTTGCCTCTCTCCCCACACAGCCACAGATGCTAACGCAGGGGCGAGGGCAAAGCCAGGAGCCAGGAGCCTCACTGGAGCTTCCTTCCCACGTGGGTGGCAGGGACCCGCACACGTGGCCCGTGTTCTGCTGCCCTTCCCAGGCCATCATCAGGGAGCTGGGTGGGAAGTGGAGCAGCCGAGACGCGAGCCGGCTCCTGTACGGGATGGCAGTCACAGGTGGTGGTTTTACCCATGATCCACAATGCCGGCGCCGTGGCCACGGCATTGCAGGGGTGCGCACGGGTTCAGGTGAGAGCAAACTCCAGTCCCCCACTGCTGCAGGACAATTTCACAGCGTCAACCAGAAGGTGTCAGTTATATACATATTTGCTCCAGTATTTCCATTTGAAAAACCTTTTCCTGGTGGTGAGCTCAAAGCCTTAGCTGTGAAGCCGTCCAGTAGAGCCCCATTTATCCAGGCCTCAGACATCTTAGGGCCCACAGGAGGGAATTGAATACACATTTCATACTGTCGGACACAGCACAGCGGAAGCTGCTCTGCGAAAATGTGCCCATCGGCTGAAGAGCGCCGTGTAAGCTTCTACCCAGTCTTCCCATTTTGAGATCACAACAACGCACACACCCAGAAACACACACACACATTTGTATCTTTGCGTGGGGTCGGCTCGTCTCATCTTCCTGCTTGGTTCACCCGGAGCTGCGTCCAGGGGGACGCCGTATAAAATGCCACTGTGAGAATACCTGAACTCTGCCACCTGAAGGAATGGCATGGAACACCCTCAGGAAGGAAACCAACCAGGAGGCACCCACGGGCGGACCTTACCCACAGCCAGCTCAGCTCTGTGCCCGCTGCACCCTTGTTGCCTAGCACGCCCTAACGGATTCCCCTCGCTTGCCTTCTGCGGCCACATTCTCCGACTATCTGTACATAAATACCCGCGAAAGGTGCCCCAGCTCTGCCCCTCTCAAGGGGACCCTCCCCGGGGCCAGGACTCCACGCCAGCCCTGCGGCTCTGTGTGCGGGGCTTTCTGCAGCTCCCTGCCCCAGCCTTCAGAATCACCTCTCAGTAAGTGTGGCTGCTGTCCTTGACTGCCCAGAGTCCACGGCTCTCCCAGTAAGTGTGGCTGCTGTCCTTGACCGCCCAGAGTCCATGGCTCTCCCAGTAAGTGTGGCTGCTGTCCTTAACCGCCCAGAGTCCACGGCTCTCCCAGTAAGTGTGGCTGCTGTCCATAACCGCCCAGAGTCCACGGCTCTCCCAGTAAGTGTGGCTACTGTCCTTGACCGCCCAGAGTCCACGGCTCTCCCAGTAAGTGTGGCTGCTGTCCTTGACCGCCCAGAGTCCACGGCTCTCCCAGTAAGTGTGGCTACTGTCCATAACCGCCCAGAGTCCACGGCTCTCCCAGTAAGTGTGGCTGCTGTCCTTGACCGCCCAGAGTCCACGGCTCTCCCAGTAAGTGTGGCTACTGTCCATAACCGCCCAGAGTCCACGGCTCTCCCAGTAAGTGTGGCTGCTGTCCTTAACCGCCCAGAGTCCACGGCTCTCCCAGTAAGTGTGGCTGCTGTCCGTAACCGCCCAGAGTCACGGCTCTCCCAGTAAGCGTGGCTGCTGTCCGTAACCGCCGAGTCCATGGCTCTCTGCCCGCTCTATCATCAGGACTGGACCCAAGATCAGTTGTCTACGTTTCTACAGAGCTGTCACTCATGCACAACTTTGGACACAGTGAAATCACTAGGAGTTAGAGAGCTGCTGCGGGCAGGAGCACGCTGAACACTCTCCAGCCACGGAGGAGCTCACCCGATGCTGCTCCTGAGCGAGAGCTGACAGAGGAGCCCACGCACGGGTGAACTGTGTTGGTCCTTCATGGCCGGCGTGGAGAGCGGCCTCGGGCCCCAACGAACTCTCGACCACAAAGCCCAAAGCAACAGGGTTTGTAAAGGCAAAACCACAGGACAGGAGGGGGACACATGCTTACCAGGGTCAAGCCGACCGAAGGCCAATGTGAAACTAAGATCAATTCCAATCCTGACAGCACCAATTACAACCCTGACAAGTGCAATTATAATCTTGACATTAAGCCAGGTACCGGCCTAAGTCGTGTGTGGGACGTAGACAAATTACAGTCTTATCCTTACGCCGGGCGCAGCCTGTTCTGAGCCTGGGCGACCGCGCTGGGGAGCTCCCGTGCTCTGACAGTGGACGGCTGTTGTCTGAGTTTTGGAGCATAGTTTCAGACCAGGCTCTTTCTCCAGTTGGACTCTGGGGGGCTCTAACATGGCGCCCCTCTTGTCAGGGCGTCACTGCGCTAACACCTGGAGGCTGGCAACCCCCCCCCCCGGGGCCTTTGTCTGTCTCCCTCCTTTGGGCTCCCGTGTCCTGTGGTCCCGGCCTCACGTCCGTGCGTGGGAGGCAGCCTGTCGTCCACCTTGTTGGAATCAGTGCACATTCTTCATTGGCCGAAAACAGTTAAGGGCAACGCATTGTCCTGGAAGAAACGAAGCAAAATATCAGCCGCGTTCAGAATTTGCTGGCGCTCTCCGACACGGCTCTCCCTGGTGCTGAGCTCGGGTCGGGCTACGGTGCCACGGACGCCTCCATTCTCTGAGCTAGCTGGTTAGGAGCGGCTTACTTATGAATAAAGTGCACGTGCACACCCCACCTGAATCCACACAACTTATGTAGGAGCAAGGGGACGAGAAACATAACTGGGGCTCTGCACCCTGGCTCCTCCGGGATAACCACGGCCCCTTTAAATACGACACAGACAGACAGCTGATGTCAGCAACAGGGCCTGAGCCCAAGGCCTGCCTCATTCCATGGGCACCAGAGGGCCTGGAGGAGACGGATGCCCCAGGTCACCAGCTACGGACGGTGATGCCCGGGACAACGTGCGACCCACGGAAGGCCACGGGATCTTTGTGAGCGTGGGGCCGGGTGTGCAGTGGGACTCCCGCAGCAGGAAGTGAGGGAAGAGAAGGGGGCCGCGGGGAGAAAGCTGGCGAGGAAGCCGAGCGTCTGCGCTCGGCTGCTGACTCGCTGTTGACCTTGGCAGTCGGGCTCTCTGGTCCTTGGTCCCTTACCCAAGCACGGTGACTGCTACGCGCACAGTATGTCCGCTTGCCTGGGGCTGCTATAGCAAAACGCTTAGCCAGCAGTGGCGCGTCACCCCGCCCTCCTGGGGCTGGAAGTCCTCCGTCGGGCCGGCTTCCCTGACGGCCGCTCTCCCGGCTTGCAGAGCCGTCCTGGCGCAGTCTCTGCCCGCGGTTGCATCGCTGGCGTCTCGTCTGTGGGTCTTGAGCTTTTGCACCTTTGTTGGTGGTGGGGACGGTGGGAGGGGACGGCAGGGGCCACAAAGGAAACGTGAAAGAAGGGGAGGCAAGAAGAGGGGGCAGGGGGAGGAAGGGGGGCTCGGCTCTGCCGTGGGTGGAGTCGGCTACTCGGGCTCTGCCGTGGGTGGAGTCGGCTACGCGGACGCAGACCCTGGCGGCTCTGTGAGATTG
The DNA here is from genome assembly GCF_051225735.1 of Oryctolagus cuniculus. Lineage (NCBI taxonomy): Eukaryota > Metazoa > Chordata > Mammalia > Lagomorpha > Leporidae > Oryctolagus > Oryctolagus cuniculus. The sequence goes on from NC_142878.1 coordinate 2,681,680, forward strand.
TTCTGGCTCCCCCAGGCCTTGCAGCACGGAGAGGTGCCCTCCTCAGATGGACCACGGTCAGGAAATGGTCAGGAAACATGATACAGGGCTCAGAGGTGCCCCCAGGAATGCACTCGCCGGGGCAGCTAGAACCAGGCCTTGCCAAGATTGTGAGCGTGACTAAGCGAGCCGAGGAGACCCCCAGAGAGAAGCCGCCCAGGCATGTCCCTCCTGCAGTCACTCCTGGGCACACTCAGGTCCTCACTGTAGGCCTAGGAACTGCACTTAGCCAGGGACCCCGAAATGACAAGGCAAACGCAAGCACTCCTGCCGCAGACTGATGGCTAGGACGGGTCCTCGGTCTAATACGACAGGAGTAGGTGAGCACCCTCTCCGGATCCAAACTTGGAGTCCACATGTATTGTTTCTTAAAAGACAGAAGACAGGATGGCCGGCCCGTGGCTCACTAGGCTAATCCTCCGCCCCCGGTGCCAGCACCCTGGGTTCTAGTCCCGGTCGGGGCGCCGGATTCTGTCCTGGCTGCCCCTCTTCCAGGCCAGCTCTCTGCTGTGGCCCGGAGTGCAGTGGAGGATGGCCCAAGTGCTTGGGCCCTGCACCCACATGGGAGACCAGGAGAAGCACCTGGCTCCTGGCTTCAGATCGGTACAGTGTGCCAGTCGTAGCGGCCATTTGGGGGGTGAACCAACGGAAGGAAGACATTTCTCTCTGTCTCTCTCTCTCTCACTGTCTAACTCTGCCTGCCAAAAAAAAAAAAAAAAAAAAAAAAGACAGAGACACACAGGGAGGGATAGAGAAAGAGAGAGGACCTTCCATTCAGTGGCTCACTCCCCAAGTGGCCCCAACACCCAGGTCTGTGCCAAGCTGAAGCAGAAACCAGGAGCCCCGGCCTGGACTTCCACGTAGGTGGCCGGAGCCGGGTGCTTGGGCTGCGTTCCCCTGCCTGCAGGGAGCTGGCCTGGAAGTGGAGCCCACAGGACTCGAAGCGGTGCTTGGACGTGGGGTGCCAGGGTCGTAGGTGGCGGTGCTTGGACGTGGGGTGCCGGGGTCGTAGGTGGTGGTGCTCGGACGTGGGGTGCCGGGATCGTAGGTGGTGGTTTAGCCCACTGGGCCCACACCAGCCCCTCCCTGGCTGTGACTTTATGCAAGTTCATTAGCACGTCTGAGCTTTGGTGACACCTGCGGTTGGCACACGGGTGGCACCAGCTGTCACCAGCAGGACGGGTGTGTCAGTGACTGCCCTGTGCCTTCCGTACCGGACGCCTCTCTGAGCGTCTTCAGGTTCCTGCCCCAGCCATCGCTGCAGCACCAGTTCTATGAAAACTTGGCCTGAGGGGCCGCGGTCACAAGCTGGACCTGCCTTCCTCCCACCTGTGCCTCTCACCATCCCAGGCCACGGCCCGAGGTCACTGTGGTGGTGGTGCTGGGGTCCCTGGCCCGTGGAAGCCGTGTCAGGATAAACCCTCTCTCTCCCTCCCCTGTCCCTGGGAGCCAGCCCTGCCTCCGTGGGTCCCTTGGCCTCTCAGGACTCAGGGAGCCGCAGCCATGGCTGACTCGGGGCCCTATCTTCCTGTTCTCCTCATCTTGCCCCTTCCTCTGCCTCGCTCCCCGAGCCCCTGCCGGCTGCCCTGTGATAACACGTAGGAGCCGCCCGCTTACACCCGGGGAACCCGGGCGACAGCAGCTCGTTCCTGTCTTTCCTCCAGGCCAGGCCTCCCCTGCCCTGTGCGTGTCTTCCTGTTTCTACGCCCAGGGACAAAGCGCCGCATGCTTGTGTGCCGTCCATGTGTTTCGGGCCCTAGCCCGTCAGAGTCGTCTCCAGGCCTGCGTCTCTCACGTACTGAGCTTGCTCCCCTCTGTTTCAAATCCTCTCCCGCCAAACGTGGAAGCCCTGGGGGCACCAAGGGAGAACCCCGCCCCGGGTTCACAAAGGACGAGTCGGGGCGCTCAGCGCACGTGGCCCCGCAGGAAGGCCCGCACCCCGCCAGGCTGCACGAGCGTCCGGGTGATCACTGGTGTCACCCACGTGCTTATGTGAGTGAAGATTGCCCCTGGGCCCAGCCCCCTCCATCAGCATCAGTGCGGCTCTGGGGCAATGCTACCCTAAAAGAGCCACGTCTGCCCCAAGACCCCGTAAAACACACGAGAAGCCGCTGACAATAGACCGGGTACCGGCACAGCCCGCGGCTATCTGCTTCCTGTCCCTCTAGGGGCTGTAGTTTTGTCCGTTGGCCTGTCTGCCAGTGCGGCTGGACAGCTGCCTGTCCCTGGTCCTGCCAGCTCTCAGGTCCTGACTCAGCACAACACAGAGGAAGGTGGAGCGTGGCTTTTGTCTTCCACGTGTTTGCTGTTTGAAAATCACTGGCCCGGCAACCTGCGTGTGCCGTGACAGGTGTCCCCGCGGCTCGCTCACCCTCGTTCCAGGCAAGGCTCCTTGTTGGGTGTTAGGACACAAGTGAAACAGCCTGGACTGTATTTTCCCCGTCCAGCTGCTGCCCAGCAGTGGTCTTGCTTCCTGACCGCCACTCGGACGACCTGGGGCCAGCGCCTGCACTTGGCGCGTGAGGGCCCGGGCCCCTGCCATCCCCGATGGTTCTGGATGCTTGCGGCAGCTCCCATTGGCTGCCCGGATGGCACTTGTCACATGAAGCAAGTCTGGCTGAGTTTGGAGGTGACCAAGGCAGAGCGGGCACGGGAATCGTAATGGTCGTCCAAGCCTCTGAGCCCTCCCCTAAGGTCTGTGAGTGACAGCTGTCAGTCTCGACGGTGAACAGTAGATGAGTCGGGAAGAATTGCTGTTCAGTCTGTGTGGGGCCTTGTGCAGACACAGCTACTCAACCTTGCTCGGCCTCGGTGTGGAGGCAGCGTGGATATGTATCCACGAGTAATTCATGGCTGTTATATTGCAGGTGTCGCCTTTGACAGACGCGTGGGGCGGGGCTGCTTTCTGGAACCGCAGAGAGCATCCTGGGTAACAGCTCTTCCAGCCGCGGTGGCCCCGCTGCAGCCCCGCGGGGTAGGAGAGCCAAGTGGCCTCGCGGTGTCCTGGGCCCTGTGCAGGGGAGGGACCGGAGGGTCCTGCTCTCCCGGAAACTCCACACAGCAAACGTAGAAGATGAATCGAACCTGAACTTCAGCTGCTCCCCGACCGCAGCCGGCACAAGCCGGTTTTGAGGAAGTCACTGCGTCCCCACGGACATACCCCACGGTGACCCCAGGATGGTCAGCGTGGGCTTCGCTGTGGGAGGTGGGGCTGGGGGGGACACCAGCTGTGATGAAACAGTGGCGCGGTTCTCCTGGGGCAGACCTGAGCCGCCCGGTGAGGACGCTGTGCGGGAGGAGGCCGGCTCCGTCCGCTCCTGAGTCTGAGCTGATTCCTTCCTCTGGCTGGAGTTGGGAGCTGGGCTGCGTGATCTTAAACCGACACGGACAACCCTGAAAACACGCTCAGCTGCCTCAATCCTGCAGCCTGCAGGGCCCTGGGGCGTGCACACGGGGTCCCGGCTGACGCCCATCGGGCGCAGGTCGAACCCGAGCTGCAGTGTCAGTGAGCGCTCAGGGAGTGCATGTGTGCGTGTGCAAGTGTGTGTGTACATGTGTGTATGTATGTGAGTGTGAGTGTGCATGTGAGTGTACATGTGTGAGTGTGTGCGTTTGCATTGGTGTCTGAGTGTGCACGTCCATTAGTGTGCGTGAGTGTGCTTGTGTGATATGTGTACATGTGTGAGTGTACATGTGTGCATGTGAGTGAATATGTGTGTGCATGTGAGTGTGTGAGTGCACGCACACAAGTCTATAGCTCTCGTTTGATTTCTGGGAAGGCCTCTGTCCCGTGGGCCCCCAGGCATGGTCTTGTGCACGCGTGGGAGACCAGATGCCACACGGGGCAGGGGTGCTCACAGCAGGTGATGGGTCCTCAGGGGGCAGAGAGAAGACAGGATCCCAGGAAGCCTCGTGTGGGTCAAACCACATGCAAATCCGTCCCCTTTGGTCCTGAATGCCGTGGTTGGAAGCACTTGGCCAGCCCAGTACCCAGTACCCAGAACCCGGTACCCAGTACCCGGAGGGGACAGTGGCCATAGGGCTTGACCCCCAGAAGCCACAGCACGGGAAGAAACGTCAGGGTCACCAAGCACGAAGGAGCGCCCCCCAGCTGGGAGTGGGGTGTGGGTCGGTCACCACGGCAACGTGTCTAGGTCACCATGGCAACGCGTGTACTCCCCAAGCCTGCAGCTTCTCCCCTCGGCTCGGCTGCCTTGCCGTGTGTGCAAGGAGCCACGTGGAATCTCATGGCCGCGTCGAGCGCTGGGAAGGGAAACGTGTGCCCCCAGGGGCGGAACAGGAGACCACACAGTGTGAAATAGGCATGAGCAGGTGACCACACGGTGGGAAACAACCGTGAGAGCAGCCACGCAGCCGCTGCAACCAACGAGCCGGAGCTGCCAGCACCAACAGCCGGCGCGGCACGGTAGGTCCGGAACAGAACCACGGGCGTGAGGCTGCCGGCACTAGGACATCCTGCCAGGCCCTGAACGGCGTGCACGGCAGAGGTGTGAGCCTCCGGGTGGGACCGTGCCGGGACCAGGGACGCCTCCTTCCTGGCGAGGCCAGCTGAGCCGAGGGAGCCGCGGCGTCATCCGGAACGTTTCCTTTCCTGACGAACGTCGACACGGACACGGAGGAGCAGCAGATTCCCAGCGGGGGGGGGGGGCGGGGGGCGGGGGTGCAGTTTCATTGCTGCCCTCACTCCTGTGCTGGATGTGCATCTCCGGGCCGGCACTGCTTTGTCACATCGGTGCCCAGAAGCCTGCGAGCCACCTCTCCGGGGAGGGCTCGGTGGAGGCCGCGTCCCAGCCCCCCCACATGCCGTTAAGCGTCCTGTGTCTGCTGATCCGTCTGCCTTGTTTTACCTGGGACGCCAGACTCGGCAGCAGACGGCAGTGCAGGGAGACCAGCATCCCCCGGGAATCCCTGTCTGCACAGTGTGCGTCCCGGGCGTCACTCACACCCAGTTATGAGCAGGTTCTCGCAGAGACGCGTTCAAATCTGCATTTTCCCGGAGCCAGGCAGAGGTCAGAGGAGCAGAGCTGACCCTGGCCGGATCTCCTTCCCTCGGCGGCTTTCCTCTGTGGGTAAGAGAGCGCCAGCACACTGCACCGCCCACCTGCTCCCTCATAGCCCTGGCCCCGTCTCTCAGCCCGGCCAGAAGGGCACCCCCTGACCCCACACCGCCTGGGCCTCGCCGGGCCGTCTCCTCACCCTCCTCCTGCCCTTCAGAGCGCTCTGCTCGGCGTCTCCGTGGGAACCTGAGGCTGCCACGGTGACAGTGAGGTGGCAGGTGACCCGCAGTCCAGGACCCCATCCAGAGCTGCGGTTCAAGGCCCTGGAAGCCAGCCAGGGCAGGGCGGCCGTCTGACCACCGTGTGTAGGGGTGCCCCTGGGCGTCCACGCAGCCTTTCATGGGGCAGGAGAGAGGCTTCCTTCCCGCTGGCTTGGAGCGCACTTGGGCAGGCACTTGGGGAGCCAGGCGATCTTGTCTGGAAGCCGCCAGCTTCTTCCCAGCTGGCTGACTCGGCAAATTCCTGTACAATGTTGTGTTCTTGGACGGCTTTCTCAGCAGCGAGCGGGGGCCGCGCCGCCCAGCAGTGCTCTCGGCCGCCGATGTTGGTTCTGCCGTGGGTGAGCGCCCCAAAGCAGCACACAGCGCTTAAGTCTGCTTCCTCAATCCAGGTGCCAGGCAGGACGGAGGCCAGCGAAAGACAGGACTGGGGCGGGGTCTGGTGGTCGGCGGGACGTGGCTCCCCGTGGGCCACGAGGGCCTCCCCAATGGAAATAGGCAAGCAGACAAGAGGGGGAGGCGGGGAGACAGAAGGGCAGGCCGCACACACATGCACACGCACATACAGAGCTACACAGGTGGAACCCCCTGTCTTCTGTGACGCTGGCTCTGGGTGACAGCTCCTCCTCTGGGCCACGCCCCCCTCTTCAGGTCAGCAGGTGCGGTCCATGCTGACGTGGAGGGGCCCACAGAGGGGTCAGTGCCAAGTGGCCAGGCTCAGCACGGCCACCATGGGGCCTTCCCGGTCCGTTCCAGGTCAGCAACAACTCGAGAATCCCTAGCGCTCATGCAAGCACATGGGGACTGAATGGACAGTGGGTCAGAGAAGAAACCAAGAGAAGCCAAAACACCGTTGAGGAACTGTTTTTTTTTTTTTTTCATACTATTTGTTGACATCTTTACTTAGTATAGAGTTAGTCTTCTGTGTGTAAAGTTAATTGCAAATAGTTCTTAGTGAAAAATAAGAACAGGAAGAGGAGAGGGAGGAGGGACGGGGTGGGGCTGGGAGGGCGGGGACGGTGGGAAGCATCGCCATGTTCCCAAAGTTGTGTTTATGAAATGTATGAAGTTTGTTTACCTTAAAAAAAAAAGGTTCCTGAGTGGAAAAATGGTTGCCAATCCTGTCCTTTGAGGGTCTTGTCCCTACCTTGTAACTAAATGCCAAGTTTTTTTTCATCCCCAAAATTGTGTTTAAAAATCCTGGTATCAACGGCCCTACCATCCACCTCTCGTGGAACCCCCACCATGGCGCTCTGTCTGACTCGATAAATCTCACTTTTAAATCCCCCCCCCAAAAAAAAGAAAAGAAAAGAATTGGCCCCACGGACCCATGGTTTTTAAAAATTATTTTGCATACACAATATTGTCAAGGTCTGCTGTTAAGCTTAGGCACCTCTCCGTCCGCTACATTTCACCACGCATGGCTGTTGTCTACCCAGGCAGACACGGGCACCTCACCCACACCACACCTCAAATTAATTGCAGGTGCGATGGGTGTTTGCTTCCAGAGTTGATCTCCAGCCTCTCCCACTAAGGAATTGCTGTTGCCAAACTGAATTAACGTCGCCGTGTCTTGTACTTGTAAACACACCTGCTGGCGAGAGCCTCCTGCCGGCTCCTCGGTTACTGGTCCCTAAACGTAGTCCCGCTGGGCTGGGCCAGCAGCCCCAGCTCACCTGGCTGCCATGAGAAGGGAGCAGAGCACAGTCCCCCAACAGGGGCAGTGAGCCCTGTTAGGGCAGCCTCAGCCCTCAAGCAAGAGATGGCTGCCACACTGACCTGGGCCTGCACCTGGCTAGAAACCTCGCCACGCCCCGACGTGACGCCCACACCCAGCTCCTCCGCCGCCTTGGACGGTGAACGAGATCATATCACCGAGTTTCGTTGTAATTTCTCATGCACATGAAGACTGCTGTGTTCATTCCTGTAGCCTGGGAGTCTGCCTCGTGTGACTCCTGTCACACCTGGATGGACGGATGGATGGATGATGGATGATGGATGGATGATGGATGGATGTGGATGATGGATGGATGATGGATGGATGATGGATGACGGATGGATGATGGATGGGTAGATGGATGATGGATGGATGATGGATGGATGATGGATGGACAGGGTGGAGCAGTGGATGGGTGGAGAGAGGGATGAGGGAGAGGGACCTAACAGGTGAGCAAGAGAATGTGGGCGCAGCCTGTTTGCTATTGGGGATCTAGAAGTGGGAGGGAGGGAGGCAGGGAGGGAGAGATGGATGGAGGGGCGAGGGGTGGATGGATGGAGGGAGGGGTTGATGGAGGGAGGGAGGGGTTGATGGATGGGTGTTTGGGTTGATGGAGGAAGGGAGGGAGGGAGAGATTGATGGAGGGAGGGAGGGAGGGGTTGATGGACGGAGGGAGGGAGGGAGGGAGGGAGGGAGGGGTTGATGGAGGGAGGGAGGGGTTGATGGAGGGAGGGAGGGAGGGAGGGAGGGAGGGGTTGATGGAGGGGGGAGGGGTTAATGGATGGGTGTTTGGGTTGGAGGAAGGGAGGGAGGGAGGGGTTGATGGAGGGATGTTTGGGTTGATGGAGGGAGGGAGGGAGGGAGGGATGTTTGAGTTGATGGAGGGAGGGAGGGAGGGAGGGAGAGATTGATGGAGAGATGTTTGGGTGGATGGATGGAGAGAGGGGTTGATAGAGGGAGGGAGGGATTGATGGATGGAGGGAGGGGTTGATGGAGGGAGGGGTTGATGGATGGAGGGAGGGAGGGAGGGAGGGGTTGATGGATGGAGGGAGGGGTTGATGGAGGGAGGGGTTGATGGATGGAGGGAGGGAGGGAGGGAGGGGTTGATGGATGGAGGGAGGGAGGGAGGGAGGGGTTGATGGATGGAGGGAGGGAGGGGTTGATGGATGGAGGGAGGGAGGGAGGGAGGGGTTGATGGAGGGAGGGATGGAGGGAGGGAGGGAGGGGTTGATGGATGGGTGTTTGGGTTGAGGGAGGGAGGGAGGGGTTGATGGATGGAGGGAGGGAGGGAGGGGTTGATGGAGGGAGGGAGGGAGGGAGGGGTTGATGGATGGATGGAGGGAGGGAGGGAGGGGTTGATGGATGGAGGGAGGGGTTGATGGAGGGAGGGAGGGGTTGATGGAGGGAGGGAGGGGTTGATGGATGGAGGGAGGGAGGGAGGGAGGGAGGGGTTGATGGATGGAGGGAGGGAGGGAGGGAGGGGTTGATGGAGGGAGGGAGGGAGGGAGGGGTTGATGGAGGGAGGGAGGGGTTGATGGAGGGAGGGAGGGGTTGATGGATGGGTGTTTGGGTGGATGGAGGGAGGGAGGGGTTGATGGAAAGAGGGAGGGAGGGAGGGGGGAGGGAGGGAGGGAGGGAGGGATGTTTGGGTGGATGGAGGGGGGGGCGCCTCACAGGAGGGGTGCGTGTGGGGGGTCCTATCTGCTGCTCCAGCTCTGGAGGTGCAGCAGAGTGATGGGAGGAGGAGCTGCCCCTTCCCTACGGCCTGTCCAGCGTAGTCTCCTCGGCTGGTCTCAGACGAGCGCTGGTTTCGCTGGCCCCAGGCCCCCGACCATCAGCTTCTACCCCGAGGCTGTGTCTTCCCTTCTCCCAGCCCCTCAGCCCCATTCCACACCCACCCCGCCCTTTCCCTCCCACATCTCCCCGGGCAGTTGGAACGGGGCGCAGGTGTCCCCAGAATGCGCTGGGAGGCGGGGGAGGGGGAGGCCTTGTCAGAGTCTGCAGACCGCAGGGCGGGGGGGGGGCGGGGGCTACGAAGTCCCTTCGCTGCCTTGCGGAGGTGCAGTGTGTTCCGTCCCGGAGGAAAATACTTCCGGTTTTCCGGTCTCCTGCCACCTCCCAGCGATGGGCCTGGCTCAGCTCCCTCTGTGCCCCCTCCCCTGCTCCTGGATCCCGGGCTCCTGCTAGGGTTACAGCATGGTTTGGAGAGAGGCGTCCCGGGGAACTTATCTAATAATGAATAATGAAATAGATTAGTAGGAAGAAAATCCCAGGGCTCCTGGAGCATTTGAGGGGGCTCATCGGATCGAAGGGGTTTATTAGGTCAGCACGTGGCTAAATAGGCTAATCCTCTGCCTGCAGCACCGGCACACCGGGTTCTAGTCCTGGTCGGGGCACTGGATTCTGTCCCGGTTGCTCCTCTTCCAGGCCAGCTCTCTGCTGTTGCCCGGGAGTGCAGTGGAGGATGGCCCAGGTGCTTGGGCCCTGCACCCCATGGGAGACCAGGAGAAGCACCTGGATCCTGGCTTCGGATCAGTGCGGTGCGCTGGCTGCAGCGCACTGGCTGTGGTGGCCATTGGAGGGTGAACCAATGGTAAAGGAAGACCTTTCTCCCTGTCTCTCTCTCTCACTGTCCACTCTGCCTGTCAGAAAGAAAGAAAGAAAGAAAGAAAGAAAGAAAGAAAGAAAGAAAGAAAGAAAGAAAGAAAGAAAGAAAGAAAGAGGTTTATTAGATGTGGAAAGCAGCCTGGGGTAGGCAAGGCCGCGGGGGTGTCAGAGGCGAGGGTTTTAGGAGAAGCTGTATCCCGGAGTCGCCGCCCCGCACCGCCGCCAAGCCCCGGGGACTGCATGGGCCGTTGTTTCTTTCGCAGAGGCGTGGCGTGGAGAGTTCTGGGGGATTTGTCTGGGGGACCCTGGAGGACGAAGCCATGAAGTCATCGTCATTATAAATCACAAGTGCTGGCGGCAGTCGAAGCCCGAGTCCGAACGCTGCGCTTCCTTAGCTCTGTCTAAGTCAGTGTGCTTGAAAATGGGTGTCACTTGAGCCTTAATTATTTTAAGATTTATTTATTTATTTATTTAGTTGAAAGGCAGAGTTACACAGAGAGACAGAATAGAATAGTATCCAAAAAAAGTCCAACACCTGAAAAGAAGTTAAGAGGCAAGCCTTCTGCAAACACACACATATGACAGGGTGGAAGAGTGCTAAGACGGGTGGGAGTGGCCGGCACACAGACCCTGACTTTGGGGGCTCCACTCACTGTCGCACTTCACGGTGGTGAAGGTGATGCTGGCTCAGGCGAAGCTGCGTGGACCGTGGCTGCGGGTCCTGTCCCAGGCCAGCACCGTGCAGTCGGATCCTCTCCCAGGACGCTGGATGGCAGCTGTGAGGGCCGCTCCCTGGCAGTGCCGTGGCCACGAGGGGAACCCTGGTGCTGGACAGCAGGTGAAGGCTGCTGGAAGTGTTCTCAAGGTAGACGAGTTTCAGCTCCGACCGGGTTTGCAGGGACGGCCCGCGGAGAGTGGCACCGCGTCACGGTCATGGAGCAGCGGCGGTGTGTGTTTGTTGACTTTCCGCGTTGTTGTTCTAAAGGAGAGACGTCGGCAGCAGGGGCGGGTGTGGAAATTGACGGTGTGGATTTGGAAATGTGCACGGAAATGTGAAGATCCGAGAGTAACCGGAGGGAACTTGAAACACGTCCCGCATCAAACGCCAGGACGCATCCGAAAGGCACTGAGGGAAGACACTAACGGAGGGCGGACAAGGAGCCTGAAGAGCAGAACGAGGCCCAGAGAAGTGCCTGGGGCATGGAGACCCTGGCCCCAGGCGCCGCGAACGCTGACTCCTGAGCAGAGACGAGAAGTCGAGAAGTCGCCTGTTTCCAAGTTAACACCGGCCCGGCTCAAAGTGCAAACAAAAACAAAACAAAACCCCACAGAAAACCCTGGCCCAACCCAAACGTGAGACTCACTTGTTGACGGGTAATAGACGTTATGGAATATCTTCAGGGCCATTTAGTCTGGCAAAGATTTCTTAAGCAAAACAGACGCACAACTTCTGAAAGCAAAAAATGCTCCAAACACTACGGGGAGAACGAATTACAAGCCCCAGGCTTGGAGAACAGATTCGAAACCATTTTACTAACAAAAGACTCAAATTCAGAATACACAGGGAATATGTGACAAAGAGCAGATAAGCAGTGCAACAGAAAATGCAACTATGAGTTAACTCTTTACAAGACCTCTAATTACTACCAGGAAATGCAAATTAAAGCCACGAGAAGGTATCACTTACACCCTCAAAATAATAGGCAAAATTAAGTTTCACCATACGAAGCATTGGTCCAATGTGGAGAAACTGGAATCCTCGCACTCCGGACGTGAGCATACTCAGTGCGACGACTCGAGAGCGCTGGCAGTGCCTGCGGAGGCTCGGTGGCCTCACTCTGTTCCAGCTCTTCCAGTCCTGGGAGCAGAGCCACCCGAGAAACGCTCACTGGGCTCCCCAGCAGACACGAGGGACGCCCACAGCTGCCCCATATTAGAAGTGAACCAAATGTCCGTCCGTGGTAGAATGAACAAGTAAACACATGACGCCAGTGGGTCCCTTCTCATGGAAACAGCTGGGCCAAACAAGTGCGCAGTTTCATTCATACAAAGTTTAAAAACAGGCAGGGGGCGGCACTATGGCGTGGCAGGTAAGACCACCTCCTGAAGCCTTGGCATCCCATATGGGTGCCGGTTTGAGTCTCGGCAGCTCCACTTCCGATCCAGCTCTCTGCTGTGGCCTGGGAAAACAGTGGAGGATGGCCCAAGTCCTTGGGCCCCTGCACCCACATGGGAGACCTGGAAGAAGCTGCTGGCTCCTGGCTTCAGAATGGCCCAGCTCTGGGCATTGTGGACATTTAGGGAGTGAACCAGCGGATGGAAGACCTTTGTCTCTCTCTCTCTCTCTGCCTCTGTGTAACTCTGCCTTTCAAATAAATAAATAAATCTTAAAAAAAAAAAAAAAAAAAAAAAAAAACAAGCTGGGTCCACCTGTGGATTTGGAAGGCAGGAGTGTGATGGTGATGAAACACAGCGCCTGGCCCTGACAAGCCACGCCCCACTGGGAACTCGCCCTGTTCTAGCTGGGAACGCTGGGATGACCGGTTTACCTCACGGGAAGAGAAACTTCTTCTGTGGACTGCGGTGCTCTCCCTCCGCCCCGGACGCTGGTGCTGGTGCCCACTGGGAGACAAGCAGCTGGGATGAGCCCTGGGCCCTGGCACCTGGTGCCCACTGGGGGACAAGCAGCTGGGATGAGCCCTGGGCGCTGGCACTCACTGGGGGACAAGCCAGCTGTGATGAGCCCTGGGCACTGGAATCTGGTACTCACTGGGTGAGAAGTCAGCTGGGATGAGCCCTGGGCTCTGGTGCTCACTGGGGGACAAGCAGCTGGGATGAGTCCTGGGCGCTGGCGCTGGCGTTCACTGGGTGACAAGCAGCTGTGATGAGCCCTGGGCGCTGGAATCTGGTACTCACTGGGGGACAAGCAGCTGTGATGAGCCCTGGGCGCTGGCACTGGCACTCACTGGGGGACAAGCAGCTGGGATGAGCCCTGGGCTCTGGTACTCACTGGGGGAAAAGTCAGCTGGATGAGCCCTGGGCGCTGGCACCTGGTGCCCACTGGGTGAGATGACAGCTGGATGAGCCCCTGGGCACTGGAATCTGGTACTCACTAGGGGACAAGCCAGCTGGGATGAGCCCCTGGGCGCTGGCACCTGGCGCTCACTGGGGGACAAGCCAGCTGGGATGAGTCCTGGGTGCTGGTACCTGGTGCTCACTGGGGGACAAGCCAGCTGGGATGAGTCCTGGGCGCTGGTACCTGGTGCTCACTGGGGGACAAGCAGCTGGGATGAACCCCTGGGCGCTGGCACCTGGTGCCCACTGGGTGACAAGCAGCTGGGATGAGCCCTGGGCGCTGGCACCTGGTGCCCACTGGGGGACAAGCCAGCTGGGATGAGCCACTTGTCATTTGCGGGCTTTGCTTTTGTCGTATGTATTTCACGAGCATCTGCTGAGAGATGCATCCCGCCCAGCGCTTGTTGGTAAATACAGCGCAGGGGTGAGTGGGAAATTAGTCCTGTCCATAGAGTGTATTGATTGACACGCGCTCATCAACGTGTCATGCTTGCTCCTCACTAGGCGTCTGGCAGGAAGTCGCCTGTGCAGACAGACGCTGGCTGGGGCGGGAGCACCAGGCACAGGGCTTCATGTTCAGGAAGCTTCCCTTCCAGCGGCAGCACCACGTGACCAGGCAGTGCTAAGAGGAACGAGACAACTAAAGGCGTGGGCGCGGAGCTTAGTGCTAAGACGCCAGTGTGCCCGCCTTGGAGGGACTCCCATCGATTCCTAGCCCTGGCTGCCGAATCCAGCTTCCTGCCACACCAGCTCCTGGGAGGCAGAGGTGACGGCTCACATGGCTGAGCTGCCACCACCCACGTGGGAGACCTGGGTCGCAGTCCCAGCTCCCGGCCCCAGTGCCTGCTCAGCCTGGTCACTGCAGACACTCGGGGGCTGGATCCCTGGATGGGAGTTCTCTCTCTCCCTCTCCCTCTCTGCCTCTGAGATAAATAAATGTAACTAGAAATTATCAAAAACACAGAAAAGCGAGTCCCCGGGGGAGTGAGGGGCGGTGCTCAGAGGGTGCTCAGGGCAGGGTGCTCGGAGGGGCCACCTAGTGTGCAGGGGGCACTGCCATGAGGACTGGAACGCCTGCCATGCAAACACGGTCGGGAGAGGGAAGCGAAGTCCCCATGGAGGGAGCAGTGAGCGCAGACCTGCGAGGGGCACACGGGCCCCCACCCCCAGGAGCAGTCAGCCGCACAGCCAACCACCTCGGCGGAGCCTTCCCTTCCCACCACCCCCGGCAGCAGGGCCCTCACCACCACCGTCGTCCAAGCACCCATGGTGACACCTGGGCACACCTCACTCCGTGAGTGCCGGTGCCGAAACACGGCCAAGCTCCTGCTTCTGAGACAGCCGCCTTTCGCACCCAGCTCTCACCAACATTTGGATCCAACCAAGGATCCAGAATGTTCCGGGAGCGCCTGTGCCTGTCCTGGACACGTACAGACCTTTATGTGGGTCTCGCCACGATTCACACCACATCCTGTGTTAGCAGGAATCCAGAGACGGTCTAAAGTACAGGTGAGGGTGAGCAATGGCTAACGCTACCCCAGTCCGCACGAGGGACCTGCCTGTCCAGGGGTCTGGGTGTCCGTGCGGGGTCCTGGGACACCGAGGGACAGCCACACTGCGATTAGCTTCCTGGGCTCCGCCTCCTGCCCCATGCGTGTGCTCTCGTTTGCAGGGCGGCTCCACCCGGGGTCAATCACTGAGCCCCAGCGTTTGTCCTTGAACTTGGCAGTCGGCCACGAGAGGCCGAAGCCAAGCAGCAGGCAGCACATTGGAGAGGCGACGGTCAGCTAAAAATAGCCAGATGGTGTCATCGGCCTGAAGGCCAAGGCCTGGTGGGACGATGGGGGCAGCCAAGCTTTGTGGGGAGGGGGCACTGGCAGGGAAGCGTAAGTCTGGCAAAGGCACACGGGCGGAAAATGGCTGGAGAGCTTGCCACCGTGCACAGGCACCTGTGCCGGCCAGGCCCTGGCAAATCCTCAAAACGGGGCTCCCGCGAGACAGGCTGCCCGGGAGCCGCTGCAGGGTCTAGAAGCCTGGTGCTATTTCTGGGCCTGGACCTCAGCAGTTTAGCACCTGTGACCAGGAGCCTAGAAGTAGCACCTGTGAGACCGCGTGACTGCCCGTGTGCGCGGTGTGACCGGCCTCCCGGCCTCCTGCGCCCACAGCCACACAAACAGCTCAGACGGCCCGGATGCCCTGACACTGAACCTGTGCCGGCCTGGGGCACAAGGGTGGAGTGCACATTTGAAATGTAAACAGCTACCTGACCCGTGTGGGGCCGACGCCCAGCCACACCATCCCGAGAGTGGATAGAGTTGCTGGCTGCCCCAGATCTGCTGGGTGAGGTGACAGGAGGTGAAAATGTCACTGTTCTTGGCCAGAAAAGGACAGGGAGCAGATTCAGAAGGCCGCTGGGAGCCGCCGGCCGTGTATCTAGGTCCCCACACCCTGGCTGCAAACGTTTCCGACGTGTGTGGGTGTGGTGTGGCCTCTCCAGCGGGGCCTCCACGTGACCACAGATGTTCTCACAGAGCCTGATCCGTCACCCACATCACGCCCTGTGCGGTGGCCACGGAACTGCTGCCTAGCCCGCTTGCCCCTCTGTGTGCTGGGGCACCGGGTCCTGGGCCCCTCAGTGAACCCAAAGCCGCAGAGGCGGGAGGCCCCTCTCTGAAATGCGGGGGCACCTGCACAGGACCTGCCCCCGCCTCGGGCATCCTGAAGTCACCACCTGATGACGACGGCACCTGGGGCGCCTCAGATGTCAGCGCTTTTTTTTTTTTAACCATGTCTTTGTCTGCGATGTCTTTTCCTGTTGTATTATTCTTTGTGTTGTTCTCCTAATAGTTTCAATACACAGTCAGCTGAACCCAAGGAGGCAGCAACCATGGCTCCAGAGGACCAGCTCTGTACTCCTTCCTTCTGTCTTTCTTTCTTTCTTTAGATTTCTTTATTTATCTGAGAGGCAGAGTTACAGACAGAGAGAAGGAGAGACAGAGAGAGAGGTCTTCCATCCGCTGGTTCACTCCCCAAATGACTGCAACGGCCGGAGCTGCGCCGATCCAAAGCCAGGAGCCAGGAGCTTCTTCCAGGTCTCCCACGCAGGTGCAGGGGCCCAAGGAGTTGGGCCGTCTTCCACCGCTTTCCCAGGCCACAGCAGAGAGCTGGATCAGAAGAGGAGCAGCCAGGACTCGAACCGGCGCCCATATGGGGTGCCTGTGCACAGGCAGAGTCTTAGCCGGCTTTGCCACAGCGCAAGCACCATGGATGCTCTCTTTCGAAGGCGAGCTTTCCTAAGGCAGAGCTGTGACTGTCAGAAGCACAGGGTTTGCAGGCGGGTGCGGGGTGGAGGCACCGGGTGGCCTGGGAGGCCTCCGGAGCCGTGAGCAGGCTGGGCGCCCGCTGTGTTCTCATCATCATCGGGGCCTCGTAGCCGCCCCATCCCTGCGCCCTCAGATCTCCTCTTGCTCACAGAGGGGAGTCTTCCAGGGCCCTGGGATAAAAGCATCCCTGGTGCCTGCCCAGCGTCTCCCTCCCCACCGTGGAACACGGCAGCCTTGGCACTAGGCACCACGTGTGCCGTGGGAGGCAGTGATGGCCACAGAGGAAGACCCGGTGCCCTGGGGTCCCAGCCAGCGGCTGGGTCACTCCTGCCAGGCGCAGACCGGGCCTCTGGGTCGTGACAGGTGCTCAGGGGGAGCAAACCTCCCGGGCTGGCAGCTGCTGACCCTGCTGGCCGGCAGCACCGTCACTCACAGCCGGTGACCTTTCGCCTCCATGTCCTCCTCTGCACCACGGCACAGGTGACAGACACCTGTGCAGCCCAGCCTCTGGGAGGGGCGTCCACCTCGAGAACCGGCTGCATCTCAGGCCCGAGCCGCCCGGGCCCCTGCCCGCTCTCAGCGCTAACGACGGTGACACCCGTGCCCTTGTCGGGTTTTTGCCAGCCCAGCTTAGGAACC
Source organism: Oryctolagus cuniculus (assembly GCF_051225735.1). Taxonomy (NCBI): domain Eukaryota; kingdom Metazoa; phylum Chordata; class Mammalia; order Lagomorpha; family Leporidae; genus Oryctolagus; species Oryctolagus cuniculus. The sequence goes on from NC_142878.1 coordinate 2,698,376, forward strand.
GGCCAAATTCCTCTCTCGAACGTTTTGGCGGAAAAGCCTTCGACACCCGCGTTGTCGCCGGGCCTTTCCTCTCAGGCCCCGTGTCTGCCGCGGGCTCTGCCCTTTCCTGGGGGGCACTGCCTCCGGCTCACAGCTCGGTCCTGCTGGTGGCCACCCGGCCGTGCCCTGCCGTGGAAACAGACCAGTGGAGCCATCCCCCCTGCGAAGCTCTGCGAAGCCGTCTTCCCTCTTATGGAGCCCATTGCTTCTCGCGCTCAACCCTACACAGGGGCAGGCAGGGGGATCCGTGAGCCATCCACGGACTTCGTGCAGCTCCCGTGGGTGAGATCCTGCAGACAGCAGAGCAGCCCTAGAGCAGGGCTCACAGGAGAGGACGGGCACACAGGAAGGGGGGGCTTGCCCCCACCCTCATCCTGACCAAGCTACCAACAGAGCAGTGGGGCAGCATCGGGGACGTCATCGTCACCCCAAATACGATGACACGGCTCACCCGATGAGGCGGAAAGAGAACCCTTAGAATTGAGCCAGCTCCTGGCCCCGCCCAGAAATGCTACGTGCTTACGTGGATGACCACGGGCACTCCTTACGTAGCCACTGCTGGGGAGGAGCCGATGTGGACAGGAACGGGGAAAACCATCACCCATGTGCCCGAGGCCCTGGCAGCCCCTGTGGGGGCGTGGCCCTTCGTGGGAGGCAAGAGCTGTGATATCCAGCTGTCTTGGAGGGCAGCGGCTGTCACCCATTGCTGTGTCCTTTCACTCAATGCCAGATGTCCTGGGGCCCTGGGCACCCCATTTTCAATCCACAGAGAGACACGCAGACCTGTGGAAGACATTGCTGTGCTGGACCTGAGAGGAGACACCCTCTCGTCTGTTCCACCTGCCCCCAGGTGGGGGAGAAAACCGCACCTTCCTGTGGGCCTACCCCCACTTCCAACGGGAGCCTGTGGGCTGACAAGCACGCCCCTTCTTCCCACCCACGTTCGCAGCCCAGCTGGAAGACAGGCAGGCAGTCAAGCACAAGTGTACAGCAGGTTTCTGCACTGACAGACTGGATCGATGGGCGTGGCTCAGAAATGCCTGCCACATGGTGGGCAGGGCTAAGAAATGCCCGCCTTCCTCACCCCGGCCAGGGGCTGAACTCTGACTGCTGCCCCCACATGTGCCGATCAAAAGCCCACACCTGGGATGAGAGGGGGGCGGGAGGAGGAGTCCCTTCCGTCAGGTGCACCAGGTGCACTGCCCAAGCCACGGCTCCCCTCCCAGGGCAGGGCAGGGCAGGGCGGGCAGCAGACAGAGGCCAGGAGTGCCCACGTGCAGCTTCATTTGCTTCTTCTATTGGCGGAGCACTTGCTGTCGAGGGAAGGAGCCTCCGTTTGCCTTCCGTGATGTAGTGATGTAGTGGCGAAGGAGCACTCGGGCAGGAGCATTCACGGTGGCCAGTGTGGTGACAACTCCAGGATCGGCACGCGTTCAAAGGGACGGAAGCGGGCTGAGCAGCGGCCAGGACAGCACGGCCAGGCCTCGCCAGGGCTGCAGGGGTAGCTCTCGGATGAGTCACAAAATGGCGAGAAAGGCTTCAGAGGAGTCTCCCGGGTCGGGGGTGAACCCCATTCCACGCGTGGTGCCTGGGCGCACGGCCCAGCACCCGCCCCCACGGAGCTTCCGTGGTGGTCTGGCTGGCAGCAAGTTCAAGGTCACTAAGAAGGAACCAGTTATGCATTCCCTGCAGGTGCTCCGAAGCTGGCAAGGAGAGAGGTGGAGCTGCCCAAGTGTGCTGCCAGCCAGGACGCCGTGCTGTGGCGAGCGTCCCACAGCTGGACCCGAGCCCGAACCCTGAGCCCTGAGCCCCGAGCCCGAGCCCCAAGCCCCGAGCCCCGAGCCCGAGCCCCGAGCCCCGAGCCCCGAGCCCCGAGCCCCGAGCCCGAGCCCCGAGCCCCGAGCCCCGAGCCCTGAGCCCGAGCCCCGAGCCCCGAGCCCCGAGCCCGAGCCCTGAGCCCGAGCCCCGAGCCCCGAGCCCCGAGCCCCGAGCCCTGAGCCCTGAGCCCCGAGCCCCGAGCCCCGAGCCCGAGCCCCGAGCCCCGAGCCCCGAGCCCTGAGCCCTGAACCCGAGCCCCGAGCCCGAGCCCCGAGCCCTGAGCCCCGAGCCCGAGCCCCGAGCCCCGAGCCCCGAGCCCGAGCCCTGAGCCCTGAACCCGAGCCCCGAGCCCGAGCCCCGAGCCCCGAGCCCCGAGCCCAAGCCCTGAGCCCTGAGCCCCGAGCCCCGAGCCCCGAGCCCCGAGCCCGAGTCCTGCCTCCATCCAGGAAGGAACTCTCGTTCTCAGCTCCCGGAAGCAACCTCCCAGCCAGGTGGGAACAGGTCAGGAGCGGCGTCTGAGCAAGGCGTTCCCTGCCAGACAGCTCTAAAAAGCTAATAAACATTGTCTTCGAGCTAAACCCACAGTCGAGGCCGCGTGCTGACTCCATGCTGGTTTCTGGAACAACGTGGAGAAGGCCTCTCCCTCGTCCACGTGCTGATCGTGGCTGTGGCGTCCGTGAACCTCTTCTCCACGTGGAGCTTTGTTTACAGACAGGCGGGTTCCCCAAGTGCCTGCCCCGCTGACTGAACCCCCCAGCCAGACGCGGATGGGGCCGATCTGATGGGACACCCCAGGGCCCCGGGCAAACTGTCGAGTGCTGGGTCAGGGCCTTGCTTCTTTGTTGGTTCTGCCTGCACTTGGCAAGCTCTGGCAAGCGCGGGCACGGTTTCCCAGGCAGGGGACGCAAGGGTGAACACAGGGCAGCTCCTGCTTTGGGGAATGGAGGGCCTAGCAGGCAGAAGTGCAAATGGCTCCCATGCAGCCTACAGAGTGTGATAATGAAGGGCACGGAACCCCTAGGGTGCGGGGACACCTGCTCAGCTCTCGGGAGCAAGGGGACGAGGCGGCCCTGTGCAGAGCTCAGGTGAGACCAGAGCAGGGGAGCAGAGCGCCCGGGAGGAGCCCAGCACTGCCGGGCACGCACCCCGAGCAGACCCAGCCACCGGCAGCCTCCTCCTCTCCCCGCCCCCAACACCGCCAAGCTTACAACTGCGATTCCGGCCGCCCTGATGATCTGTACTGCCAAATGATAGCCAGAGCTCAAAGCAGGGGCATTAAACTTTTCTCATCTAATTTGAGGACCATGAAATAAAATGGAATTTGAAACATGTGAAAGCGTTTTTGAAATGCGGCTGTTTATCTTGAAGCTGGACACACACAAATACGGTCATGCCTTGTTGGCTGGCGACTCGTGAGACTGCAATGGACAAGGTTCCTGTTCCGTGGCAGGGTAGCCCACGTGCCGTGGCCTGAAGGAAAACCTTCCCACTGCCAGGGCACCCCACGAACAGCATGGCTGGCCAAATGCAATGTCAGATCTCTCATCAGGTGTTGTGCGGCTCACTGGAACAATCAAACTGTGGCTCTTTAAACCTGGTCCATTCTAGTACAATGGAACATTGTTGTCCGCCAAGGACCAACACCTAGGGAAGACGGCAGGCTCGTCAGCCGAGACGCCCCGTGCCGGTGCAGTGCCCTGGGGACCGCGGCACGACTCGGAGGTGACTGTCGGCCAGCGCCTCTTCCACTTCCTCTCAGCCCAGTGACCCACAGCGTCTCACCTGGCTCCACCTGTCACGCACGGTCCTCGGAGCGCTCTGGGGCTGGCTGACATTCACCGGAGGTCAGATCCGTGACTTCCTACTGACAGCAACCTCCGAGAAGATGGCCACCAGAACGTTCACCGTCATGGCAAACTACAAATCCAGAGAGAAATGCCTACCAAGCCATGGCTTATTTAAAAACACCAAGTTTCAAGTCAGATTTTAAAAGCTGGCACGCGGTCTCCTGAGGCATTACCGAACAGGTGGCGGCAAACTTGCCGCCCGTTGACCGGTGTGTGCGCCTGCATTTTGCAGAAAAGGATGCCTGAACGGCATCCGCGAGCAGGCCCTGGCGATGAGCCGGCCGCGGTAACAGGCCTGCCTGGCCTTGCAGCCGCACAGCGGCCGGAGCACCGCCGAGCTTGTTCTCCTGATCCCCATCTGGAAGCAGAAGCCAACGTCGCTGAGAGAGATTCTTACCAGCACGCAAGAGAACCGCGCCTTTGGCGAGAGGAGGGCACAGTCCCACGGGACGGCTTTCCCTGCAGACTTCCTGCCCCAGGCGGCGTCACAGCGACACGGGCGTGACAGTGCCCCTCGGGCGTCCTGGAGCACACACGGCAGAAACACAGCACTGGAAACCCCATCCTGCCTGTCTCCTCCACCGTCTCTTACCGCCCAGGGAGCCTGGTGATGGTCCGGGTACGAGGAACCAGAAACGGGCGCATGCATTCGGAGGAATTCGTTTTTCTTAAGAGTTGAATTTAGTGGATCAATTTTCAGAGAGAGTTTAAGAGCCTTTAGTCTGTTATGTGACCTTTTTCCATCCTGCTCCTCAGAACTCCAAATGCATGACTTTTCAAAGCTCTTTTGAGTCCAATTTATGTCTTTTGCAGTTAACACGGTGCAGCGACTGGCCTCGGGGCTGCTCGGGACAGTTCTGTTCCTGTTTACTTGATTTGGTTTTGTTTTCTCCAGCCACGGCAGCGGGTCCCCAGAACGGCCTCTGGCCATGCGCTCACTGCTCTGCTTAAGTGCAGGACACAACGGCTGTTGCAGCCGCCGGCAGGCAAGGCCGCGGCTGCAGCAGCAGCTGGGCCGTGCTCGTTCGCAACCAGCATGGTGGGCTGGGAACGTGAGCAGGCTTCCAACCAGAGGGGAGGGGCGCGGAGGTCAGGAGGGCATCGCTTTGGGCCTTGTTAGATTTCTCAAACCATCTGCCCCAAATCCCTGCCACCCAGGAACCAAGGCCTCCTCTTGCTTATATAAACTCGGCAAGCTCTGGGAGCCTGTTCAACGCCAAGCTCCCCTGGGTCCACATTCTGTCTGCAAGGTGGTTTAGAGACCTAGAGCATCTCAAAGGTGGCGTCTGGACGTTTTGTAAAATTTTTTTTTGTTCAGTTGGCAAACATTGATTGAGTTGTTTTTTTTTTTTTTGACAGGTAGAGTGGACAGTGAGAGAGAGAGACAGAGAGAAAGGTCTTCCTTTGCCGTTGGTTCACCCTTCAATGGCCGCCGCGGCCAGTACGCTGTGGCCGGTGCACCGCGCCGATCCGATGGCAGGAGCCAGGTGCTTCTCCTGGTCTCCCATGGGGTGCAGGGCCCAAGCACTTGGGCCATCCTCCACTGCACTCCCTGGCCACAGCAGAGAGCTGGCCTGGAAGAGGGGCAACTGGGACAGAATCCGGCAACCCGACCGGGACTAGAACCCGGTGTGCCTGCGCGGCAAGGCGGAGGATTAGCCTAGTGAGCCGCGGTGCTGGCCCATTGATTGAGCTCTTACTCGTGGGCTGGTGGAAATGGAGAAGTGGCCGTGCCCTTGGTGAGAGCTGGTCCTCGAGAGGCCCATACCCCGGTGTCCAGCCAGAGTCGCCTCTGTGACGGCCACTGACGGTGCTGGAGCCGGGCAGGCCCGTGAGACAGACACTGCACGGAGAGACGCAGGGTCCGTAAGCACCATGATGAGCGGCGCAGGTCCCCAGGGTGAGTGGCACGGGCACGGAGAGATATGGGGACTCTAAGCGCCATGGTGAGCGGCGCAGGTCCCCGGGGGGAGAGGCACGGGTGTGTGGGGCAGGGGTGGGGCTGAGAATCGCGCGTGGAGAACACACAGCCCTGATCAACAGCAGAGCAGAGCAGGCTCGCGTCTCGAAGGTAGCAGGTTCGTGCAGTGCTGCAGTCATTATTTAGTAAAAGCCGTGATGAAATCCACCCAGACTCGTCCGGCTTGCTCTGTCTCACTCTGGTTACGAAAAGGAGATACACAGGCAACGAAAAAATCCCACGTGAACGACTCCTCTGGGTCTGGGATTGGTGTGGGTGTCACTCGACTGAACGGAAGCCCCGGGAAGCAGCGACTACACTGGAAACCTGAGGCTGTGCCGTCCCCGTCAGTCTGGCTTCCTCCCCCGGTGTCGACTCACACACGGCGGCGGCTCGGCCAGAGGGCAGTGAGCGTCAGCTAGGCCTTCGACGGGTCCAGGGAGGGCTCCATTTCCTGGCTCGTTCTCCATAATTTATGACAAAGGTCTATGTTGCACGTTGTGACTTCAGAGGGGTCAAATCTAGGACAATTAGGATATGAGGTAATCAGAGCAGGATCAATACTGCCGCCGTCGGCCTAGGGAGCTGGGGTCCGATCCGAGGGGCTGCTGCCCTGCGGCCCGTCGCTGTGACCAGGCTGAGACAAGTCTGCTGCCTCGGTCACATCTCTGTCCGGTGGAGACACCGTCTAAGATGGACAGAGTCGCTGTTTCCCCATGCGAGTTGTAGCAGCTCCTGGATGGACAGGATGCGGCTGCCGCCCACATTAAAAAAGACGGCAGCTATTTATGAGCCTGTGGTTGGGCCGCGATTGGTGGAAATGGCCCTGAGCCCTGGGGACGCTGAAATCGGACACTGCCTTTGAGGCCTGCACGCGGCTTACTGCTTTGAGTGCCATCACGGAAGGTCCCCAATGTCCTGGTCGGTCCATTCAGAAGCATTCAAATAACCGCAGGCTTTCTAGTGTTTGTCCCCTTTCCAATGAGTGATTTCCTCCTGCATCCGGGCCCTCCGGGACACGGCCCTTATGAAGTCAGACCCTTTGTTCTTGGCGCTGAGAACCCTCCAGGGTTCTGCAGGGTTGGAGTGGGGCAAGAATCAAATAAATGCATCCCTCGCCGAGGCCCCATTATGAACGGGCCCCCCAGCTAATGGGTCACTGAGTCGTAAGAGGATCTCAGGTTGGCTAATGAAGTCCGTCTCATGTGTGCACGGGCACTTCCGATACCCTCTGCCGCCCTCCTCCCCCTCTCCACACCAACACGGGCCACGACCTCCCCGTTCCTAACCATCTCCTGCCCCTACGTCCATCTCCTTCTCAGATTCGCTCCTCATCAGGAGGCGTGGAGGCCCTGAGCTGTGACAGCGCGGGGCTATCACCCGTCCGGGAGCACTGGTCACGGTCTGGTCTCACCAGGGACTGGCGTGGTCCAGCGCGGGCAACATCCAGGGCTCGGCTCCTGCGAGCAGCAGCTCCAAGCACACGTGCGCCCAGGGCAGCCAGGAGCAGGGGAGGACGAGGGCCAGGACGTGCCCGAGACAAAGCCTCAGGGACACCATGCAGACGGCGCGTGGAGGGAGGCCCGGCGAGAACAAATTTCAGCTCGTCCACCTACAAACATGTGGCTGTGAGCAAGTGCCTCCCCGTCTGCGGCTCCCGACTACACCGTGTGCAAACTGAGTGTAACGCAGGGTTGTTAGTGCAGAATCCTGAACAACGCACACTGTGTCTGGATTGCGGTAGGTGAACAACAGATCCGGATTCTCATTTGCTCATCATTCTCATCTTCAGACTGAGGACAACACAAGCCCACAGGGCAGCAAGTCCCAGCTCGGGGGGGTGAGCCTACCCGACACCCCCATGTCCACGCTGGACAGCGGACGACCCGTTCCCCCAGGCCTCAAATCTCGGGACGTGTGAGTGGGTCTGAGGGCGCCGAGCCTGCTTTAGGTCACGGTGCACCTGTGAGGTTTGTAAGTCATCTCACTCCCCCAGGCAGCGCACAGCCCATCTTGGGGAGCTCCTGGGTGACCCCCATCCATGGAGACACCATCCTCCCCTTTCCTCTCCTTTGGGAGTGGGCTTCTGTGGACACGAGGCGAAGAGCAGCCAGGGGAACCCAATGCTCTCGGCAACAGATCCAAACTCAGTTCCTCAGGAGCGGGGCTCATGTGCTTCCTGCATTCAAGCATCAACAGGAGGGAAGAGAGAACCTCAGGTGAGAGCGACGGAGGAGGAGGCGCTGATGGGGAAAGAAGGGAATCGCACACCGACAACCAGACACCGACAAACACTGACAACCAGACACCGACAACCAGACACTGACAGACACCGACAACCAGACACTGACAGACACTGACAACCAGACACCAACAACCAGACACTGACAAACACTGACAACCAGACACCAACAAACACTGACAACCAGACACCAACAACCAGATGTCGACATCCAGACACCGACAGACACGGACAACGAGACACCAACAACCAGACGCCAACAGACACCAACAACCAGACACCAACAGACACCGACAACCAGACACTGACAAACACTGACAACCAGACACCAACAACCAGACACTGACAAACACTGACAACCAGACACCAACAACCAGACACTGACAAACACTGACAACCAGACACCAACAAACACTGACAACCAGACACCAACAACCAGACACCGACAACCAGACACCGACAAACACTGACAACAAGACACCAACAATCAGACACCAACAAACACCAACAGACACTGACACTGAAAACCAAACACCGACAATCACACACTGACAACCAAAGACCGACAATCGCACCAACAATTGCACACCAACAAACACTAACAATCACACCCTGACAACTGCACCCTGACAATCAAAAATGGACAATCAAGCACCAACAATCAAACACACCTGAGACAGTTACTAAGTTGCTACATTCAACACTATGACTGGATTCTGGAGTTAAGAAGGCCACATCATCACAGCCAAAATGGAGAGAAGGGACTTCCGGTGACCCCTGACCTTGAGAAAGAAGCCAAAGCTCCGTCCCCTTGTCCGCTTCCTCATCTGCAGAATGGGCAGCACTGGTCTGGACACAGCTAAAAATCCAATCGACTTTTAGTCCAAGAAGGCACGTGGTTGTGGGGGGTATGCGAAGCTTATTAATGTAGTTACACTAACATCTATTTCTCTGCTACATGCCTGGCTTGGTATTAAAAATTTTTCCCACAAGTCACCACAGCTAACTTTCTCGCCTGCCCATGAGGGCAAAGTTCATCAGGAACTCCACTAGACGGCAGACAAGCCGCAAGCCAGAAATGCTGACACGCAGTCACGCGTGTCACGCCAGCAATCAGCCGTGCTGCACGCCAGAACCCAGTGCATCTCAGCAAATGTTAACCAAGCACGTGTGATGTCACCCTGCGCTGAGTACCTGGGCGCCACGGGGACTCAGAATAGCCCTGGGCTTTAGGTCCACCTGCAATGCAGTTGAATGGGACTCAGTTACCCTAACCACCACGTCAGGACAGCAGCAAACACGGGGCTGGGAGGAAGCACTGGGCAGCACTCGGGGGGCTACGGCGGGACTGTTCCTGGTGGAAGGTGGGGGACGGTGTCCCTAGAGTGCCCATGAGCTCGGGACGCGACGGAGGGAGGGAACATGAACATCATGTGCCGAAGTCCCGGGGCAGGAGGGTCTGTGAGAACCACGAGGGACAAGAGCAGGCCAATGGGGCTGAAGGGGAGACGGGACCGGGCCAGGCAGGGCCTGGGGCCTGGGCAGAGCAACACTTCTCTAAGAGCAGTGGGACCTCGCCGGACGGTTCAGAACAGCAGACCACGGAGCGTGCGTCAGATACAAATCACCCTCCGGGCTTTGCCAGGGAAAACCAGGTCAATGAAACACACGCTGACAGGGAGAGGAGAAGGCACTGACCTAAGAAAAGACGGTTAAACAACAGAGCACAGAGTACACGGCGAAAAACCCCGTGAAAACCAGACGCCCCGCTGGCGGCTCAGGCGTCCAGCTCTGTTGCAGGTTGCACCCCTCTCCACCTGTGGCTTCCAAACGCAGCACACCCTGGAGCCCCAGGCCCGGGTCTCCTTCCTGGGCGCTCAGCAAGAGCTGATGGAGAACCCTCCATGCGTGGTGGAAGTGGCTGCACCGCCTGGTCGGACAAGCTCTGCTGGTTCCTCTCGGCCGAGCCACGCTCGCCGCGAGACAGCCCGCCTGAGCTCTGCGCAGTGGAGCATGATGGGAGGTGCTCACTCGCTCGCTTGCTCATTCAGGATAAAACAGCCAGAGACATGGCGACAACCCGAGTGTGCGGAACGACGTGATTTGTGTTCGTAGTAATCACCCGAGCCGTCAGGAGCCTGAAATAGCTTCTGAGTCATCAGGGGAAGATGGAAATTTCATTCAGCCTATTTTAGCACCAAGTGAGTGATTGTGCTCCAGTTGTCTGACACAGACGTGCGGGGTCTGTGCATGCGTGTGCGCGTGCGTGTGCGTGTGTGATGGGATCTGGTTCCTGGAGAACACACGGATTACAGGGTTGTCGTTTTCAGTGACAGCGCCCCTGCCGCACCGGCGCACGCCCTGTACACTCACGTGCACATGCGTGTTCACAGTCACGCACTTGTGCACACGTCCACACGTCACACGATTCCTCCGGGAAGAGTGGAAAGCTGGGGTTGTGCTCCACTTGCTGCCTCCCTCAGACATGTTCCGTGAGGACCCGTCTCCCCTGGACCTGAAGGCTTAGAAGGACCCGCGCTGGATTTGGATCTGAGTCCTCTCCGCTCTGACACGTCCCTGTCACGAATGCATGTTTTCCTCCTGGCAAAGGCGTCTGTGAGGGGCTGCAAATGGCGGCCCCTGGAAACAGAACAGATGGCGCGTGCAGAGGACAGCGGCAGGGGTCGGGGGTGAAGCGAGCCCGGGGGGTGGCCACCTGTGACCACCACCAGGACAGGCTTCATCTGCCGGGGGGAGTCGGACATTGGGTGAATTTCCCACAAACCACTATGTTCACTGCGTTCTCATTCAGGGAGCGTCCGCCCCTCCCAGCCCAGGAAGCTGGGATGTGGCTCTCGTCCTGACCCCGTGTCTTTTTTTTTTTTTTTTTTTTTTTTTTGAGTTACAGACAGTGAGAGAGAGAGAGAGAGAAAGAAAGGTCTTCCTCCCATTGGTTCACTCCCCTAAGTGGCCGCTACAGCCAGCACTGCACTGATCCGAAGCCAGGAGCCAGGAGCTTCTTCCTGGTCTCCCATGGAGTGCAGGGGCCCAAGCACGTGGGCCATCCTCCACTGCACTCCCGGGCCACAACAGAGAGCTGCACTGGAAGAGGAGCAACCAGGACTAGAACACATGCCATATGGGATGCCGGCGCCGCAGGTGGAGGATTAACCAAGTGAGCCACAGCGCCAGCCCCTGACCCCGTGTCTTCAGCTGTTATCCTTGCCCAGGCCCTGGAGTTTGGGCCAATGAGGCTCATGCCTGGCCCTCTCTTCTCAGCCACACGCCCAGGAGTACTTTCCCTGAGTGGGCTCGGCCTGGGGGAAGGGGGGCTGTGTCTCCAGCTGGGCAAGGAGTGGTTGTCAGGGCCCAAAGCGGCAGGAAGGGCGGACCCCACTGGCAGCCCTGCTGGACCCCAATGTGGCCTCCAGGGCCCACCTGGAGACAGGAAGGTTTCCCTGCTGCCCTCGGTGCCAGCTGGGGTCCTGGGAGCTGTGCGTGCACCGGGCTGGGAAAGTTGAGGGAGGGGACAGAGAAGGGGTGGGCACGTCTGCACAGGGCGAGGTGGAGAGCCACGGACGTTTACCCGAGGGACCGTGGACTCAGAGAGCTCCTCCCCAGAGAAGCAAAACCAAGCACAGAGCACAGGCTCCGCGCGGCAACGGGGGACGGGCACATTTGCCATGGCCACGTGGGCTGCAGGGGTGTGTGGAGTGGCCAGGGCCCGGAGAGCAGGGGGGTTGTGCACAGGCCAGGGACACCCGAGGCCCACCCAGTGAGAAGTGGGGGCCGTGACGTCGTCCTCAGAGCACCAGGAGAGCAGCCTCCCTGGCAGGGTCCAGGGAGAGCGGAGGCTGCCATCCCTAGGCTGTCGCCCAGCGGGATTCCCCGCCTCAGCCCTGGTGTAGTGAGTGCCGGAGGCTCCACGGGCTCCACGGCCCAGCGAGGGCTTGGTCTCTTGGGAAGGGAGGGAGGAGTGGAAAGGGGGCGGGAGCATGCCTGCGTCTCCAGCCTCGGTCCACAGGGACCGCCTCACGTTCTGCAGCCCAGAGGCCCCTGGGTTTCCGGGGCCTTTGTCTTGCGCGCCGCTCCACGCTGCGGGGCCTCTGCTGGCCTAGTTCTTGTGAATCCTTGCTGCTCGCACACAGTTTGCCTTGACCCAGGCTATTGTCCCTGCCTGGTTTCAGACTCCTGGAGCTCTCTAACGCACACCAAATAGCTGATTCTTCCAGTCCAACGTTACAGTCCTTGACTCATTTTCTTCCCCTGATCCTCGACCAGCTGCCGTTCCCATCGCTGCCTGAGAACAGGAGGGACAGCCACGCAGGCCAGGGCAGGAGCCACGTGAGCACCTCATGGACCCGGCTCTCGGCACCACGCGCCCGCCTGGCTGAGCTCCAGCAGAGGCAGGCTGGTGGCCATCGCTTAGACAGCCCGCAGCCATGCACTTCATGTTTTTCATAGACTCGAGCACAGTCTGTTAGAACTAGAAGTGGCTGTTGAGATGGCAACCTCAACCTTGCCACTTTACCGAGAGCTAAGCTGTGAACCGGAAAGACAAAGACTTGCCCAGCGTCGCAGGGCCCGTGAGTGGGGCTGGCAGGGCCAAGGCTGGGTCTTCAGTTTCCAAGAACAAAGCGCTTTCCAGTGCGTTAGAATCCGCTCCGCACACACAAGTTACAGAGCCAGGGCTTCAGAAACACCGCGAGTCCCTGGCTGGGCTCCGCGGAGTTAGCATCCCTCCCCCATCCTGCCCACCACAAGGAGGCGCTCTCCTAGGCGCAGGAAGTAGACTTCTGAGCAGACTCCCGCCAGGTTGATAAAGCCATAGACACAAAGCGGGTCACCAGCAGTCGGCCGTGCTGTCCCTTGCTGATCGAAGCTGCAGCTCTGGAAACACCTTGGCGTGTCCAGTCCAGAGACAGCTTCTGCCGCCGCGGGTCCCACGGTCGCGGGACTGCGCGGGCTGGGGAGGGCGTCAGGTCCCAGAGTGGATGTGGGTTTGCTGCTTCAGCCAGGGCTGCTCCCTCTCCACCACTCCCCTCTGGACCTCACAGCTGATGTCAGACCGGCTCCTAGCTGATGTCCCAGGAGGGACTCCTCCCTCCTGGCACCAGGGCCGGTGCGAGCCTGGCCAGTGTCCACTGTCCCTTTACTCGTCCTGGGTTTGTTTCTCAGGTGCAACGGGGGCCGGTTTGGCCTGGAGGGGCCCCTGGCAGGTTCTCCACTCGGAGCTTGTTTCTCTCAGCTTCCTCTCCTTTCCTTTGTCCTGTCCCCGCCCTCCGCTCTCGCTCCACCTCCTTCCCCGCCCTCTGCTCTCGCTGCACCTCCTCATGTTAAGGTCTATCCTAGCGAGGTTTGAACCTGTGCCTCCCCGGTCCAGCTGTGGCCAGCGTGACTGCGGTAAGAAGTGAGTAGGCCGGGAGGGCTCCCGCCGCCCCCCAGGACTAGGGCGCTTTGAGAGGCTTCCCAGGCGCCAGGTCAGCTGCTGCCCACCACAGGAGGACGTGGCTTCAGTTGCCCTTCTGGAGGCAGAGCCCGGCTCAGCACCGTGACCTTGGACTTCCCAGCCCAGGATGGAGAAAGGAAGCTGCCGCTCTTGCCCGTGGCCCAGGTCTGCCCTGCTCTGCCCACTGTGCCCGGAGTCCCCTGGGTGTGGACTGGGCTGGATTAGGGGGGCTTGGCAGCTAGAAAAGCACCGGTTACTCTCAGTAGGCACTGAGCCCACCCCTCTGCTGAAAGGGGCACCCAGGGGGCCTTGCTTTGATCCCAGGACATTTCCAGGGGAGACCAGCAGGTGGGCAGGAGAGCCCAGAGGGCAGGGTCCTCCCCCAGGGTGGGTGGGCACCACCCTCGGATCCTGAGAAGGCGGAGGGCAGAGGAGGGCGTGTTGTGCCTCGCATGCTGGGAGCAGACTCCCTCCGCGTGTGTCCTGGCTTGGGCTCCAGCGCGCGCAGGAGTGGCCCAGGCACTGGGGCCCTGGCCTCGGGTGGGGGCTCAGCCTCGCTCTTGCTCTGAGCCGCCTGCTGTCTCCCAGGCCCTCGAGCCCCCAGGGAGCCGTGGGTCCCTCATCGTGTCTGTGTGCGCATGTCTTGTTGGCGCCGTCTCATGGGAGAGCCCTGGCTGTGACACCCTCTTGACTAACTGTTAGGGAACTGGACACACAGCCGGAGGCCTGGAAATAATTGAATCCCGACTTCAGCCATAGACTCTGCGATGTGGAACAAAGGGCTCCGTTACTCAGGGATCAAAACCCCAGCGAGTGCTCAGGGCGGCAGTGCTGCGGCTCAGGAGAGACGCCGCTCGCCCCAAAGCCGATGAAGCTCACGTGTGTGCCTTTCACCTGGGAAAACCCACAGGCCTGGGGGAGAAATAAACCCTTTGTTTCAGTCATCACCTTTGAAGGTGGAAAACAAGCCCGGAGCTGTGTGCCAGGAGACAGGCTGCTCCGAGCTGCAGCCCCCGCCGGGCTTTCCAAGGGACGGGAAACCAGGTGAGGGCCTGGCTCGGGGTGGCCCAGCACCCCAGGAACACACGCACCTGCAGGGCCAGGTGTGCTTTCATGGGGGCCCCCTGAGGCCCGAGGCCCCGAGGGAGAACCTGGCCGGCCTCTGATCCCTCCTTGAACGTGGCCGCTCCGAGTCAGAGAGCAGAGAGCCGGCGGCCGAGCTTTGCTGCACCCTGCACTCACGGGGTGGGGGGGGGTCCCACACTCTGCCACAGGCCGCGCTGGGTGGGGCTGACGAGGAATCCTTGTCTGTGGGGCCCTCGGGGGCTTCCATGCGGAGCCTGTGCGAGGGGTGCTGCTCAGCCACGGCGCCCGACCGCAGGCCCTGGTGTGCTTGCGGTGACCGGGCCTGGCACTGCCCATGCCACCTGCGGCCGGGATTCCTGGAGATCAGGGCAGTGTGGGGCGTGGGCTGTGGGCGGAGGGGCCCATCACATCAACACAGCCTGGGGAGTGCCACCATGGGGGCAGAATGTCTCTCCTCCCAGTGGCTTGCACCCAGGAAGAATCCATTGGCCCCGCATCGCCAGGGCTGCGTGGACGCCTCCACCGCTGGGGAGCAAGGGCTGGTGTCGGGCAGGTCCGAGGCCTCCCAGCCCCGAGGCACGGGAGAAGCAGCTGGTCTGGTCTGCAGACTTCCGGCTCCCGTGCAGCCCGGTCTCACCCCCTGCCTCAGGCAGCTTCTTACGTTTTTATTTTATTTTATTTTATTTGAAACGTAGAGAACCCGAGACAGATGGAGATGCCCCATCTGCTGGTTCACTCCCCAGACACCTTCAACAGCCCGGGCTGGGCGGGGACCGAGCCAGGAACTAGGCCTCCTCTACGGGGGGCGGGAGACCGGGCAGCCCACCTGCAGACTCCCGGGTGTGCATTAGGAAGCTGCAAGGCGCCCCGGGGCGGCTGTGGGCTTTCCAGTGGCATCGTGAGCGCTGTGCCCAGCGCCCGCACCCTCAGCTCTGCCCTGTCGGTGTCATCCTGGTATTGTGTTCACCACAAATGTCTGCATGGTCGCCTGTTTGGAAATTGCCGTTTCGTTGTGTCCAGCCTGACGACTTTGGGCTTGGCCCCCTTCTGCCTGCCTCGCCGGCCCTGCCCGAGCCCAGCCCTCCTTGGCTCGCCTCGGCACCCCGCACCCGGCACCCGGCAGTCGGCTTCAGCTCCCGGGACCGGAGGCTCGTGGGAAACACAGTGTCGTTTGTTTCAGAGGTCGGATCTTCAGCCCCTGCGCTCTTTGGCGTTCCCGCAAGTGTGTGAAACATCAACGCCAAAGCATAGGCAGTGACGGCCAAGGGCGTCGCCTTCCCCGTCCGCGTGCTGGCGGCTCTGCCTCTGTGGGCGTCTCTGCTTCCGTATTTTTTGGCGCTGCTCTTACACTTGCTAAGACCTTGATGGAGCTTCATGAAAAGCTTCCCAAGGGGGCGGTGTTCTCTGTGCCACAGAGCAGCGGAGCAGCCTGGCCGGCCGGCGTTATACATCTCCCGGGTCCATTGACTCTGTCTCTCCCCGGGCCGTCCACGCCTGGACCTCGGATCTCAGCCGGAACACTCTGTTGCCTTCTTAGAGCAACTCGGGGGAAAATGGAAGTCCATTCTTTCCCGTGGGCTTCAGTTCTCAGTGGCCTGGAAGTTCCCCTCCAGCTCAGACGGCCACGCCGGGCAGATTGGCTGCCTGGCACTGGCGGCTCATGGTAATAGAGGGGGCACCAGGGAGCCCCCTAGAGGTGGCCTCACGCGTGACCTGCTAAAGGCCTCTGCGAACTTGTGGTTGGGGGACCCAGCGTTGAACCCTGTGTTTGTTGTTACCACCGTGGCTGGAGCGCCCAGCCCGGTTCTCTGCGGAGCTCCTGCGTGCCCCAAGGCCATTCCCCACTTGTGCATACAGACATTTGTTTCAATCTGCATTTCAAAATCAAACAGAGTTAATAGAAGGAATAAAATGCTAATTTACATGAACCTCCTCTCATTAAAATTTATAAAAAATTCAACACACCCCTTCACAGCCGAGCTCCTTCGCTCACCCTAATTACCTGTGGTATGCTTTATGTTAACTTTATCTGAATCTCATCGCGGAACCAGGGCCTTCCACACACTCATACTTTCATAGGCCACAGAGATCGCCTGACAGGATGCTCCGACTGTAGCTTGGCCGCACGCACACTCGAGGCCGGCGCTTCTGTCCTGTTAGCACAGTGGATGGCGTCTCAGGAGACCTCTCCCGCTGCTTGCTGTAAGCAGTCGGGTACCCCCGGCCCGCTCCACTGCGTGTGTGGTGGGAGCCAGGATGCCCGCTGTGCCGGTGAGGGTGAGAGGCACAGACCCCATCTGGCAGCCAGGAGGTTTCGTGAACGTGGGCAGTGGACGGTGCTCCTGCTGCCAGGACACAGGGCTGGACCCCAGTGCCCTTGAATGGCCGGCTCTCCGTGGCTCCTTCCTATGTGACTCGCGTCACTGGGCTGCTGAAGGAGTGAGGTTTAACTGACCTCTGTTCTGACACTTGGCCACAGCCTGCTCCCGGCCGTTCACAGCTGCAGCCACGAGAGGCATTTGGCCCTGCGCAGTCTCCACGTCACAGATGTTCTCAGACTCCCTCGTCTCCTGGTGCCACCACACCGATTCCCAAGGCCCTGGGAGAGGGGGTGTCTCTGGCCTCTCAGGAGCACCTGTTCTGGACGGAGCCCAGCTGATGCGCTGTTCCTCCAAGGAGACTCGCAGCGCAGACTTCCTGCGTGGGATTCCGTGGTGAGGGTCCTTGCGTCTCCACCCTCCCCAGCTCCTTGCCCCTGTTCTGTACCGGCCACCGCATCACTGGCTCCCCACACATTTGAGTACCGCGATGCAGAGGAGGACAGCCCCGGCGAGACCTGGAGGGCAGGGATGCGGCTTGGCTACCGTGTCTCCTCCGAGAAGTCCTCCTGGGTTTCCTTCATCTCTCAGTGCACCCCCATGCCTCGGCCCTTGTTCAGAGGATCCAAACCTGGGTGAGGTGTTCACGAGGTGCAGCTGGTTCAGCACCCACTCAGGGGTGGGGGGCAGACCCCCTTGCCACCTAGGACAGCGCCGGAGCCTGGACAAGGACGAGGGTGGGGGTGCGGTAGAACACGGCCCAGTGGGACGAGGTCTGCTCTCGGGTGCAGGGGGCCCGCAGTGGACGCATCTTGGTGCGCAGAGCATTTCGCGCCTGTTTTACCCGTCTGAGCCACGGCAGAGTGCGGGAGAGACGGCCGTTTGTGGGAGGCTGCTTGTTAACCCGAAGTCAGGGCCGGGCGCGAGGGTACCGTTTCCAGTGCCGGAAATCTGTGATCACCTTAATCCTCCTGTGCGAACGGCATCCCAGCAGAGTGTGTGAATCTACAATCCCCCCTTGTGAGCTGGGCTCCAGCAAGACCCTCACTGTAGAATAACTCGGCAGACCGCACGGCGCTGAGACAGTCCTTCCTCTGATCCCACTTTAAAGATGGGTGAACTGAGGCTTGGAGAGCTTCAGGGACGTTTTCGCAGTCACCGACCTGTAGGACGTACATTGTGATTCAAAACCAGGGAGTCAGCACCAGCATCCTTTGTCCTTGGGGTGTGTGTCTGTGTGTGCATGCGTGTGTGCATGTGTGTGCATGTGTGTGCATGTGTGTGTGTGCATTAGTGTGTGCATATGTGTGCATGCACGCGTGTGTGCACCAGACAAAACTGGGTCCCACTGTCCATGAACTTTAGAAGCGACCTTTTGTCTCTTACTGTTGAGAGCGTTTCTCCCATCTTACGGTGCTTAGAAAAACTTTGAATCAACATTGTCCTTTATGTAAATGTAATTCGTGTTTCCCTATTAATAAATATATTCCTTCCAATTTTTCACCCCTGGAGTTATCAACGAGCGTTCAACCATATACGGCACTGTGGTGGTATCCCCCTGTCTTTCTGGAATGGGGGGGGTGCTGAGCTGCAGGAAGAGGAGGGGGAGGGCGCTCCCGTGGGGAAAGCACTGAGCTCCACAGGGCTGGTGCGGCTCGAGGTTCACGTCTGCCACCACAAACACGCGCCCTCCCGCTGAACGGCTGGATCAGTGCATCTTGTAACTGTTTAATTAGCATCCGGTGCGTTGTGAGAGTGAGCGTTCTTGTATGTTCATGCAATTTTGTACATTTTTTAAAGATTTATTCATTTGAAAGGCAGAATTACAGAGAGGGGCACACACACACACACACACACAGATTTTCCATCTACTCATTCACTCCCCAAATGGCCACAACAGCCAGGCTGAGAGGCCAGGAGCCGGGAGCTCCATCGGGGTCTCCCACACGGGTGCAGGGGCCCAGGCACTTGGGCCGTCCTCTGCTGTTTTCCCAGGTGGATTAGCAGCGAGCTGGATGGGAAGTGGAGCGGCCAGGACTTGAACCAGTGCCCAGTGGCTTAAGCCGCTGCGCCACAGCGCCAGCCCTGGATTTGGTATTCCTTTCAATTTCCTGCCACATTTCTTCGGCGCGTTGGTGTCGCAGTCAGGGCTTTGCTGGCCAGTGGTGCCCTCCCTCTGCCCCGGCCACAGCTGTCCCGCGGTAACCTGGGTGCCGTCAGTGCTGCTCCTGGAGGCAGGGAGTCCGCCTGTGAAGCCGTAGCCTCGCTCTCACTTCCGTGTTGTGCCCCGTGCCTTCCCCGCGTCCCAGGTCGGCTGGCTGTTCCTGCACCTGGCGCCCTGTCTCGTGGTTGTCTGCGGTTACCGTTTCCGCCTGGGGCCGCTGAGTGAGGCTCCGGAGCCCTCGGGTGGATACCCTCTCCCTTTCCCGCCTTCTGCTGAGCCTGCGCGGTTCCCGGGGCCGTGAGCAGACCTGCGGCAGGGCTGGTGGCGCCAGTTCTGGAACTTCCCATCGTGCCCGGTGCTGTGCGTCTTGACACCTACCAGGACCTGCCCGGGCTCCAGTCACGCTTACTCTCCCGCTTCCTTTTTTGCACAAACGGGTGTAATTGAGATTCCTGATGTTTAATTCTCTGCTTCGGTAGCATGACGCTTAGAATCATTCCGTTACCTAAGAACAAGCACAGTGGTCAGCTGTGGGTCGGTACTGACGTCTTTGGCGTCACACAGCATCAGCATATTCAGCTTTTATTGCCAAATCACAGTAGTGCGTCTTTTATCGTGCTATTTCTGTCCATTTCAGATAGTGTCATGCTGACGTCATAAGATAAACCTCTTACCTGCAACTCTTATCTTCACGTCTATGCATTCGTGGAATAGTGCTGTCTCTCTGAAATTCTGGGCTCTCCCCGGCGAGATTCCCAAGCCAGACATCTTTAGGAGCAGCTACTGGGTAGGTGGATAGAAGGCTGGACAGAGAGACCTCCAAGGCTTCTTCGAAGCTCACGACCCCTTTCCCCAGGGCCAGATAGAATTTGCCATGAAAATACCAACTTAATTCAGCTTTGCAAAGTTATTAGCATATTGCTCTTGAAAGAGGTCCGTGTTTGTTAAAGTTCCCCCTTTTGTCTATGTTTATATTTCTTGTTTTAAACATTACTTGTTTCTGCTCATTATATATTCTCTACAGCTGTGTTACAAAAGGTTCTTGAATTTATGCATCAAATATACTGTTTCTATTTTTGATTATGTGGCCATTTTCCTGTGTTTCTGAAAATCTCTCTTCTGTTTTCCTTGGGTTTGTTCCAACACACTTTAATTAAACATAGTACAAACCCTGCACGATGTAGTTGCTTTGTCTGAGCCCAGCAGCTCAGTGAGAGGATTGTGGGGACGTCGACTCCGTCCACTGCTGCTCGTCCGTGTTTCCTGCGGGAAGTGTCCGCACTGAGGCTGTGCGTTGTCATGCGCTTTCGTCGTTTATTTATTTATTTATTTATTTTTTGGTTTTGTGTCGTCTTGAATGAATTTGATGTTGATATATTCAGCTTCTCTTTACATTTGGTCGATCTTCACTCAGCTTTTATCTCTGTGTCTTTGTCTTGGATGTATTTCTCTTTTTAAAGAGATTTATTTTATTTACTGGAAAGGCAGAGTGACAGAGAGACAGCGACAGAGAGAGATCCTCCATCCACTATTTCACTCTCCAACAGCGGGGGCTGGGCCAGGCCAAAGGCAGGAGCCAGGAGCTCCATCTGGGACTCCCACGTGGGTGCAGGGGCCCAGGCACTCTGGCCATCTTCCACTGCTTTCCCGGGAGCATTGGCAGGGAGCTGGGTGGGAAGTGGAGCAGCCAGCTCACATGCAATGCGGGCATCTGCTGGGCGGCTGAACCTGCTCCACAGCACTGGCCCCTTGGGAGTGTGCTGTGCGCAGATGGTAGTCAGGGTTCCAGGCCGTGAGTGTGCCGGCACAGGAGGCTCCGTGGTGGAATCCACTGCTGCGTCGTCCCTGTTCCCGGCAGCTGGCGTTGGCTCCTGCAGGCTGGGGAAGCCGTCTGCTGTGCCCCGTGACAGTCACCCGCACGCAGGAAAACACGGGCGAGGACAGAGCGGCTTACATGTCTGGCTCGTACTGGACGCAAATCAAAGAATTTCAGAAGATGGGACACAACTGAAAGGTGGATTTAAAAATGAGCCAGGACAGCTCCTGGAGGAGCTGGCGCGGGGTCTCTGAGCGCCGGTCATCGGAGCTGGGCTGTGCGAGAGAACGCAAAGGCAGCAGGCAGCGCCCGCCCACTGCACTCAGCTGGGCTCACTGGACGCGGCACTGCACCAAGTTCTGTCTGTGCACCAACCCTTCCTGCACCTGCCCTGTGCGGGCGTAGGCGTGTCTCACCTGCCCTGGGTGGGGGGTTGTGGGCGGGGCGTTCCTACCCTGGGTGGAGCGTGGGCGTGTCTCACCACCCTGGAGGGGCATGGGTGTGCCTCACCTGCCCTGGGCGTGGGTGTGGGCGGGGCATGGGCGTGTCTCATCTACCCTGGGTGGGGGGTTGTGGGTGGGGCGTTCCTACCCTGGGTGGAGCGTGGGCGTGTCTCACCACCCTGGAGGGGCGTGGGTGTGTCTCACCTGTCCTGGGCATGGGTGTGGGCGGGGCGTGGGCGTGTCTTACCTACCCTGGGTGGGGGGTTGTGGGTGGGGTGTTCCTCTCCTGGGTGGGGCATGGGCGTGTCTCACCTACCCTGGGTGGGGGTTGTGGGCGGGGCGTTCCTACCCTGGGTGGGGTGTGGGCGTGTCTCACCACCCTGGAGGGGCGTGGGTGTGCCTCACCTGCCCTGGGTGTGGGTGTGGGCGGGGCATGGGCGTGTCTCACCTATCCTGGGTGGGGGGTTGTGGGCGTGGCGTGATCCCCTACCCTGGGCAGGGCTGTCTTGCTTTCCCAGGCGTGAACACCCAGGTGCTCCGTGGATCCGTGTCTTGAGCAGCGCGGAGCTGGGAGCAGCAGAACGGGGGCTCTTTCTCAGCATGTCAGGTTGTCACCCTGGTGTCACACCGCTTTAGTGCTGTTCTTGGCTTTCATTTCCTCCACTTTGACTTGTGTATGTCCTTTCTTGAATTCTCCCAACTGCACTGGTCAGGATGGCGTTCCAGCCTGGGATTCTCCAGGTCGCAGACCACGTCCGGAACTCCTGGTCCCTCCTCTGCGAGGTGAGGGAACCCAGTGCTTCCCAGCTCAGCCGCCCTCCCCAGAGTTTGCTGCTGCCACCAGGACCACAGGCCTGCGTTGGTCAGCCCCGGGACTGCTTACTTCCGGCTCAGAGAGAACCACTTCCTCTGTGCAGAGATGCTCTTACAGCTCCTCGGTGGTCATCTGGTTTGGTCTGGGATTGTCATAGCTCTGAGGATCGTTGGGTTGCGTCTTCAGCGTGCTGTTGCCTTGGGCAGCTTTAAGTGCATTTTCAAGGAAAATGCACGTGTGGCATCTTTTCTGAGGCATGTAAGGATGCTCTTTTTTAAAAAAATTTTTTTTGAAAGGCAGAGTTAGACAATGAGAGAGAGAGACAGACAGAGAGAAAGGTCTTCCTTCTGCTGGTTCACCCCCCAGATGGCTGCTACAGCCAGCGCTGCGCCCATCCGAAGCCAGGAGGCAGGTGCTTCTCCTGGTCTCCCATGCGGGTGCAGGGCCCAAGCACCTGGGCCATCCTCCACTGCCTTCCCGGGCCACAGCACAGAGCTGAACTGGAAGAGGAGCAGCCGGGACAGAATCCGGTGCCCCAACCAGGACTAGAACCTGGTGTGCTGGCGCCGCAAGGCGGAGGATTAGCCTAGTGAGCGGCGACCCGGCCATTCTCTCGTTTTCTTTGCAAACGAGCGCTGTTCCCACCCTCGGGAGCCTGCCCTGCTAGGAGCATTTAGATCTTGTCCTCACGGCTCCACCTGCTTCACTGCTAGCGGAAGTCGCGTGTTTGTTTTGTAGAATTTTTTTAAAAAATCTTTTTATTCAAGCAAATTTGCTTCCTCTGCGCTGATGGCTTGGCTTCTAGATCACGTGTTCGACTTTCTGCCATTTGGATTCTGGTCTTCCCTGAACTGGCTTTGGGTTTTCACCCACAGCTTTGTTTGCAGCTCACCTGGAAGTCGCCTACTCCAGCACTGTCCTTTCATTGGATTTCTCTCTCAGTTCAGAAAGTCCACGCTGTCCCGTATCTATCAACACCAAGTAGCAAGACTGTGTTTTCTTCTTGTTTTGTGCAGTCAACTTTTTGTCCACACACGGTGCTTTCGCTCTGCCTCTCTGGGCTGGAGAGCCCCCTGTTGACGTCTTCCCAGAGCCGGCCTGTCCAGGACCCCGCCCCAGACACGTGGGGCGCGCTCACTGCTCCCTCAACAGGGAGCTGTGTGTCTAAGCTGGGGGTGGGGGGCTCTGAATCTTCCAGAATCTTCCTCCTAAACGCTGCGATGGAAAGCAAATCCTGGCGTCGCCCGCGCCTGGTTCCAGTGCCTGGAGCACGGTGTGGTTTCTCTGCTGCCCGCCGTGCCGACGCCCAGAGCAGTGGGGTCTCACTGAGGCATCGCAATCACGCCAGACTTCTGTGGCCTGAATAATGCAGGAGAAACTCTAGTTCCAAGAATACGAGCGCACTTCCGTGAGTAAAAAGGGATGTAAAAGGTGTTTATTTTGATGCCAATACTTTTTAAGTCCATGTATAGGAGGGATATTCCCAACACTGATGGAGAATGCAGGTTATGAAAACACTATCCACAGAGTAAAAAAGATTATGTCAAAATATGCCCGTCCTTTTACAAGAATTTTTATTTATTTGGGGGGGGGGCACAGACAGGCAGTGGACAGAGACCGCCCATCGTCTGGCGTGCTCCCCAGACGTCTGCAGCAGCTGGGCCTGGGCCCGGTCCCCAGCCGGGAGCTGGGAGTGCGAGCCGGGCCTCGCAGGTGGGTGGCAGAGGCTCGGTTACTGAGCCTTCGCTGTTGCGGTCTGCGTTAGCAGGACGGCCGGGAGGCAAATGCCGGCACGTGTTTGTGGGCGCAGGCCACAGGCCGCCCCCAGGTCTGTCTGTGAACGCCGCTCTTCCCGTGAACATTTCTAGAGGTGCTTGTGTAGTGCTCTCGGTGTGCACCCCCATTTCCCAAGGGCGTCCCCACTCTTCTCAAGGGGCCCTCAGCCCTCTTGCATCGAGAGGGGAGGGCTGCGTCCCCACCCCTCGCCCGCTCCATCCCCGGGGCAGATGCAGCCGGAGCCCTGAGCACACAGGGGCGTGAGAAGTCCTGCTGGCCCAGGCCTTGGTGCTGGAGAGCGAGCGACTCGGCCAAGGAGTTCCAGCTTATGCCGCGTCTCCCAGCCCATGTGC